>NC_140994.1:268408223-268990723 GCF_052327205.1 Somniosus microcephalus | reverse complement strand
AGAGAGACGGGGGGAGAGAGAGAGAGAGACGGGGAGAGAGAGAGAGAGACGGGGAGAGAGAGAGAGACGGAGAGAGAGAGAGAGACGGGGGAGAGAGAGAGAGAGACGGGGAGAGAGAGACGGGGAGAGAGAGAGAGAGATGGGGAGAGAGATTCAGAAATCTGAATGACAACCAAAAACTCCCATTCCTACTGGGGGAGGAGAGAAGCTGTGTAACACTGGCGGCACACTATGTTACAGCTTGCCATGAACAGAGGGACAACCAGTAAACTAAGAAAAGAGTATATATAAACAAGGCGAATGTATATTTATACACTCAGGGATATACCTGTTTATACACTGTATGAATAGAACTGCGTTTATGTGTTCAACCATAAATGTATTTTGATGCTTTGGCAACATAAGATGTACCTTATCATGCCAATAAAGCGATTTGAATTTGAATTTGAATTTGAGAGAGAGAGAGACGGGGGAGAGAGAGAGAGACGGGGAGGGAGAGAGAGAGAGAGAGATGGGGAGAGAGAGAGAGACGGGGAGAGAGAGAGAGAGAGAGAGACGGGGAGAGAGAGAGAGAGAGAGAGACAGGGGGAGAGAGAGAGAGAGAGACAGGGAGAGAGAGAGAGAAAGACGGGGAGGGAGAGACGGGGGGAGAGAGAGAGAGAGAGACAGAGAGAGAGAGAGAGACGGGGAGAGAGAGAGAGAGAGACAGAGAGAGATGGGGAGAGAGAGAGAGAGAGACGGGGAGAGAGAGAGAGACGGGGAGAGAGAGAGAGACGGGGAGAGAGAGAGAGAGAGACGGGGGGAGAGAGAGAGAGAGAGACGGGGGGAGAGAGAGAGAGAGAGAGACGGGGGGAGAGAGAGAGAGAGAGACGGAGAGAGAGAGAGAGAGACGGGGGGAGAGAGAGAGAGAGACGGGGAGAGAATGTGAACTGGCAGACTATCTCTCGACCATCAGAGACACAAAACAGAGACAGACCCTCACCAGGTACAGACTAAGCGACCACCAACTGGCAATTGAAAAAGGAAGATACAAGAAATCCTGGCAGCCTAGAGAGAATAGAATATGTGATCAATGTCTGGCCGGCGAGGTTGAGACAGAGATGCATTTCCTCCTAAAATGCGAAAAATTCAACACAACAAGAAACATATTATTTGACAAGCTCAGCCAAACAACCCCAGATTTCAAAGAATTGGATGACCTGTCAAAATTAAGATTAGTCCTGGAAGAAGGAGACAGACCATACCTTGGTGCCAAATATGTAACAACATGTCACAACCTGAGGACTGTTTAAAATTAATACTGAATGTACCCAACGATGTTCAACGACTTTAAATTAATATTGTTTAAACTAATATTGTATGTACCCAACGAAGGTCAAAATTGTTTGACACCTACAGAATGTTGGAAAACTATACTTTTTGTTCTGTAAGCTTTGGCAATATGGTTCCCTGTAAACTTTCATGCCAATAAAGCATTTGAATTGAATTGAATTGAATTGAGAGAGAGACACAGAGAGAAAGAGAGAGAGAGAGAGAGACGGGGAGAGAGAGAGAGAGACGGGGAGAGAGAGAGAGAGACGGAGAGAGAGAGAGAGAGAGAGAGACGGAGAGAGAGAGAGAGACGGGGAGAGAGAGAGACGGGGAGAGAGAGAGAGAGAGCGAGACGGGGAGAGAGAGAGAGAGACGGGGAGAGAGAGAGAGACGGGGAGAGAGAGAGAGACGGGGAGAGAGAGAGAGAGAGACGGAGAGAGAGAGCGAGAGAGAGAGATGGGAGAGACAGCGCGAGAGAGAGATGGGAGAGACAGAGAGAGACGGGGAGGGAGAGAGAGAGACGGAGAGAGAGAGAGGGAGAGAGAGACGGAGAGAGAGAGAGAGAGAGAGAGACGGGGAGGGAGAGAGAGAGACGGGGGGAGAGAGAGAGACAGAGAGAGAGAGAGACAGACCGACAGAGAGAGAGACAGACCGAGAGAGAGAGAGAAATGCCAAGAGATGATCATAGAGAAGAGTCCCCTCAGTCAACTAGGGCAGCACGGTGGCATAGTGGTTAGCACTGTTGCCTCACAGCGCCAGGGACCCGGGTTCGAATCCGGCCTCGGGTGACTGTCTGTGTGGAGTTTGCACGTTCTCCCCGTGTTTGTGTGGGTTTCCTCCGGGTGCTCCGGTTTCCTCCCACAGTCCAAAGATGTGCGGGTTAGGTTGATTGGCTATGATAAATCGACCCTTAGTGTTAGGGGGATTAAATACGTGGGGTTACGGGGATAGGGTGGGCTGTGTGTTGGTATAGGGGTTACGGGGATCAGGTGGGATGTGTGTCGGTGCAGGCTTGATGGGCCGAAATGGCCTCTATCTGCACTGTGGGGTTTCTGTGATTTCTGTGATAGTCCTGGGACTCAGTGAAGTAACTACTAACACTACTAATAATAATCAGCCCCAGGACAGTGACATCCTAGCACAGAGAATTCGACCCAACACAATTGTCACTAAACAAAAGGAAAAATATTTGACCTATTGGACAGAAACGACAAAAACCCAAAACAAACTTGATTGCTATTTGGCCCTAAACAGACAATACAACATGGCTGAATACCTGACCACGGTAAAAGATAGCAAACTGAAAAAAACCTTAACAATGTACAGACTTAACGAGCATAGCCTGGCCATCGAAAAAGGTAGACACAGGCAGACCTGGCTGCCAAGAGAGGACAGGATATGCTCTCACTGCAGTCAGGGAGTGGTGGAGACAGAGATGCACTTCCTCACAGCTTGTGGAAAATATCAGGACATAAGAGAGAACTTCTACCCAAAATTCACAAAAATATGCCCTGAATTCAAAAATTTGAATGACAACCAAAAACTCCCATACCTATTGGGGGAACAGAGAAAATGCGTAACTTTAGCGGCAAACTATGTTACAGCTTGCCACAAGCAGAGGGACAACCATTAAATCTAAGAAAAGATTATATGCATATTATATGTGTGTATATTTATGTATACAGGGATCTATCTGTCTATATACACTGTATGTCTAGATCTGCGTTTACGTGTTCAATCATACATGTTTTCCTGTGCTTTGGCAACATAAGATGTACCTTGTCATGCCAATAAAGCAATTTGAATTGAATTGAATTGACAGACCGAGAGAGAGAGAGGGAGAGACAGACCGACACAGAGAGGGAGAGAGAGACATAAGAACATAAGAAATAGGAGCAGGAGTAGGCCAGTCGGCCCCTCGAGCCTGCTCCGCCATTCAATAAGATCATGGCTGATCTGATCCTAACCTCAAATCTTCTATCACTCTGCATCCACCCGAACCCATGTGATCTCCCGGGAGAGGCGAAAAACCAGATGAAGACCCAATGGCCAATTTGGGAGAAAAAAATCTGGGAAATTCCTCTCCGACCCATCTAGGCGATCGAAACTCGTCCAGGAGATCACTCTGTCCCTATATTTTCTACAGTACTTACCTTCTGTAAAGGCGATCTCCACCCCAGCCAGGAACAGGAATAAAACCATCTCCTGAAATCTAACACAGAATTAGAACACAAGAAGTAGGAGCAGAACCAGGCTACACGGCCCCTGGGCCCGCTCCACTACCCATAGGGCCACGACCATTCCGAACCTAGACTCATGTCCAATTTCCTGCCCGCTCCCCGTAACCCTTAATTCCCTGTACTTCTAGGAAACTATCTATTTCTGTTTTAAATTTATTTAATGATGTGGCTTCCACAGCTTTCTGGGGCAGCAAATTCCACAGACCTACTACCCTCTGAGTGAAGAAGTTTCTCCTCATCTCAGTTTTGAAAGAGCAGCCCCTTATTCTAAGATTATGCCCCCTAGTTCTAGTTTCACCCATCACTGGGAACATCCTCACCGCATCCACCCGATCAAGCCCCTTCAGAATCTTATATGTTTCAATAAGATCGCCTCTCATTTTTCTGAACTCCAATGAGTAGAGTCCCAATCTACTCAACCTCTCATCATATGTCCACCCCCTCATCCCCGGGATTAACCGAGTGAACCTTCTTTGTACTGACTCGAGAGCAAGTATGTCTTTTCTTAAGTATGGACACCAAAACTGTACGCAGTATTCCAGGTGCGGTCTCACCAATACCTTGTACAACTGCAGCAATACCTCCCTGTTTTTATATTCTATTCCCCTAGCAATAAAAGCCAACATTCCATTGGCCTTCTTGATCACTTGTTGCACCTGCATACTAACTTTTTGAGTTTCATGCACCAGGACCCCCAGATCCCTTTGTACTACAGTACTTTCCAGTTTCTTACCATTAAGATAATAACTTGCTCTATGATTTTTCCTGCCAAAGTGCATAACCTCACACTTTCCAGTATTGTATTCCATCTGCCAAATCTCTGCCCACTTACTTAGTCTGTCTATGTCCCTTTGCAGGTTTTTTATGTCCTCCTCACTCACTACTTTCCCTCCCATCTTTGTATCATCTGCAAACTTTGATATGTTACACTCGGTCCCCTCCTCCAAATCGTTAATATAGATTGTAAAGAGTTGGGGACCCAGCACTGACCCCTGCGGAACACCACTAGTTACTGATTGCCAATCTGAGAATGAACCATTTATCCCAACTCTCTGCCTTCTGTTAGAGAGCCAATCCTCCACCCACGCCAGAATATTACCCCCAATCCCGTGATTTTTTTATCTTGAGCAATAATCTCTTGTGTGGCACCTTGTCAAATGCCTTTTGGAAGTCTAAATACACTACGTCCACTGGTTCCCCTTTATCCACCCTGTATGAGACCGACAGAGAGAGAGAGACAGACAGACAGACTGAAAGCGAGAGAGGCAGACAGACTGACCGAGACAGAGAGAGACAGACACAGAGACAGACACAGAGACAGACACACAGAGAGACAGACAGAGAGAGAGAGAGACAGAGACAGACACAGAGAGACAGACACAGAGAGACAGACACAGAGACAGACACACAGAGAGACAGACAGAGAGAGAGAGAGACAGACACAGACACAGAGAGACAGACAGACAGAGAGAGAGACAGAGACAGACACAGAGAGACAGACACAGAGAGAGAGAGACAGACACAGACACAGAGAGACAGAGACAGACACACAGAGAGACAGACACAGAGAGAGAGAGACAGACACAGACACAGAGAGACAGACACAGAGAGACAGACACAGAGACAGACACACAGAGAGACAGACACAGAGAGCGAGAGACAGAGACAGACACAGAGAGACAGACACAGAGAGAGAGAGACAGACACAGAGAGACAGACACAGAGACAGACACACAGAGAGACAGACACAGAGAGACAGACACAGAGAGAGAGAGACAGAGAGACAGACACAGAGAGACAGACACAGAGACAGACACACAGAGAGACAGACAGAGAGAGAGCGAGACAGACACAGACACAGAGAGACAGACACAGAGAGACAGACACAGAGACAGACACACAGAGAGACAGACACAGAGAGACAGAGACAGACACAGAGAGACAGACACAGAGAGAGAGAGACAGAGACAGACACAGAGAGACAGACACAGAGACAGACACACAGAGAGACAGACACAGAGAGAGAGAGACAGAGACAGACACAGAGAGACAGACACAGAGAAAGAGAGACAGAGACAGACACAGAGAGACAGACACAGAGAGAGAGAGACAGAGACAGACACAGAGAGACAGACACAGAGACAGACACACAGAGAGACAGACACACAGAGAGACAGACACAGAGAGAGAAAGGGATGGTGCAGGGGGGAGGGCTTTAGTTTCCTGGATCACTGGGTCTGCTTCTGGGAAAGGTGGGACTTGTACAAGTCGGACGGTTTACACCTGAACCAGAGGGGAACCAATATCCTTGCGGGGAGGTTTGCTAGCACTGCTGGGGGGGGTTGAAACTAACTTGGCAGGGGGATGGGGTACAGAGTGGAGCTATAGTAGGGGGTGATTTACAGCCAAATACAGAGGAAAAAACAAGTCAGCTGGGAAGGCAGAGCAAATATGTGAAGGCAAAAGGGAATATGGCAGGGCTGGAAGGCATATATTTTAATGCAAGGAGTCTTACAAATAAGGTGGATGAACTGAAGTTGTTGTTGAACACATGGGAGTACGATATTGTTGCTATCACGGAGACATGGTTGAGGGAGGGTCAGGACTGGCAGCTCAATATTCCGGGGTATAGAATCTTCAGGCGAGACAGAGGGGGGTGTAAAAGGGGAGGGGGTGTTGCAATATTAATTAAGGAGTCAATTACTGCTGTAAGGAGGGACGATATATTAGCGGGTTCCTCTAATGAGGCCATATGGGTAGAACTTAAAAACAAAAAGGGGGCAAGCACTTTGCTGGGAGTGTACTATAGGCCCCCAAACAGTCAGGGGGAGATAGAGGAACAGATATGTAGGCAAATCTCAGAGAAGTGCGAAAATAATAGGGTAATAATAGTGGGGGATTTCAACTTCCCCAATATAAATTGGGATAGTCAGAGTGTGAAAGGCTTAGAGGGTGCAGAATTCATAAAGTGCATCCAGGAGAGCTTTTTGAGCCAACATGTAGAAAGTCCTACAAGAGAGGGGGCGGTACTGGACCTAATTCTGGGGAATGTAGCCGGGCAAGTGGTGGAAGTATCAGTAGGAGAGCATTTTGGCGACAGTGACCATAATTCGGTGAGATTTAAGGTGGTCATGGAAAAAGACAAAGACGGCCCAGAAATAAGGGTTCTAAATTGGGGGAAGGCCGATTTTAATATGATAAGGCAGGATCTGGCCAAAGTGGACTGGGAGCAGCTACTTATAGGAAAATCCACATCAAAACAGTGGGAGACTTTCAGAAGGGAAATAGAGAGAGTACAGCGCCAACATGTTCCTGTAAAGGTCAAGGGTGGGACCAACAAGCAAAGGGAACCTTGGATGACAAGGGATATACAAAAATGCATTAGAAATAAAAGGGGGGCTTTTGGCAGTTACAAAAGACTAAAGACGGAAGAAGCCCTAGAGGAGTATAAAAAGTGCAGGGGCATACTTAAAAAAGAAATTAGGAGGGCGAGGAGGGGCCATGAAATAACACTGGCGAGCAAAATAAAGGAAAATCCTAAGATGTTTTATAAGTATATTAAGGGCAAGAGGATAACCAGGGAAAGGGTAGGGCCCATTCGGGACCAAAGTGGCAATCTGTGTGTAGAGCCAGATGATGTAGGCGGGGTTTTAAATGAATTTTTTGCATCTGTGTTCACTATGGAGAAAGACGATGCAGACATAGAAATCGGGCAAGGGGACTGTGACACACTTGAACATATTAGCATCGAGAGGGAGGAGGTGCTAGCGGTTTTAGCAGGCCAAAAAGTGGATAAATCCCCAGGCCCGGACGAGATGTATCCCAGGCTGCTGTGGGAGGCAAAGGAGGAGATTGCAGGGGCTCTGACACAAATTTTCAGAACCTCTCTGGCCACAGGGGATGTACCAGAGGACTGGAGAACAGCTAATGTAGTACCATTATACAAGAAGGGTAGCAGGGATAAACCAGGGAATTACAGGCCAGTGAGCCTAACATCTGTGGTAGGGAAATTATTGGAAAAGATTCTGAGGGACAAAATTAGTCTCCACTTGGCGAGGCAAGGATTAATCAGGGATAGTCAGCATGGCTTTGTCAAGGGTAAATCATGTCTGACGAATCTGATTTAATTTTTCGAGGGGGTGACTAGGTGGGTGGATGAGGGAAATGCTGTGGATGTGGTTTACATGGACTTCAGTAAAGCCTTTGACAAAGTCCCGCATAGGAGACTGGTCAAGAAGGTAAGAGCCCATGGGATCCAGGGTGCCTTGGCGCGTTGGATCCTAAACTGGCTGAGTGGCAGGAGGCAGAGGGTGATGGTCGAAGGTTGCTTTTGTGACTGGAAGCCTGTGTCCAGTGGGGTACCTCAGGGATCGGTGCTGGGTCCCTTGTTGTTTGTGATCTACATAAATGATTTGGATGAGAATGTAAAAGGTATGATCAGCAAGTTCGCAGATGACACGAAAATTGGTGGGGTGGTCAATTGCGAGGAGGAAAGCCTCAGGCTACAGGACGATATAAATGGGTTGGTCAGATGGGCGGAAAAATGGCAAATGGAATTTAACCCTGAAAAGTGCGAGGTGATGCATTTTGGACGGACAAATAAGGCAAGGGAATACACAATGAGTGGTAGGACCCTAGGAAGTACAGAGGGTCAGAGGGACCTTGGTGTACATGTACATAGATCCCTGAAGGCAGCGGAACAGGTAGATAAGGTGGTTAAAAAGGCATATGGGATACTTGCCTTCATTAGCCGAGGCATAGAATATAAGAGCAGGGACGTTATGATGGAGCTGTACAAAACGCTGGTGAGGCCACAGCTGGAGTACTGTGTGCAGTTCTGGTCGCCTCACTATAGGAAGGATGTGATTGCTTTGGAGAGGGTGCAGAGAAGATTCACCAGGATGTTACCTGGGATGGAGCGCCTCAGCTATGAAGAAAGACTAAACAGGCTGGGGTTGTTTTCCTTGGAGCAAAGAAGGCTGAGGGGGGACCTGATTGAGGTATACAAAATGATGAGGGGCATAGATAGGGTAGATAAAGAGGAACTTTTCCCCTTAGTAGGGGGGTCAATAACAAGGGGGCATAGATTCAGTGTAAGGGGCAGGAGATTTAGAGGGGATTTGAGGAGGAACTTTTTCACCCAGAGGGTGGTTGGAATGTGGAACTCAATGCCTGAAAGGGTGGTAGAGGCAGGAACCCTCACAACATTCAAGAAGCATTTGGATGAGCACTTGGAATGCCATTGCATACAAGGCTACGGACCAAGTGCTGGAAAATGGGATTAGACTGGACAGGGATGGATGGGCGGCGCAGACACGATGGGCCGAAGGGCCTCTTTCTGTGCTGTAAAACTCTATGACTCTATGAGAGACAGACACAGACACAGAGAGACAGACACAGAGAGAGACAGACACAGACACAGAGAGACAGACACAGAGAGAGAGAGACAGACACAGACACAGAGAGACAGACAGAGAGAGAGAGACAGACACAGACACAGAGAGACAGACAGAGAGAGAGACACAGAGAGAGAGAGACAGAGACAGACACAGAGAGACAGACACAGAGAGACAGACAGAGAGAGAGAGACAGACACAGAGAGACAGACACAGAGAGACAGACAGAGAGAGAGAGACAGACACAGACACAGAGAGACAGACACAGAGAGACAGACAGAGAGAGAGAGACAGACACAGACACAGAGAGACAGACAGACAACAACAACTTGTATTTATATAGTATCTTTTAACGCAGTAAAACGTCCCAAGGCGCTGCTCAGAAGCGTTATAAAAACAAAATCTGACACCGAGCCACATAGAGACATTCGGACAGGTCAAAGAGGGAGGTTTTAAGAAGCGTCTTAAAGGAGAAGAGAGAGGCGGAGAGGTTTAGGGAGGGAATTCCGGAGCTCGGGGTCCAGGCAGCTGAAGGCACGGCTGCCAATGGTGGAGCGATTAAAATCGGGGATGCTCAAGAGGCCAGAATTAGAGGAGCGCAGAGATCTCGGGGGGGTTGTGGGGCTGAAGCAGGTTACGGAGATAGGGAGGGGGCGAGGCCGTGGAGGGATTTGAAAACAAGGATGATAATTTTAAAATCAAGGCGTTGCTGGACTGGGAGCCAATGTAGGTCAGTGAGCACAGGGGGTGATGGGTGAACGGGACTGGGTGTGAGTTAGGACACGGGGCAGTGAGCACAGGGGGTGATGGGTGAACGGGACTTGGTGCGAGTTAGGACACGGGGCAGTGAGCACAGGGGGTGATGGGTGAACGGGACTGGGTGTGAGTTAGGACACGGGGCAGTGAGCACAGGGGGTGATGGGTGAACGGGACTTGGTGTGAGTTAGGACACGGGGCAGTGAGCACAGGGGGTGATGGGTGAACGGGACTGGGTGTGAGTTAGGACACGGGGCAGTGAGCACAGGGGGTGATGGGTGAACGGGACTGGGTGTGAGTTAGGACACGGGGCAGTGAGCACAGGGGGTGATGGGTGAACGGGACTGGGTGTGAGTTAGGACACGGGGCAGTGAGCACAGGGGGTGATGGGTGAACGGGACTGGGTGTGAGTTAGGACACGGGGCAGTGAGCACAGGGGGTGATGGGTGAACGGGACTGGGTGTGAGTTAGGACACGGGGCAGTGAGCACAGGGGGTGATGGGTGAACGGGACTGGGTGTGAGTTAGGACACGGGGCAGTGAGCACAGGGGGTGATGGGTGAACGGGACTGGGTGTGTTAGGACACGGGGCAGTGAGCACAGGGGGTGATGGGTGAACGGGACTGGGTGTGAGTTAGGACACGGGGCAGTGAGCACAGGGGGTGATGGGTGAACGGGACTTGGTGTGAGTTAGGACATGGGGCAGTGAGCACAGGGGGTGATGGGTGAACGGGACTGGGTGTCAGTTAGGACACGGGGCAGTGAGCACAGGGGGTGATGGGTGAACGGGACTGGGTGTGAGTTAGGACATGGGGCAGTGAGCACAGGGGGTGATGGGTGAACGGGACTGGGTGTGAGTTAGGACACGGGGCAGTGAGCACAGGGGGTGATGGGTGAACGGGACTGGGTGTGAGTTAGGACACGGGGCAGTGAGCACAGGGGGTGATGGGTGAACGGGACTGGGTGTGAGTTAGGACACGGGGCAGTGAGCACAGGGGGTGATGGGTGAACGGGACTGGGTGCGAGTTAGGACACGGGGCAGTGAGCACAGGGGGTGATGGGTGAACGGGACTGGGTGCGAGTTAGGACACGGGGCAGTGAGCACAGGGGGTGATGGGTGAACGGGACTGGGTGTGAGTTAGGACACGGGGCAGTGAGCACAGGGGGTGATGGGTGAACGGGACTGGGTGCGAGTTAGGACACGGGGCAGTGAGCACAGGGGGTGATGGGTGAACGGGACTGGGTGTGAGTTAGGACACGGGGCAGTGAGCACAGGGGGTGATGGGTGAACGGGACTGGGTGTGAGTTAGGACACGGGGCAGTGAGCACAGGGGGTGATGGGTGAACGGGACTGGGTGTGAGTTAGGACACGGGGCAGTGAGCACAGGGGGTGATGGGTGAACGGGACTGGGTGTGTTAGGACACGGGGCAGTGAGCACAGGGGGTGATAGGTGAACGGGACTGGGTGCGAGTTAGGACACGGGGCAGTGAGCACAGGGGGTGATGGGTGAACGGGACTGTGTGTGAGTTACGACACGGGGCAGTGAGCACAGGGGGTGATGGGTGAACGGGACTGGTTGTGAGTTAGGACACGGGGCAGTGAGCACAGGGGGTGATGGGTGAACGGGACTGGGTGTGAGTTAGGACACGGGGCAGTGAGCACAAGGGGTGATGGGTGAACGGGACTGGGTGTGAGTTAGGACACGGGGCAGTGAGCACAGGGGGTGATGGGTGAACGGGACTGGGTGTGTTAGGACACGGGGCAGTGAGCACAGGGGGTGATGGGTGAACGGGACTGGGTGTGAGTTAGGACACGGGGCAGTGAGCACAGGGGGTGATGGGTGAACGGGACTTGGTGCGAGTTAGGACACGGGGCAGTGAGCACAGGGGGTGATGGGTGAACGGGACTGGGTGTGAGTTAGGACACGGGGCAGTGAGCACAGGGGGTGATGGGTGAACGGGACTGGGTGTGAGTTAGGACACGGGGCAGTGAGCACAGGGGGTGATGGGTAAACGGGACTCGGTGCGAGTAAGGACACGGGGCAGTGAGCACAGGGGGTGATGGGTGAACGGGACTGGGTGTGAGTTAGGACACGGGGCAGTGAGCACAGGGGGTGATGGGTGAACAGGGCTTGGTGTGAGTTAGGACACGGGGCAGTGAGCACAGGGGGTGTTGGGTGAACGGGACTGGGTGTGAGTTAGGACACGGGGCAGTGAGCACAGGGGGTGTTGGGTGAACGGGACTGGGTGCGAGTTAGGACACGGGGCAGTGAGCACAGTGGGTGAGGGGTGAACGGGACTGGGTGTGAGTTAGGACACAGGGCAGTGAACACAGGGGGTGATGGGTGAACGGGACTTGGTGCGAGTTAGGACACGGGGCAGTGAGCACAGTGGGTGATGGGTGAACGGGACTGGGTATGAGTTAGGACACGGGGCAGTGAGCACAGGGGGTGATGGGTGAACGGGACTTGGTGCGAGTTAGGACACGGGGCAGTGAGCACAGGGGGTGATGGGTGAACGGGACTGGGTGTGAGTTAGGACACGGGGCAGTGAGCACAGGGGGTGATGGGTGAATGGGACTGGGTGCGAGTTAGGACACGGGGCAGTGAGCACAGGGGGTGATGGGTGAAGGGGACTGGGTGTGAGTTAGGACACGGGGCAGTGAGCACAGGGGGTGATGGGTGAACGGGACTGGGTGTGAGTTAGGACACGGGGCAGTGAGCACAGGGGGTGATGGGTGAACGGGACTGGGTGTGAGTTAGGACACGGGGCAGTGACCACAGGGGGTAATGGGTGAACGGGACTGGGTGTGAGTTAGGACACGGGGCAGTGAGCACAGGGGGTGATGGGTGAACGGGACTGTGTGTGAGTTAGGACACGGGGCATTGAGCACAGGGGGTGATGGGTGAACGGGACTGGGTGTGAGTTAGGACACGGGGCAGTGAGCACAGGGGGTGATGGGTGAACGGGACTGGGTGCGAGTTAGGACACGGGGCAGTGAGCACAGGGGGTGATGGGTGAACGGGACTGGGTGTGAGTTAGGACACGGGGCAGTGAGCACAGGGGGTGATGGGTGAACGGGACTGGGTGCGAGTTAGGACACGGGGCAGTGAGCACAGGGGGTGATGGTTGAACGGGACTCAGTTCGAGTTATGACACGGGCAGCCGAGTTTTGGATAATATGTTGTTTTTACAGAACTTTCCCTCAGGAGATTAAATGGGTGGGTAGAGTCCATGATAGGGGAGAGTGTACATGGGCTGTGGGAGGAGATTAAATGGGTGGGGAGAGTCCATGATAGGGGAGAGTGTACATGGGCTGTGGGAGGAGATTAAATGGGTGGGGAGAGTCCATGATAGGGGAGAGTGTACATGGGCTGTGGGAGGAGATTAAATGGGTGGGTAGAGTCCATGATAGGGGAGAGTGTACATGGGCTGTGGGAGGAGATTAAATGGGTGGGGAGAGTCCATGATAGGGGAGAGTGTACATGGGCTGTGGGAGGAGATTAAATATGTGGGTAAAGTCCATGATAGGGGAGCGTGTACACGGGCTGTGGGAGGAGATTAAATGGGTGGGTAGAGTCCATGATAGGGGAGAGTGTACATGGGCTGTGGGAGGAGATTAAATGGGTGGGTAGAGTCCATGATAGGGGAGAGTGTACATGGGCTGTGGGAGGAGATTCAATGGGTGGGTAGAGTCCATGATAGGGGAGAGTGTGCATGGGCTGTGGGAGGAGATTAATTGGGTGGGTAGAGTCCATGATAGGGGTGAGTGTACATGGGCTGTGGGAGGAGATTAAATGGGTGGGTAGAGTCCATGATAGGGGAGAGTGTACATGGGCTGTGGGAGGAGATTAAATGGGTGGGGAGAGTCCATGATGGGGGAGAGTGTACATGGGCTGTGGGAGGAGATTAAATGGGTGGGGAGAGTCCATGATAGGGGAGAGTGTACATGGGCTGTGGGAGGAGATTAACTGGGTCGGTCGATTCAATGATCGGGGAGAGTGTACATGGGCTGTGGGAGGAGATTAAATGGGTGGGTAGAGTCCAGGATAGGGGAGAGTGTACATGGGCTGTGGGAGGAGATTAATTGGGTGGGTAGAGTCCATTAGAGGGGAGAGTGTACATGGGCTGTGGGAGGAGATTAAATGGGTGGGGAGAGTCTGTGATAGGGGAGAATGTACATGGGCTGTGGGAGGAGATTAAATGGGTGGGTAGAGTTCAGGATAGGGGAGAGTGTACATGGGCTGTGGGAGGAGATTAAATGGGTGGGTAGTGTCCAGGGTAGTTCGGGTGTGGAAGTACGTGCCCTGGATTGTTTGGCTCAGTTGCTGATGGATATCCAGGATCAGGTCTGTCCTGGTGGTTTGGTGTAAGAAGTCACACAACACCAGGTTATAGTCCAACAGCTTTATTTGAAATCACAAGCTTTCGGAGCGCTGCTCCTTCTTCAGGTGAAGTGGAGAAATGCATAAAGACACAGCTTATATAGTCAGAGAATCATGTCAGATGTTTACAGGTAACCTTTCCAACTGCCATTTATCACACCTCGGCAGAGAGATAATCACAGCAATCAAAGGTGTGAATGGTGTCCAAACAGGTCAGTCAGGGAAACATTACATCAAAGAACAATGAGGTGGGGTCACAAGGGGTCAAATATTGCAGATGCTGGGGTGTGTAAGTGCTGGGGAACACTTCAGCAGTCAAGGACATTCAGCCTCCGATCTTCGGGTAAGCATTCTCCAAGGCGGCCTTCGAGACACACGACAACGCAAAATCGTCGAGCAGAAACTGATAGCCAAGTTCCGCACCCATGAGGACGGCCTCAACCGAGATCTTGGGTTCATGTCACGCTACATGTAACCCCACCTGACGCAGGGTCATCCAGACTCGAGTTGACATTGGCTTGTTCTCTCTACACAGATGCGGCCGGACCTGCTGTGATTTCCAACCAAAAAAAATGTTTTTTGTCTTTTTTTGTTTTTCATACAGACCCCAGCATCTGCAATATTTGACCCCTTGTGACCCCACCTCATTGTTCTTTGATGTAATGTTTCCCTGACTGACCTGTTTGGACACCATTCACACCTTTGATTGCTGTGATTATCTCTCTGCCGAGGTGTGATAAATGGCAGTTGGAAAGGTTACCTGTAAACATCTGACATGATTCTCTGACTATATAAGCTGTGTCTTTATGCATTTCTCCACTTCACCTGAAGAAGGAGCAGCGCTCCGAAAGCTTGTGATTTCAAATAAAGCTGTTGGACTATAACCTGGTGTTGTGTGACTTCTTACATTTGTCCACCCCAGTCCAACTCCGGCATCTCCACACCCTGGTGGTTTGGGTCAAACTGATATTTGGGTCTTTTACTCGAATTCTCAGCCAAGAAAGATCGAAGTGCTGACTTCTCTGGATTGTTGTCCCACTGAGCTTTGGGACCAGATATCGTGATGTAGCCGAGCTCTCCTCTCAGTTACCACTCGGATCCTTCCCTCCCTGGTCTGTTTCGCTATTGACGGCAGCCCTTTTCTTTCAGGCCTTGCAGAGGTTGGCCGGGCAGTACTTGAAGAAGGACTGGAATCGCGGAAAGCCGGAGACAAATGACAACAGGTAACAGCCGCAGCCAGGGACCGCGAGCAACCTGTTCCTTTTGGGACTCCTCGGAGTAGATGTAGCGAGTCAGCAGCCATTTTACATCTGCCCAAACCCCGGAACTCCCTCCCTCGCAGCGCTGTGGGAGCACCTTCACCACACGGACTGCAGCCGTTCAAGAAGGTGGCTCACCACCATCTTCTCAAGGGGCAACTAGGGATGGGCAATAAATGCCGGCCGCATTCCGAGACTGATTTACAGCAGTGATTTGATTTTTAAAGAAAGAAAAGCACTTGCATTTTTATAGCGCCTGTCGGGACCTCTGAACATCTCAAAGTGTTTTACAGCCAATGAGGAACTTTTGAAGTGGAATCACTGTTGTAATGTAGGAAATGTGACAGCCAATTTGTGCACAGCAAGCTCCCACAAACAGCAGTGTGATAAGAACAGAAAAACATAAGACGTAGGAGCAGGAGTCGGTCATTCGGCCCCTCGAGCCTGCTCCGCCATTCAATAAGATCGTGGCTGATCTGATCTTGGCCTCAACTCCACTCCCCTGCCTGCTCCCCATAACCCTCGACTCCCTTATCTTTCAAAAATCTGTCTATCTCCACCTTAAATATATTCACTGACCCAGCCTCCACAGCTCTCTGGGGAAGAGAATTCCACAGATTCACGACCCTCTGAGAGAAGAAATTCCTCCTCATTTCCGATTTAATAGGGTGCCCCCTTATTCTGAAATTATGCCCTCTAGTTCTAGATTCCCCCACGAGGGGAAACATCCTCTCTGCATCTACCCTGTCGAGCCCCTTCAGAATCTTATATGTTTCAATAAGGTCCCCTCTCATTCTTCTAAACTCCAATGAGTATAGGCCCAACCTGCTCAACCTTTCTTCATAAGTCAACCCCTTCATCTCCAGAATCAGCCTCGTGAATCGTCTCTGAACTGCCTCCAATGCAAGTATATCCTTCCTTAAATAAGGAGACCAAAACTGTACGCAGTACTCCAGGTGTGGTCTCACCAACGCCCTGTACAGTTGTAGCAGGACTTCCCTACTTTTATACTCCATTCCCTTTGCAATAAAGGCCAACATTCCATTTGCCTTCCTAATTACTTGCTGTACCTGCATGCTAACTTTTTGTGATTCATGTACAAGGACCCCCCGATCCCTCAGTACCTCAGCATTTTGTAATCTCCTTCCATTTAAATAATAATTAGCTTTTTTATTTTTCCTACCAAAGTGGATAACCTCGCATTTTCCCACATTATACTCCATCTGGCATATTTTTGCCCACTCACTTAGCCTATCTATATCCCTTTGGAGATTCTTTGTGTCCTCCACACAATTTGCTTTCCCACCTATCTTTGTATCATCAGCAAATTTGGCTACATTACACTCGGTCCCTTCATCCAAGTCATTAATGTAGATTGTAAATAGTTGAGGCCCCAGCACTGATCCCTGCGGCACCCCACTAGTTACAGTTTGCCAACCTGAAAATTACCCATTTATCCCGACTCTCTGTTTTCTGTCAGTTAGCCAATCCTCTATCCATGCTAATATATTACCCCCAACCCCGTGAGCTCTTATCTTGTGTAGTAACCTTTTATGTGGCACCTTATCGAATGCCTTCTGGAAATCCAAATACACCACATCTACTGGTTCCCCTTTATCCACCCTGCTCGTTACATCCTCAAAGCACTCCAGCAAATTTGCCAAACGTGATTTCCCTTTCCTAAAACCATGCTGACTCTGCTTGACTATATTATGATTTTCTAAATGTCCTGCTACCACTTCCTTAATGATGGACTCCAGCATTTTCCCAGTGACAGATGTTAGGCTAACTGGTCTATTGTTTCCTGCTTTCTGTCTCCCTCCTTTCTTAAATAGGGGTGTTATATTAGCGGTTTTCCAATCTGCTGGGACCTCTCCAGAATCCAGGGAAT
Organism: Somniosus microcephalus; assembly: GCF_052327205.1. Taxonomy (NCBI): domain Eukaryota; kingdom Metazoa; phylum Chordata; class Chondrichthyes; order Squaliformes; family Somniosidae; genus Somniosus; species Somniosus microcephalus. The sequence continues at coordinate 268,973,486 of NC_140994.1, read as the reverse complement.
TTTGGTATATTGCAACCAATGCATCCACTATCCTTCCTTTAAGACCCTGGGATGCAGGCTATCAGGTCCAGGGGACTTGTCCACCTTTAGTCCCATTAGTTTGCCTAGCATTTTCTCTTTTAGCTTATCGAAAGCCTTCTGAAAGTCCAAATACACCACATCCACTGGTTCTCTCTTATCTATTCTACCAGTTACATCCTCAAAAAACTCCAGTAGATTAGTCAAGCACGATTTACCTTTTGTAAATCCATGTTGACTTTGTCCAATCCTGTCACTGTTTTCCACTGCAGCGCTCCCTCAGTACTGCCCCTTCGACAGTGCAGCGCTCCCTCAGTACTGCCCCTTCGACAGTGCAGCACTCCCTCAGTACAGGAAACTTTTTTTTTATCTGGCACCGACGGGACCGACGTGGTGCTGGTTCATCAAAAATTCCAGATAACTGAAAGCTATAGTAAAAGATACGGAGAGCTGACAACTCCGTGTAAAGCAACAAACCCTGTTGCTTAGCAACAGGTTCAGAACAAGGGCCACAAGTTCCAAGTGTCTCTGTAGCTTAAATAAATTTTTAAATTAATTAAAGGAGTAAGTCATGGCAGGAGAGTTCAGACCCGTGTTCTGCTCCTCTTGCTCCATGTGGGAAGTCAGGGACGCTGCCAGTGTCCCTGACGACCATGTGTGCGGGAAATGCATCCAGCTGCAGCTACTTGTAGACCGCATTGCGGCGCTCGAGCTGCGGTTGGATGAATTTTGGAGCATGCGTGATGCTGAGAGAGTCGTGGATATCACGTTTAGCGAGTTGTTCACGCCTCAGGGTAGGGCTGCACAGGCAGACAGAAAGTGGGTGACCATCAGGCGGAGCAACAGAGGCAGGCAGGAAGTGCAGGGAACCCCTGCGGACATCCCCCTTTCAAACAGGTATACCAAGTTGGATACTGTTGAGGGGGATGACTCACCAGGGGAAGGCAGCAGCAGCCAGCTTCCTGGCACCAGGGACGCTTCTGCTGCTCAGGAAGGGAGGAAAAAGAGTGGGAGAGCAATAGTGGTAGGGGATTCTATCGTAAGGGGAACAGATAGGCGTTTCTGTGGCCGCAAACGTGACTCCAGGATGGTTTGTTGCCTCCCTGGAGCCAGGGTCATGGATGTCACTGAGCGGCTACAGGGCATTCTTAAGGGGGAGGGTGAGCAGGCAGAGGTCGTGGTCCACATTGGGACCAACGACATAGGTAGGAAGGGGGATGAGGTCCTGCATCAAGAATTTAGGGAGCTAGGTAACAGATTAAAGAGCAGGACCTCAAAGGTTGTAATCTCTGGATTACTCCCAGTGCCACGTGCTAGTGAGTATAGGAATAGGAGGATAGTGCAGATGAATGCGTGGCTAAAGAGTTGGTGTAGGAGGGAGGGTTTTAGTTTCCTGGATCACTGGGCCTGCTTCTGGGAAAGGTGGGACTTGTACAAGTCGGACGGGTTGCACCTGAACCAGAACGGGACAAATATCCTTGCGGGGAGGTTTGCTAGCACTGTTGGGGGGCGTTTAAACTAACTTGGCAGGGGGATGGGATACAGAGGGGAGCTGAAATAGGGGGTGATGTGCTGCCAATTATAGAGAAAAAAACAAGTCAGCTTGGTAGACAGGGCAAATATACAAGGGCAAGGCTGGATGGCATCTATTTTAATGCAAGGAGTCTTGCAAATAAGGTGGATGAACTGAAGGTGTTGATAAACACATGGGAGTATGATATTGTTGCTATCACGGAGACATGGTTGAGGGAGGGGCAAGACTGGCAGCTCAATATTCCGGGGTACAGAATCCTCAGGCGAGACAGAGGGGGAGGTAAAAGAGGAGGGGGTGTCGCAATATTAATTAAGGAGTCAATTACTGCAGTAAGGAGGGATGATATATTAGCAGGTTCCTCTAATGAGGCCATATGGGTGGAGCTTAAAAACAAAAAGGGGGCAAGCACTTTGCTGGGAGTGTACTATAGGCCTCCAAACAGTCAGGGGGAGATAGAGGAACAGATATGTAGGCAAATCTCAGAGAAATGTGCAAATAATAGGGTAATAATAATGGGGGATTTCAACTTCCCCAATATTAACTGGGATAGTCAAAGTGTGAAAGGCTCAGAGGGTGTAGAATTCTTAAAGTGCATCCAGGAGAGCTTTTTGAGCCAGCATGTAGAAAGTCCTACAAGAGAGGGGGCGGTACTGGACCTAATTCTAGGGAATGTGGCCGGCCAAGTGGAAAAAGTGCTAGTAGGTGAGCACTTTGGTGACAGTGACCATAATATGGTGAGATTTAAGGTGGTCATGGAAAAGGACAGGGATGGGCCGGAAATAAAGGTTCTAAATTGGGGGAAGGCCGATTTTAATAGGATAAGGCAGGATCTGGCTGTTAAGTATGTGTATTGTATTGAACAATTAACACAAAGACTTAAACGTATAACTCAAACAGGTCTTTACTGGTTGGAGGTAGGGACTATACGTAGGTCTTTACTTCATGCCCACAGGCGGGAACTGAGGGGAGATCAGTACCCACAGTACTATTTATACCCCTATGGCCAGGAGTGGTACTGCGTATCACTACGCCCTACAAGTAGTGCAGTCCTGTCCATAGGTTCAAAGTAGCACACATATTACATACACAACATTCCTCCCTTCCTAGCTTTACAGTCATCTCCCCATTTAACATAACGTAATAACATATATACATATATAACTTCAGGTTTACATAACAGAATAACATAGATACATAGATAACTTCATGTCAAAACAGATCACAGATTCAGTCTCTGCGGAAAACAGTTCACAGATTCAATCTCTGTGGTGTAGTCGGTTCACGTTGCTGGAGTGACTCATTCAATAGTCCTTCCATGGATTTAACAGTTTGAACTTCCGAACTGAATTGGCTCCGTTCGGAGGGACCACGTGTGTGATCTGGTAGAGGTAATAATGGTTCAGATGGGTCATCTTCTGTTTCGACTTTTCCTTTTCTGCTTCTTGGAGACTCTCTGGGCTCCACTGTCAGCTGCCAGCTGCATGCGCAGTTCCTCCTTCTCTTCCTCCTTTTTCCGTAGTAGAGCCACCTTCTCCCGATGTTCCGTAGACTTTCGGTGCTCCTCCATGATTTCTGTATGGTGGGAGTCGAAGTTACAAGTTGGGCAGGACAGGACATAGTAATATTCGGTGTCGTCCTGATCTAGGCCAGCGAGAGGGTCTTCTATTTCCTCCATACCCAGCTGGGCGTTAGCCAGCTTTTGTTCCAAGTCCAGACATCTTTCCTGAAGAGACTTCTTCATGCGTACCTCTTCATCCAGCTTTTTCTGGGCTTTCAGCAAGTCGTTTACTAATGACCTCATTTGAGATTTTACTACTTCAACTTCTTTTGGAGATTGATTGATCGGACTATTCAATCCCTCTACCGGAGCAGCTGTTTCAGCGGTCTGTTGTTCTACGTTGACGTGAGTCAGCGTACTTTTGGCATCCAAGGGCTGCTCTGTTGCAGTCATCTCAGTCTGTGTTGCCACCTCAGCTCTTCCAATAACCTTTGAGAGCTCCGAACCCCTTTCGTTTGAATATTGAAGTTCGTGTTCAAGTTTTTCCCATTTCAGAGTCCTGTCCTTCAGCATATGCAGGAGTTGGCTGACCGTTAACTCCTCTGACATCAGACGTTTTGTGTGCTCCTGCTCCATTTTCTCCATCAGCTGCTTCTGTTGTCTTTCCAGATTCTCCAACTCTATATCAAAGAACTCTTTCGTTGCATTCAACTCTTGCTCAAAACGGCGAAGCATTTGTTCTAATTGCTGTTGTAGTTTGAAATGGAGTTGAGTTCGAGCCCGGTGTCCCTCAGAAATGGGCACATCAGTAGACTTGCCAGACTCAGAATCCACAGTTAAACTATGTTGTTGTTGCTCAGTGGAATTCTGTGCTGAAACTTTGTCTTTTGCACCTGAGTTGGGCTTACCATCATCCGTTCCAGAGTCTGGGCTGACTATCTTCACCGAGTTCTCACTCGTTATTGTTTGTAGGAAATGCCAGTCCATATTCATTTTCCTAATCCACTCCCGTCCTAGTAGTGGAGAACCTCCTTCAGATATCACATATAAGTCCATTATTTGACTATCTTCGCCCTTGTGGACCACTGCAACCTCTATTTTCCCGATGGGGTACACTCTTTGCCCCGTGTATGTTTTCAATATAATCCCCGTATCCTGTAGGGGAATATGTTGGAATAACTTTCCGTAATCTTTCTTATTTATGACCGTCAATGCCGATCCAGTGTCCAATTCCAGTTTTACTTGGACTCCTTCTATCTGAAGAGTGACCCAAATTGTCTGGAGGTCTGCACCCTTACCAGCGTTGAGTACACTTAAGCTAGCCAGTTCATTACAGCTTAAGCTAGCCAGTTCATTACTGCTAGCGTCTGAATCGGACTCCTGTTCGGTCACCTTGTGTACCTTTGCGTATTTTCCTTGCGGTGACTTCTTGTTGCTGGTCTTCTTCCCTGACCTGCATACTCTAGCTATATGTCCAAGCCTACCACAAGTTCTACATTCTTGGTTTTTAAACCAACACTGGTTCTGATCATGCGTTGTCTTTCCACAACGATAACATTTGCCAGAACTCACACCCAATTTGTGTGCACTGAGCTCCGGTGACCGTAGCTGCATTACTGCCGTGCCTCTCGCTGCGGCTTCGTGTGCTGCTGCCATAGTGACCGCCTTCTCAAGCGTCAGCTCATTCTCCTCGAGCAGTCGCTTTTGTGTATCCTGTTTAAATAAACCACACACAAATTTGTCTCGTAGTGCATCTGTCAGTCCCGTTCCAAACTGGCAATATTTCGCTAATTTACGCAATTCCAGCAAATATTCAGCATTGCTTTCATGCTGTAGCTGCCTTCTGTCATAAAATTTAAATCGTTCTGCTAGCATCAGCGGCGTGGGGTTTAGATGATCTTTCAGGACAGTAACAATCTCATCGAACGTCTTATCCGCCGGTTCATCTGGTGATAACAGGTGTTTCAATTGCCCGTATGTCTTCGCACCCATTAAATTTAATAATGTTAGAGCTTTATCTTGGTCACGAATTTTATTGGCCTTACAATAATTTTTTACTCTTTCAACATATATGGCCCAATCTTCGAGGTCACTATCAAAGGTGCTAATATTCCCGTGTTTAGGCATTGTAGATTTGCAATTTCTCAGATTTTCTTTTCTTTACTTGTTATCAAAGATGGCGGCTTCCCGCTCTTGCCGTCGTCCTCCGCCCACAAAATGGTGGTTTTCCCGCGCTTGGCGGTCTTCACCCGTCCCCCGACGCCGTCTCCCTTCAGCCCCCGAGTGCGGCCCTTATCTTTGCCGCGATCGCCCGAGTGCGGCCCTTATCAGCGGATGCGATCGCTGGATCGCGAAGTGGCTCCCGACCGAAGCGGCTCTTGCTCGCTCCCTCCCGGGCTCTGGCTTACCCGCTCGCGCGTTTCACCGCGGCTCTTATCAGGGATTGCGATCGCCCTTATCTTCTCCAACTTCCCCAGCCCTGTCTTTGCAGCCAACGCTGCACGGCTTACCCCACCACCTAGGTTGAACAAGGAAACTGCAGAAAGACTTCTGTCAGTCGCTGGAAGCTGTCAGGATGGCTGCTGCACTCCAGTGCTCAGTCGCTGATGGAGGCTTCAGAGTCCTAAAGCCTGTCGCTTCTGGTGGGGTGGTGATGTTTGAAACCTCTCTTCAACTGCCGCAGGGTAAGAACCTGACTCGTCGCCAGTGTTAAGTATGTGTATTGTATTGAACAATTAACACAAAGACTTAAACGTATAACTCAAACAGGTCTTTACTGGTTGGAGGTAGGGGCTATACGTAGGTCTTTACTTCATGCCCACAGGCGGGAACTGAGGGGAGATCAGTACCCACAGTACTATTTATACCCCTATGGCCAGGAGTGGTACTGCGTATCACTACGCCCTACAAGTAGTGCAGTCCTGTCCATAGGTTCAAAGTAGCACACATATTACATACACAACACTGGCCAAAATGGACTGGGATCAGCTACTTGTAGGAAAATCCGCATCAGAGCAATGGGAGGCTTTCAGAAGGGAGATTGAGATCATACAATGGCAACATGTTCCCGTAAAGGTCAAGGGTGGTTCCAAAAACCACAGGGAACCTTGGATGTCAGGGGATATACGAGAATGGATTAGGAAAAAAAGGAGGGCTTTTGGCAGATACAAAAGGCTAAAGACGGAGGAAGCCCTAGAGGAGTACAAAAAGTGCAGGGGGATACTTAAAAAAGAAATTAGGAGATCAAGGAGGGGCCATGAAATAACACTGGTGAGCAAAATAAAGGAAAATCCTAAGATGTTTTATAAGTATACTAGCTGGGGAGCCCCGCGTTGCGAGGGCAATTTTGGGGCGCTTGGTCTCCCTGCCCCTGTGTGTCCCCCCTCTCCCTGTCATGTCATCTCCCTGTCCTATCCCTCCCTCCCCTCCCCTCCTCTCCCTCCCCTCCTCTCCCCTCCTCTCCCTCCCCTCCTCTCCCCTGTCTCCCTCCCTCCCCCACTCCCCCGCTCCCCCACTCCCCTCTGTCCCTCTCTCCGGCCCCTCCCCCTGCCTAGCGCCTGAGGTCCGGAGCTGAGGTCCCCCGCGTATCGTGCGGCTGATGGACGGCCGCTGTGGGCGGGCGGGCGGCGCATGCGCGGTCAGTGCGGGCGGCGCATGCGCGGTCAGTGCGAGCCCCCCGCGATTTCCCGAGGCTCGCCCCCCCCGCGATTTCACGAGGCTCTCCCCCCCCCCCGCGATTTCCCGAGGCTCTCCCCCCCCCGCGATTTCCCGAGGCTCTCCCCCCTGCGATTTCCCGAGGCTCTCCCCCCCCCCGCGATTTCCCGAGGCTCCCCCCCCCCCGCAATTTCCCGAGGCTCTCCCCCCCCGCGATTTCCCGAGGCTCTCCGCCCCCCCGCGATTTCCCGAGGCTCTCCCCCCCCCTATTAAATTGTTATTTAATTCCCTAACACATCATTAAAATATTTACCTTAGTTCCCTAACACACAGAAAGTGTGGGGGAAAAAATTGTGAAAAATCAAGATGGCGTCCACTCACCTCGGTTCAGAAGGATAAGGCCCGCCCACACACGCACCGATTGGTCGACCGGTCAGGTCACCGAAGCGTAGGATTGGTCAATCGTCGAGTCACTCGACACTCAACTGTAGGAAGGAACCCGCCGTCCGATTGGTAGACCTCGACGTCACACGGTCGCTAATGAGATGCTAATAAGCGGAACGCTGAACGTTTTCGGGATACCGTGGGCGGGATTTTTGTCCGGCCGAAACGTAAATACGCCTATGACCGGTCCGGAATCGCAAGCTTTCTTTTGAGGCGACGCGCGCGTCGGTACGCTCTGTAACTTTCAAACGTATAGAACACGGAGGGACAGACAGACATCGGGACAGACAGAAGAGCCGCTTTATATATATAGATTAAGGGTAAGAGGATAACTAGGGAAAAAATAGGGCCCATTAGGGACAAAAGTGGCAATCTGTGTGTGGAGCCGGAAGATGTAGGAGGGGTTCTAAATGAATTTTTTGCATCTGTTTTCACTATGGAGGAGGACGATGTAGACATAGAAATAGGGCGGGGGGACTGTGATATGCTCGAACATATTAACATCGAGAGGGAGGAGGTATTGGCGGTTTTAGCAGGCCTAAAAATGGATAAATCCCCAGGCCCGGACGAAATGTATCCCAGGCTGCTGTGTGAGGCAAAGGAAGAGATTGCGGGGGCTCTAACACATATATTCAGGACCTCTCTGGCCACAGGGGATGTGCCAGAGGACTGGAGAACCGCTAATGTAGTACCATTATTCAAGAAGGAAAGTAGGGAAAAACCGGGGAACTACAGGCCAGTGAGCCTAACATCAGTGGTAGGAAAATTATTGGAAAAAATTCTGAGGGACAAAATTAGTCTCCACTTGGAGAGACAAGGATTAATCAGGGATAGTCAACATGGCTTTGTCAAGGGGAGATCATGTCTAACTAATTTGATTGAATTTTTTGAGGGGGTGACTAGGTGTGTGGATGAGGGTAGTGCAGTGGATGTGGTATACATGGATTTCAGTAAGGCCTTCGATAAAGTCCCGCACAGGAGACTGGTCAAGAAGGTAAGAGCCCATGGAATCCAGGGTGCCTTGGCACATTGGATACAAAACTGGCTTAGTGGCAGAAGGCAGAGGGTGATGGTCGAAGGTTGTTTTTGTGACTGGAAGCCTGTGGCCAGTGGGGTACCACAGGGATCGGTGCTGGGTCCCTTGCTGTTTGTGGTCTACATTAATGACTTGGATATGAATGTAAAAGGTATGATCAGTAAGTTCGCGGATGATACAAAAATTGGTAGGGTGGTAAATAGCGAGGAGGGTAGCCTCAGTCTGCAGAACGATATAGATGGGTTGGTCAGATGGGCGGAACAGTGGCAAATGGAATTTAACCCGAAAAAGTGCGAGGTGATGCACTTTGGGGGGACTAACAAGGCAAGGGAATACACAATGAATGGTAAGACCCTAGGCAAGATGGAGGGTCAGAGGGATCTGGGTGTGCAAGTACACAGGTCCCTGAAGGCGGCGGAACAGGTGGATAAGGTGGTAAAAAAGGCATATGGGATACTTGCCTTCGTTAGCCGAGGCATTGAATATAAGAGCAAGGAGGTTATGATGGAGCTGTATAAAACACTGGTTAGGCCACAGCTGGAATACTGTGTGCAGTTCTGGTCGCCACACTACAGGAAGGATGTGATCGCGTTAGAGAGGGTGCAGAGGAGATTCACCAGGATGTTACCGGGGCTGGAGCGCTTCAGCTATGAAGAGAGACTGGGCAGATTGGGTTTGTTTTCCTTGGAGCAGAGGAGGCTGAGTGGGGACATGATTGAGGTGTACAAAATTATGAGGGGCATAGATAGGATGGATACTGAGGAGCTTTTTCCCTTAGTAGAGGGGTCAATAACTAGGGGGCATAGATTCAAGGTAAAGGGCGGGAGGTTTAGAGGGGATTTGAGAAAGAACTTTTTCACCCAGAGGGTGGTTGGAGTCTGGAACTCACTGCCTGAAAGGGTTGTGGAGGCAGAAACCCTCACAACATTTAGGAAGCATTTGGATGAGCACTTGAAATGCCATAGCATACAAGGCTGCGGACCAAATGCTGGAATATGGGATTAGATTAGACAGGGCGTGATGGCCGGCGCGGACACGATGGGCCGAAGGGCCTCTATCCGTGCTGTATGACTCTATGGCTTAGCAACAGCTGCAGCCACACCCTTGCACAGCAACAGATCGAGGAAGGCAAGTACAATATGAAGTAAAACTTACCGGAACCTACTCCTGAATTTTGCCGGTTAACCGAGAATTACGGCTATTTAGGTGCCGGTAAATCGAAAGTTTCCTGTACTGCCCCTCTGACAGTGCTGCACTCCCTCAGTACTGCCCCTCTGACAGTGCTGCACTCCCTCAGTACTGCCCCTCCGACAGTGCTGCACTCCCTCAGTACTGCCCCTCTGACAGTGCTGCACTCCCTCAGTACTGCCCCTCCGACAGTGCTGCACTCCCTCAGTACTGCCCCTCTGACAGTGCATCGCTCCCTCAGTACTGCCCCTCCGACAGTGCTGCACTCCCTCAGTACTGCCCCTCTGACAGTGCAGCACTCCCTCAGTACTGCCCCTCTGACAGTGCAGCACTCCCTCAGTACTGCCCCTCCGACAGTGCAGCGCTCCCTCAGTACTGCCCCTCCGACAGTGCGGCGCTCCCTCAGTACAGCCCCTCCGACAGTGCTGCACTCCCTCAGTACTGCCCCTCCGACAGTGCATCGCTCCCTCAGTACTGCCCCTCTGACAGTGCTGCACTCCCTCAGTACTGCCCCTCCGACAGTGCTGCACTCCCTCAGTACTGCCCCTCCGACAGTGCGGCACTCCCTCAGTACTGCCCCTCCGACAGTGCATCGCTCCCTCAGTACTGCACCTCTGACAGTGCTGCACTCCCTCAGTACTGCCCCTCTGACAGTGCAGCGCTCCCTCAGTACTGCCCCTCCGACAGTGCGGCGCTCCCTCAGTACTGCCCCTCCGACAGTGCATCGCTCCCTCAGTACTGCCCCTCCGACAGTGCTGCACTCCCTCAGTACTGCCCCTCTGACAGTGCAGCACTCCCTCAGTACTGCCCCTCTGACAGTGCAGCACTCCCTCAGTACTGCCCCTCCGACAGTGCAGCGCTCCCTCAGTACTGCCCCTCCGACAGTGCGGCGCTCCCTCAGTACTGCCCCTCCGACAGTGCTGCACTCCCTCAGTACTGCCCCTCCGACAGTGCATCGCTCCCTCAGTACTGCCCCTCTGACAGTGCTGCACTCCCTCAGTACTGCCCCTCCGACAGTGCTGCACTCCCTCAGTACTGCCCCTCCGACAGTGCGGCACTCCCTCAGTACTGCCCCTCCGACAGTGCATCGCTCCCTCAGTACTGCACCTCTGACAGTGCTGCACTCCCTCAGTACTGCCCCTCTGACAGTGCAGCGCTCCCTCAGTACTGCCCCTCCGACAGTGCGGCGCTCCCTCAGTACTGCCCCTCTGACAGTGCAGCGCTCCCTCAGTACTGCCCCTCTGACAGTGCGGCGCTCCCTCAGTACTGCCCCTCTGACAGTGCATCGCTTCCTCAGTACTGCCCCTCCGACAGTGCGGCGCTCCCTCAGTACTGCCCCTCCGACAGTGCGGCGCTCCCTCAGTACTGCCCCTCTGACAGTGCATCGCTCCCTCAGTACTGCCCCTCCGACAGTGCTGCACTCCCTCAGTACTGCCCCTCCGACAGTGCATCGCTCCCTCAGTACTGCCCCTCTGACAGTGCTGCACTCCCTCAGTACTGCCCCTCCGACAGTGCTGCACTCCCTCAGTACTGCCCCTCCGACAGTGCTGCACTCCCTCAGTACTGCCCCTCTGACAGTGCTGCACTCCCTCAGTACTGCCCCTCCGACAGTGCATCGCTCCCTCAGTACTGCCCCTCCGACAGTGCATCGCTCCCTCAGTACTGCACCTCTGACAGTGCTGCACTCCCTCAGTACTGCCCCTCTGACAGTGCAGCGCTCCCTCAGTACTGCCCCTCCGACAGTGCGGCGCTCCCTCAGTACTGCCCCTCTGACAGTGCAGCGCTCCCTCAGTACTGCCCCTCTGACAGTGCGGCGCTCCCTCAGTACTGCCCCTCTGACAGTGCATCGCTCCCTCAGTACTGCCCCTCCGACAGTGCGGCGCTCCCTCAGTACTGCCCCTCCGACAGTGCGGCACTCCCTCAGTACTGCCCCTCTGACAGTGCATCGCTCCCTCAGTACTGCCCCTCCGACAGTGCGGTGCTCCCTCAGTACTGCCCCTCCGACAGTGCATCGCTCCCTCAGTACTGCCCCTCCGACAGTGCGGCGCTCCCTCAGTACTGCCCCTCTGACAGTGCTGCACTCCCTCAGTACTGCCCCTCCGACAGTGCAGCGCTCCCTCAGTACTGCCCCTCCGACAGTGCAGCGCTCCCTCAGTACTGCCCCTCTGACAGTGCTGCACTCCCTCAGTACTGCCCCTCTGACAGTGCTGCACTCCCTCAGTACTGCCCCTCCGACAGTGCAGCACTCCCTCAGTACTGCCCCTCTGACAGTGCTGCACTCCCTCAGTACTGCCCCTCTGACAGTGCTGCACTCCCTCAGTACTGCCCCTCCGACAGTGCTGCACTCCCTCAGTACTGCCCCTCTGACAGTGCTGCACTCCCTCAGTACTGCCCCTCTGACAGTGCTGCACTCCCTCAGTACTGCCCCTCCGACAGTGCAGCACTCCCTCAGTACTGCCTCTCTGACAGTGCTGCACTCCCTCAGTACTGCCCCTCCGACAGTGCAGCACTCCCTCAGTACTGCCCCTCTGACAGTGCTGCACTCCCTCAGTACTGCCCCTCCGACAGTGCAGCACTCCCTCAGTACTGCCCCTCTGACAGTGCTGCACTCCCTCAGTACTGCCCCTCCGACAGTGCAGCACTCCCTCAGTACTGCCCCTCTGACAGTGCTGCACTCCCTCAGTACTGCCCCTCCAACAGTGCAGCACTCCCTCAGTACTGCCCCTCTGACAGTGCTGCACTCCCTCAGTACTGCCCCTCCGACAGTGCAGCACTCCCTCAGTACTGCCCCTCCGACAGTGCGGCGCTCCCTCAGTACTGCCCCTCCGACAGTGCGGCGCTCCCTCAGTACTGCCCCTCTGACAGTGCATCGCTCCCTCAGTACTGCCCCTCCGACTGTGCGGCGCTCCCTCAGTACTGCCCCTCCGACAGTGCATCGCTCCCTCAGTACTGCCCCTCCGACAGTGCGGCGCTCCCTCAGTACTGCCCCTCTGACAGTGCTGCACTCCCTCAGTACTGCCCCTCCGACAGTGCAGCGCTCCCTCAGTACTGCCCCTCCGACAGTGCAGCGCTCCCTCAGTACTGCCCCTCTGACAGTGCTGCACTCCCTCAGTACTGCCCCTCTGACAGTGCTGCACTCCCTCAGTACTGCCCCTCCGACAGTGCAGCACTCCCTCAGTACTGCCCCTCTGACAGTGCTGCACTCCCTCAGTACTGCCCCTCTGACAGTGCTGCACTCCCTCAGTACTGCCCCTCCGACAGTGCTGCACTCCCTCAGTACTGCCCCTCTGACAGTGCTGCACTCCCTCAGTACTGCCCCTCTGACAGTGCTGCACTCCCTCAGTACTGCCCCTCCGACAGTGCAGCACTCCCTCAGTACTGCCTCTCTGACAGTGCTGCACTCCCTCAGTACTGCCCCTCCGACAGTGCAGCACTCCCTCAGTACTGCCCCTCTGACAGTGCTGCACTCCCTCAGTACTGCCCCTCCGACAGTGCAGCACTCCCTCAGTACTGCCCCTCTGACAGTGCTGCACTCCCTCAGTACTGCCCCTCCGACAGTGCAGCACTCCCTCAGTACTGCCCCTCTGACAGTGCTGCACTCCCTCAGTACTGCCCCTCCGACAGTGCAGCACTCCCTCAGTACTGCCCCTCTGACAGTGCTGCACTCCCTCACTACTGCCCCTCCGACAGTGCAGCACTCCCTCAGTACTGCCCCTCTGACAGTGCTGCACTCCCTCAGTACTGCCCCTCCGACAGTGCAGCACTCCCTCAGTACTGCCCCTCTGACAGTGCTGCACTCCCTCAGTACTGCCCCTCCGACAGTGCATCGCTCCCTCGGTACTGCCCCTCCGACAGTGCGGCGCTCCCTTGGTACTGCCAATCTGACAGTGCGGCGCTCCCTCAGTACTGCCCCTCCGACAGTGCGGCGCTCCCTCAGTACTGCCCGTCCGACAGTGCAGCACTCCCTCAGTACTGCCCCTCTGACAGTGCTGCACTCCCTCAGTACTGCCCCTCCGACAGTGCGGCGCTCCCTCGGTACTGCCCCTCCGACAGTGCATCGCTCCCTCGGTACTGCCCCTCCGACAGTGCGGCGCTCCCTCAGTACTGCCCCTCCGACAGTGCGGCGCTCCCTCAGTACTGCCCCTCCGACAGTGCGACGCTCCCTCAGTACTGCCCCTCCGACAGTGCGGCGCTCCCTCAGTACTGCCCCTCCGACAGTGCGGCGCTCCCTCAGTACTGCCCCTCCGACAGTGCGGCCCTCTCTCAGTACTGCCCCTCCGACAGTGCGGCGCTCCCTCAGTACTGCCCCTCCGACAGTGCGGCGCTCCCTCAGTACTGCCCCTCCGACAGTGCGGCGCTCCCTCAGTACTGGCCCTCCGACAGTGCGGCGCTCCCTCAGTACTGCCCCTCCGACAGTGCGGCCCTCCCTCAGTACTGCCCCTCCGACAGAGCGGCACTCCCTCAGTACTGCCCCTCCGACAGAGCGGCGCTCCCTCAGTACTGCCCCTCCGACAGTGCAGCACTCCCTCAGTACTGCCCCTCCGACAGAGCGGCGCTCCCTCAGTACTGCCCCTACGACTGCGGCGCTCCCTCAGTACTGCACTGGGAGTGTCAGCCTGGATTTTGTGCTGAAGTCTCTGGAGTGGGACTTGAACCCACGACTTTCTGACTCGTAGGCGAGAGAGAGACTCAGTGAGCCACGGCTGACTCTTGCCGCGTCACACAGAGCAGTTCGAGCCACCAGTTGTTTCATGTTAATTAAGTTGTGCAGCTGTTTGGCTGCAGTGGGGGAAATTGTATGCGTTTGGAGCGCTGGGTTTCTTTGGCCAGAGTCAGCACAGACTCACTGCCACTGTGACCTCAGACTCGCCCAAATCCTCTCTCTTGCCTTGTGTCCTGGTAACATCTGCCGTTATTGGAGCGTGGGTGGCTGGGCTGATGCAACTGCAACACGCTGGGGCTGGGAGAAGCTGCTTTTAACAAAGTGTTGTTTATTTGAACGGTAACAGGCTGTGAATATTCACACAGAACAGAAGTCAAAAGGTCAGTAAGATGCCTATGCCTCAACTGCCCCAATTATCTCTGCACAACATTCAGTGTGGCCGCAACTTCCAGTATTAGGTAACACCTCAGTTCTCCGTATTAGTGCTACTTTCTCCCAGATGTTCAGCCAGTGTTTGACCAGTACTGTACTTTTGTTTTTCAATAAATTGCCCTTCCAACTCCATTCTAACTCTATGCTCGGAGCTCTGACCCCAGCGTTTTCTGTCTTGTTTTGTAATTCATGGGTCAGCATCCGGATTGGAGAAGAACAGGGGCTGTCCTTGTTTCATTAATCAACCCCACCCACCCACCTTCTCCCCACATCCCTCAACCCCACCCACCCACCTTCTCCCCATATCCCCAACCCCACCCGCCCACCTTCTCCCCATATCCCCAACCCCACCTACCCACCTTCTCCCCACATCCCTCAACCCCACCCACCCACCTTCTCCCCATATCCTCAACCCCACCCACACGCCTTCTCCCCACATCCCTCAACCCCACCCACCCACCTTCTCCCCATATCCTCAACCCCACCCACCCACCTTCTCCCCATATCCTCAACCCCACCCACCCACCTTCTCCACACATCCCCAACCCCACCTACCCACCTTCTCCCCACATCCCCAACCCCACCTACCCACCTTCTCCCCATATCCCTCAACCCCACCCACCCACCTTCTCCCCATATCCTCAACCCCACCCACACGCCTTCTCCCCACATCCCTCAACCCCACCCACCCACCTTCTCCCCACATCCCTCAACCCCACCCACCCACCTTCTCCCCATATCCCCAACCCCACCCACCCACCTTCTCCCCACATCCCCAACCCCACCTACCCACCTTCTCCCCATATCCCCAACCCCACCCACCCACCTTCTCCCCATATCCCTCAACCCCACCCACCCACCTTCTCCCCATATCCCCAACCCCACCCACCCACCTTCTCCCCATATCCCCAACCCCACCCACCCACCTTCTCCCCACATCCCTCAACCCCACCCACCCACCTTCTCCCCATATCCCCAACCCCACCCACCCACCTTCTCCCCATATCCCTAACCCCACCCACCCACCTTCTCCCCACATCCCTCAACCCCACCCACCCACCTTCTCCCCACATCCCTCAACCCCACCCACCCACCATCTCCCCACATCCCTCAACCCCACCCACCCACCTTCTCCCCATATCCCTCAACCCCACCCACCCACCTTCTCCCCATATCCCCAACCCCACCCACCCACCTTCTCCCCACATCCCTCAACCCCACCCACCCACCTTCTCCCCATATCCCCAACCCCACCCACCCACCTTCTCCCCACATCCCTCAACCCCACCCACCCACCTTCTCCCCACATCCCTCAACCCCACCCACCCACCATCTCCCCATATCCCTCAACCCCACCCACCTTCTCCCCACATCCCTCAACCCCACCCACCCACCATCTCCCCATATCCCCAACCCCACCCACCCACCTTCTCCCCATATCCCCAACCCCACCCACCCACCTTCTCCCCATATCCCCAACCCCACCCACCCACCTTCTCCCCATATCCCCAACCCCACCCACCCACCTTCTCCCCATATCCCCAACCCCACCCACCCACCTTCTCCCCACACATCCTCAACCCCACCTACCCACCTTCTCCCCATATCCCCAACCCCACCCACCCACCTTCTCCACAATCCCTCAACCCCACCCACCCACCTTCTCCCCAATCCCTCAACCCCACCCACCCACCTTCTCCCCATATCTCCAACCCCGCCTACCCACCTTCTCCCCACATCCCCAACCCTGCCTACTCACCTTCTCCCCATATCTCCAACCCCACCTACCCACCTTCCCCCCAATCTCTCAACCTCACCCACCCACCTTCTCCCCATATTCCCAACCCCACCCACCCACCTTATCATCACATCCCTCTATTGGGTAGGTGGGTTGGGGCCAATCACAATGGGATGAGGTTGTGGTGTCCGTGGCCGTTTCATGTCGGTTTTGAATACAGACTGATTCCGTTAATTCTGTGCTACTCTCGGGACGCCAGCACTGGATTCTGGTTCACTCAGAGCGGTCTCACAGTTACACTTTCTGTCCATCAATCGGGATCGATTGGCTGACCTGTAACACTCGAGTTCACCGCCCTGCTGAGTGTCCAGGTGTGCGGGCAGACAGCTTCCCTAACTAGACAGGACTGGACAGACTAGATCTAGATGCAGGAAGGATGTTCCTGATGGCGGGGGAGTCCAGAACCAGGGGTCACAGTCTAAGGATAAGGGGTAAGCCATTTAGGACAGAGATGAGGAGGAATTTCTTCACCCAGAGAGTGGCGAACCTGTGGAATTCTTTACCACAGAAGGCAGTTGAGGCCAATTCATTAAATATATTCAAGAAGGAAGTAGATATATTTCTTAAGGCTAAAGGGATCAAGGGATATGGGGAGAATTCTCGGTGGCATAGTGGTTAGCACTGTTGCCTCACAGCGCCAGGGACCCGGGTTCAAATCTGGCCTCGGGTGACTGTCTGTGTGGAGTTTGCACATTCTCCTCGTGTTTGCGTGGGTTTTCTCCGGGTGCTCCGGTTTCCTCCCACAGTCCAAAGATGTGCGGGTTAGGTTGATTGGCCATGACAAAAATTGGCCCTTAGTGTTAGGGGGGGATTAAATACGTGGGGTTACGGGGTTACGGGGATAGGACTTGGGTGGGATGGCTGTCGGTGTAGGGACCGGGTGTTAGGGTTTGGATGATCAGCCATGATCTCGTTGAATGGCGGAGCAGGCTCGAAGGGCCGAACGGCCTACTCCTGCTCCTATCTTCTATGTTTCTATGAAAGCAGGGACAGGGTGCTGAATTTGGATGATCAGCCATGATCGCATTGAATGGCGGAGCAGGCTCGAGGGGCCGAATGGCCTACTCCTGCTCCTATCTTCTATATTTCTATGTTTCCTATCGTCTAGTCAGAAAGTTACAATAGACGGTGTGTGAGTGTTCCAAGTGTGGTTTTCTCTCAAACTATGCACCTTGTGCGTGTTTCACAGTTTCTTTCTTTCTGTGATTAATTTGGGAACCTTGGGCTATTTGACCCTCCAGTCCCCTAACTCTCCCATCGAAGCCCATCCCTCCAGTACTCTAACTCTCCCATCGGAGCCCATTCCTCCAGTCCCCTACCTCTCCCATCGAAGCCCATCCCTCCAGTCCCCTAACTCTCCCATCGAAGCCCATTCCTCCAGTCCCCTAACTCTCCCATCGAAGCCCATCCCTCCAGTCCCCTACCTCTCCCATCGGAGCCCCTTCCTCCAACCCCCTAACTCTCCCATCGAAGCCCATCCCTCCAGCCCCCTAACTCTCCCATCGGAGCCCATTCCTCCAGTCCCCTAACTCTCCCATCGAAGCCCATCCCTCCAGTCCCCTACCTCTCCCATCGAAGCCCATCCCTCCAGTCCCCTACCTCTCCCATCGAAGCCCATCCCTCCAGTCCCCTAACTCTCCCATCGAAGCCCATCCCTCCAGTCCCCTAACTCTCCCATTGAAGCCCATCCCTCCAGTCCCCTAACTCTCCCATCGAAGCCCATTCCTCCAGTCCCCTAACACTCCCATTGAAGCCCATCCCTCCAGTACCCTAACTCTCCCATTGAAGCCCATCCCTCCAGTCCCCTAACTCTCCCATCGAAGCCCATCCCTCCAGTCCCCTAACTCTCCCATCGGAGCCCATTCCTCCAGTCCCCTAACTCTCCCATCGGAGCCCATCCCTCCAGTACCCTAACTCTCCCATCGAAGCCCATCCCTCCAGTACCCTAACTCTCCCATCGAAGCTCATCCCTCCAGTCCCCTAACTCTCCCATCGAAGCCCATCCCTCCAGTCCCCTAACTCTCCCATCGGAGCCCGTCCCTCCAGTCCCTTAACTCTCCCATCGAAGCCCATCCCTCCAGTCCCCTAACTCTCCCATCGGAGCCCATCCCTCCAGTACCCTAACTCTCCCATCGAAGCCCATCCCTCCAGTCCCCTAACTCTCCCATCGAAGCCCATCCCTCCAGTCCCCTAACTCTCCCATCGAAGCCCATCCCTCCAGTCCCCTAACTCTCCCATCGAAGCCCATCCCTCCAGTACCCTAACTCTCCCATCGAAGCCCATCCCTCCAGTACCCTAACTCTCCCATCGAAGCTCATCCCTCCAGTCCCCTAACTCTCCCATCGAAGCCCATCCCTCCAGTACCCTAACTCTCCCATCGAAGCTCATCCCTCCAGTCCCCTAACTCTCCCATCGAAGCTCATCCCTCCAGTACCCTAACTCTCCCATCGAAGCCCATCCCTCCAGTCCCCTAACTCTCCCATCGAAGCCCATCCCTCCAGTACCCTAACTCTCCCATCGAAGCCCATCCCTCCAGTCCCCTAACTCTCCCATCGAAGCCCATCCCTCCAGTCCCCTAACACTCCCATCGAAGCCCATCCCTCCAGTCCCCTAACTCTCCCATCGAAGTCCATCCCTCCAGTCCCCTAACACTCCTATCGAAGCCCATCCCTCCAGTCCCCTAACTCTCCCATCGAAGCCCATCCCTCCAGTCCCCTAACTCTCCTATCGAAGCACTTAGAAACTAATAGTAAGATTGGGCAGAGTCAACATGGATTTATGAAAGGGAAATCCTGTTTGACAAACCTATTGGAGTTCTTTGAGGATGTAACTAGTGAAGTAGACAAAGGGGAACCGGTAGATGTGGTGTATCTGGATTTTCAGAAGGCCTTTGATAAGGTCCCACACAAAAGGTTGGTGAACAAAATTAGGGCACATGGAATTGTGGGTAATATACTAGCATGGATTGAGAATTGGTTAACAGACAGAAAACAAAGAGTAGGGATAAACGGGTCTTTTTCAGGATGGCAGGCTGTGACTCGTGGGGTACCGCAAGGATCGGTGCTTGGGCCCCAGCTATTCACAATCTATATCAATGATTTGGATGAGGGGACTAAATGTAACATTTACAAATTTGCTGATGACACAAAGCTAGGTGGCAGTTGTGAAGAGGATGTGAAGAGGCTTCAAGGGGATCTCGACAGGCTCAGTGAGTGGGCAAGAACATGGCAGATGGAATATAATGTGGATAAATGTGAAGTTATCCACTTTGGTAGAAAAAACAGAAAGGCAGAGTATTTCCTAAATGGTGAAAGATTGGGGAATGCAGATGCTCAAAGGGACCTGGGTGTCCTTGTACATGAGTCACTGAAAGTGAATGTGCAGGTGCAGCAAGCCATTAGGAAGGCAAATGGTATGCTGGCCTTCATTACAAGAGGATTTGAGTACAGGAGTAAAGAAGTCTTACTCCAATTATATAGGGCCCTGGTGAGACCACACCTGGAGTACTGTGTACAATTTTGGTCTCCTTACCTAAGGAAGGTGTAAGGGGTGGTGTTTGGGTCAGCTTCGCCTTTGACTTATGAGCGGTTCGAGTCGCTCCCACTCCCTTGGTTCTAGACCTTGGACTTATTTGGGGGTTGTGATAAAAAGTGCAGCAAACAACTGATTTTGGTGCAAGAACTTTGATCTTTATTTGAGAAAGAAAATACAACACAATAATCTTAACACTCTAAAAATGGGGAAACACTTCGGTACATACGAAGGAAAATTACAGTAGACAAATACTTCACCCCTCCCAATCCCACTTCACTAGCTAAGTTGGGCTCCAAAGGACCAGGGATAATGCTCACCAAACGAATCCTTGACAGTTGAGCTGGTTCGCGGTTTCGGGGTTCGCTGGATGTGTCGGTTGGTGCCTGCCGTACCCCGGACGCGGTAGAGGACTTCGACTGCGTGTCTGGTGATGTTCTGGATCGCTGACACTGTTGAGAACTTCTGTGGAAAACTGGTGCTTCCAGAAAGGGAGACTGTGAACTGTTGCTTCCAGAGAGAGAGAACTCCTGTGTCGAACTCGAGAGTGAACTGTGTAGAGAGAGAGAGCTGTCTTTCTGAACTGACTGCTGAACTCTGTAGAGAGAGAGAACTGCTTCAACAGCTTCTTGATCATTTCCTTGATGAACTCCCCTCGATGAACTAACTGCTTTCTTGTAAAAACAGGCCTCCAATTATACTAAACGAGGCCCGCTAATCTTGTTAGATTTTGGGCGGGCTCATTAATATTGATCTGTTCAAATTGTTTAATTGGTTTCGGGATGGTTCCATCGCTTGCTTAAGTTGTTTAAGAACGTGTGAAGTGGTTTCGGGATGGTCCCATGGATTGTTTAAACTCTTGTTTAATTGTCAGTTTTGTCCTTAGTCTTTGAGTTTCCTGTGGGGCCTTGAGATTCTTTGTTGGTTGGTGGCATGTTTTGTATTATGCATGTTTTTGGATGGTTCTGTAATTTTGGGCGGGAACTGCTCTTCTGTGGGTCTATTGTCAGATTGTAAAATGACTGAGACCGTCCAGATAGTCCCCAGACAGCTCGGTTAATGCCAATACCCAAAACTGTCCGTTTACAGAGGCCAATCCCAATCCTTTGTTGCAGCTTTTTCCTTCCACAGGCTCGGACATGCTTTTAAAAATGCCAAGTCTGTTTTTGACCTTGAATCTCCCTGCTGGGCCCAACATGCCATTTTATCCTCCTGAGGTTTTTAGCAAGGGCACACAATCACTTTAATATGTTTTTTTTTCTTTCGTAATGGGGGATCTGTAAATTTTGAGAATTCTACATTGGATATACTTGCCATAGAGGGAGTGCAACGAAGATTGATTCCTGGGATGGCGGGACTGTCGTATGAGAAGAGATTGAGTAAACTAGGCCTGTATTCTCTTGAATTCAGAAGAATGAGAGGGGATCTCATTGAAGCATACAAAATTATTACAGGGCTTGATGGGGTGGATGCTGGGAGAATGTTTCCCTTGGCTGGGGAGTCTAGAACCAGGGGCCACAGCCTCAGGATAAAGGGTCGGCCATTCAGGACTGAGATGAGAAGAAATTTCTTCACACAGAGGGTGGTGAATCTTTGGAATTCTCTACCCCAGAGGGCTGTGGAGGCTCAGTCATTGAGTATATTCAAAACAGAAGTCGATAGATTTCTGACTAGTAAGGGCATCAAGGGATATGGCGATAGGGCCGGTGAATGGAGTTGAGGCAGAAGATCAGCCATGATCTCATTGAATGGCGGAGCAGGCTCGAAGGGCCGAATGGCCGACTCCTGCTCCTATTTGTTATGTTCTTATGAAACCCATCCCTCCAGTCCCCTAACTCTCCCATCGAAGCCCATCCCTCCAGTCCCTTAACTCTCCCATCAAGGCCCATCCCTCCAGTCCCCTAACACTTCCATCGAAGCCCATCCCTCCAGTCCCCTAACTCTCCCATCGAAGCCCATCCCTCTAGTCCTCTAACTCTCCCATCGAAGCCCATCCCCTCCAGTCCCCTAACTCTCCCATCAAAGCCCATCCCTCCAGTCCCCTAACTCTCCCATCGAAGCCCATCCCTCCAGTCCCCTAACTCTCCCATCGAAGCCCATCCCTCCAGTCCCCTAACTCTCCCATCGAAGCCCATCCCTCTAGTCCTCTAACTCTCCCATCGAAGCCCATCCCTCCAGTCCCCTAACTCTCCCATCGAAGACCATCCCTCCAGTACCCTAACTCTCGCATCGGAGCCCATCACTCCAGTACCCTAACTCTCCCATCGAAGCCCATCCCTCCAGTCCCCTAACACTTCCATCGAAGCCCATCCCTCCAGTCCCCTAACTCTCCCATCGAAGCCCATCCCTCTAGTCCTCTAACTCTCCCATCGAAGCCCATCCCTCCAGTCCCCTAACTCTCCCATCGAAGACCATCCCTCCAGTACCCTAACTCTCGCATCGGAGCCCATCACTCCAGTACCCTAACTCTCCCATCGAAGCCCATCCCTCCAGTCCCCTAACTCTCCCATCAAAGCTCATCCCTCCAGTCCACTAACTCTCCCATCGAAGCCCATCCCTCCAGTCCCCTAACTCTCCCATCGAAGCCCATCTCTCCAGCCCTCTAACTCTCCCATCGAAGCCCATCCCTCCAGTACCCTAACACTCCCATCGAAGCCCATCACACCAGTCCCCTAACTCTCCCATCGAAGCCCATCCCTCTAGTCCCCTAACTCTCCCATCGAAGCCCATCCCTCCAGTACCCTAACTCGCCCATCGCTCCCGTACCCTAACTCTCCCATCGAAGCCCATCCCTCCAGTACCCTAACTCTCCCATCGAAGCCCATCGCTCCAGTCCCCTAACTCTCCCATCGAAGCCCATCCCTCCAGTACCCTAACTCTCCCATCGAAGCTCATCCCTCCAGTCCCCTAACTCTCCCATCGAGGCCCATCCCTCTAGTCCTCTAACTCTCCCATCGAAGCCCATCCCTCCAGTCCCCTAACTCTCCCATCGAAGACCATCCCTCCAGTCCCCTAACTCTCCCATCAAAGCCCATCTCTCCAGCCCTCTAACTCTCCCATCGAAGCCCATCCCTCCAGTACCCTAACACTCCCATCGAAGCCCATCACACCAGTCCCCTAACTCTCCCATCGAAGCCCATCCCTCCAGTACCCTAACTCTCCCATCGAAGCCCATCCCTCCAGTACCCTAACTCTCCCATCGAAGCCCATCACACCAGTCCCCTAACTCTCCCATCGAAGCCCATCCCTCCAGTCCCCTAACACTCCCATCGAAGCTCATCCCTCCAGTCCCCTAACTCTCCCATCGAAGCCCATCACACCAGTCCCCTAACTCTCCCATCGAAGTCCATCCCTCCAGTCCCCTAACTCTCCCATCGAAGCCCATCCCTCCAGTCCCCTAACACTCCCATCGAAGCTCATCCCTCCAGTACCCTAACTCTCCCATCGAAGCTCATCCCTCCAGTCCCCTAACTCTCCCATCGAAGCTCATCCCTCCAGTACCCTAACACTCCCATCGAAGCTCATCCCTCCAGTACCCTAACTCTCCCATTGAAGCCCAGTCCTCCGGTACCCTAACTCTCACTAAAGCTCTCTCACTGGCCTCTCTAATCAGCTCCCGGCCCCCCGGATGATCTTGCCTGATATGTTTTCGAAGCCTCAAACATCTTCTCCATATGCAGTGTTTGAAATATTATTGAGTTGCTTTTACAGTTATTTCCAGAATAGGGGACACAGAATGTACAGCACAGAAACAGACCATTCGGCCCAACTGGTCCGTGCCGGTGTTTCTGCTCCACACCAGCCTCCTCCCGCCCCTCTTCATCTCACCCCATCACCATATCCTTCTATTCCTTTCTTCCTCATGTGTTTATCCAGCTTCCCCTTAAATGCATCTGTACTATTCGCTTCAACCACTCCCTGTGGTAGCGAGTTCCACATTCTCACCGCTCTCTGGGTAAAGAAGTTTCTCCTGAATTCCCCATTGGATTTATTAGTGACCATCTTATATGTATGGTGCCTAGTTCTGGTCTCCCCCACAAGGGGACACATTTCTCTGTCTACCCGATCAAACCCTTCATAATTTTAAAGACCTCGATCAGGTCACCCCTCAGCCCTCCAGAGAAAAGAGCCCCAGCCTGTTCAGCCTTTCCTGAAAGGTTTCACCTCTCAGTTCTGGTATCGTCCTTGTAAATCCTCTCTGCACCTTCTCCAATGCCTCGATGACCTTGTTGTAATACGGAGACCAGAACTGTGCACAGTGCTCCAAGTGTGGTCTAACCAAGAATAACAACAGAAAATGCTGGAAACACTCAGCAGGCCAGGCAGCATCCGCGGAGAGAGAAACAGAGTTAACGTTTCAGGTCGAAACCCTTCGTCAGGACTGAAAAAAGCTGGAGATGTAACAGATATTAAGCAGGTGCAGAGACGGGGGGGGGGGGTGGGGGTTAGGAGGGGAGGAAGGAATAGAAAGAACATCCTGTACTTTTGTAAGAGGCAGGAAAGATAAAATGTTGCAAATGGGAATGGCAAAAATCATACTGCATGAAAAATGGGGGCAGGGATAATTATCTGAAACTGTTGAACTCAATGTTGAGTCCGGCAGACTGTAAAGTGCCCAATCGAAAGATGAGGTGCTGTTCCTCGAGCTTACGTTGAGCTTCATTGCCCCCATTTTTCATGCAGTATGATTTTGCCACTCCCATTTGCAACATTTTATCTTTCCTGCCTCTTACAAAAGTACAGGATATTCCTTCAATTCCTTCCTCCCCTCCTAACCACCCCCCCCCCCACTGTCTCTGAACCTGCTTAATATCCGTTACATCTCCAGCTTTTTCCAGTTCTGATGAAGGGTCCCAGACCTGAAACGTTAACTCTGTTTCTCTCTCCACGGATGCTGCCTGGCCTGCTGAGTGTTTCCAGCAGTTTCTGTTGTTATTTCAGATTTCCAGCATCCGCGGTATTTTGCTATTGTGTTTGTGTGGTCTAACCAAGGTTCTATGCAACTTTAACATAACTTCCCTCTTCCCTCTGTGATGGATTTTCTAAACATTTTTAGCCAGCTCTCCTGCAGGAGTGACAGCCAGGTCCCTCGTGCACTGCAAACAGACTGTCGGCCAATTCGCGCTGAGCCCCAGTGTGGGAGGTGAGGAGTCATCGTGAGCACAGAATCTCAGTCCCATTGAATGTGGGCTTGGGGCTATTGTTCATCTCATTGCTCTTTGTGGGATCTCGCTGTGCGCAAATTGGTTTCCAGCGACTGATTGGCTGTAAAGTGCTTTGGGGTGTCCTGGGGATGTGAAAGGGGCTGTATAAATGCAAGTTCTTCCTATATCCACAGGCAATGAAGGGAGGCCTCACCGCTTCAGTTGGGCACAGACTTGCGCGGTTCCTAATGACCAATTCAGAGAGCATGTGGGTGGGTCCAAAACATAGTCCACCATCACTGAAACAAAAGCAAAATGCTGCGGATGCTGGAAATCCGAAATAGAAACAGAGAATGCTGGAAATACTCAGCAGGTCAGGCAGCATCTGTGGAGAGAGAAACAGAGTTAACGACCCAGAACTTCGGGTCTCCACGGGTGAGTATGCACGGGGTACTCACGCGTAGGCCCAATGGAAGTGCCGGTTTCGTGCAGGCACTGAGCATGCGCAGGAAACCGGCACTTCCGTTCCCCTGAAAGAAGGGGTTCAGAGTTCGAACGCGTGCGCCGGAGAGGCAGCGCGTGCGCATCGAACGTACGTTTTTTTTCCCAGGTTTCTCCGGGAGGGTAAGTCTCCAGGAGTTACACTTTTAAAAAGCAGTCGCAAGGCCTGCTTTTAACAAGGCAAGTGGTGAATTAAATAAAATTAAACATTTTTTCCACAGGTTTATTATTTTTAAATACTTTAAAGAAAGGTAAGTTTATTTTTAGCCCCATTAGAAAATGTAATTAATTTTTTCAAAAATTTAAATTATTGTTTAAAATAGTTATTTCATGTAATTTATAGTTATTTTAAAAATGTGATGTTTTAAAAAAAATGTTTTTGAAGATTTATTGATGTTTTGGGGCTTATAGTATTTATAGGTTTGACAGCTCTTCCTGTCACTTATGAATGAAGCATTTCCCTGCTACCATTGGCTCTCCATGGCCCACGTGATCCCAGGGGACGCTTCGAACTAACTGCGCCCCTGGGATACGCAAGCACTGCGCGCCGGCAGTTGGAGGAGGCCCAGGATCGGAATCCCACGCGGGCCCACAGCTCAACGGCCGGCGCGCTAGGTAAGTGCAGGTCGGGGGCTTGCACCCGCGGGAAGCCCCCGACCCGAATTTCTGGGCCAATGTTTCAGGTCGATGACCTTTCGTCAGAACTGGAAAATGTTAGAGACGTAACAGGCTTTAAGCAAGTACAGGGGCAGGGAAAGGTGGGAAGGGGAGGAAAGGACAAAAGGGACGGTCTGCGATAGGGTGGAAGGGAACGACAAGGTAAAAGGGAGTGGTAATGGAAGAATTCTCAAACACCAGAAGGGAAACGGATAGCAATGAAGGCGAACAAGGTAAAAGAGACAAACTGAAATCCCATCGGAGAGAAGTGCAGAACTTCTTCAAAGTGGGCATTCCACAAACACATACAAACAGGAGGAGGCCATTCAATGTGATCATTGCTGGTCTGTGTCCTAACTCCATCCACCCGCCTTGACTCCACATCCCTTAACACCCTTGGCTCTTGTGGGAGCGAGTTCCACACTTCCACCACCCTTTGTGTGAAGAAGTGTTTCCTAAATTCTCTCCTGAATGGCCGGGCTCCGGAGCACTGGCCGGTGGATGTATGTGGAGCCCTCTAAGTTGCCCCTGCCCCCCTCCTGTCATTGGTTCAGAGCCATCACTGTCAACCCCGTCAAGGCAAACCAAGATCTGGATCCTTCCGTTAATAACATGCGTACTTATCAGAATGATACCGGGGCTTAAAGGGTTAAATTCCGAGGACAGGTTGCACAGACTGGGCTTGTATTCCCTCGAGTTTAGAAGATTAAGGGGTGATCTAATTGAGCTGTTTAAGATGATTAAAGGAGTTGATCGGGTGGAGAGAGAGAAACTATTTCCTCTGGTGGGGGGAGTCCAGAACAAGGGGGCAGAACCTTAAAATTCGAGCCAGGCCGTTCAGGGGTGATGTCAGGAAGCACTTCTTCACACAAAGGGTGGTGGAAATCTGGAACTCTCTCCCCCAAAAAGCTGTCGAGGTTGGGGGTCAATTGGAGTTTTCAAGACTGAGATTGATAGATTTTTGCTGGATAAGGGCATCAAGGGATATGGAACCAAGGCGGGTCGATGGAGTTTAGTTACAGATCAGCCATGATCTCATTGAATGGCGGAACATAGAAACATCGAAGATAGGAGCAGGAGTCGGCCATTCGGCCCCTCGAGCCTGCTCCGCCATTCAATGAGATCATGGCTGATCATCCAAACTCAGGCTCTCGGGGCTGGATGGCCTGTTCCTATGACAGGCTCTCGGGGCTGGATGGCCTGTTCCTATGACAGGCTCTCGGGGCTGGATGGCCTGTTCCTATGACAGGCTCGAGGGGTTGAATGGCCTGTTCCTATGACAGGCTCGAGGGGTTGAATGGCCTGTTCCTATGATGAGCTCGAGGGGTTGAATGGCCTGTTCCTATGACAGGCTCGAGGGGCTGGATGGCCTGTTCCTATGACAGGCTCGAGGGGTTGAATGGCCTGTTCCTATGACAGGCTCGAGGGGTTGAATGGCCTGTTCCTATGACAGGCACTCGGGGCTGAATGGCCTGTTCCTATGATGAGCTCGAGGGGTTGAATGGCCTGTTCCTATGACAGGCTCTCGGGGCTGGATGGCCTGTTCCTATGACAGGCTCGAGGGGTTGAATGGCCTGTTCCTATGACAGGCTCGAGGGGTTGAATGGCCTGTTCCTATGACAGGCTCGAGGGGTTGAATGGCCTGTTCCTATGACAGGCACTCGGGGCTGAATGGCCTGTTCCTATGATGAGCTCGAGGGGTTGAATGGCCTGTTCCTATGACAGGCTCGAGGGGCTCGATGGCCTGTTCCTATGATGAGCTCGAGGGGTTGAACGGCCTGTTCCTATGACAGGCTCGAGGGGTTGAATGGCCTGTTCCTATGACAGGCTCGAGGGGCTGAATGGCCTGTTCCTATGACAGGCTCTCGGGGTTGTATGGCCTGTTCCTATGACAGGCTCGAGGGGTTGAATGGCCTGTTCCTATGACAGGCTCGAGGGGCTGAATGGCCTGTTCCTATGACAGGCTCTCGGGGTTGAATGGCCTGTTCCTATGACAGGCTCGAGGGGCTGAATGGCCTGTTTCTGTGACAGGCTCGAGGGGTTGAATGGCCTATTCCTATGACAGGCTCTCAGGGCTGAATGGCCTATTCCTATGACAGGCTCGAGGGGTTGAATGGCCTGTTCCTATGCCTGGCTCGAAGGGTTGAATGGCCTGTTCCTATGACAGGCTCGAGGGGCTGGATGGCCTGTTCCTATGACAGGCTCTCAGGGCTGAATGGCCTGTTCCTATGACAGGCACTCGGGGCTGGATGGCCTGTTCCTATGATGAGCTCGAGGGGTTGAATGGCCTGTTCCTATGACAGGCTCGAGGGGTTGAATGGCCTGTTCCTATGACAGGCTCTCAGGGCTGGATGGCCTGTTCCTATGATGAGCTCGAGGGGTTGATTGGCCTGTTCCCGTGTATTTTCCAGGGCTACCTCTGCCATCTGGCGTTCCACCATCGAAGCGACGGTCCAGCTCGGACTCGCACGGACTGCGGCTGCGGAAAGTTACCGGATGGTCAACACAGAGGCAGCAAAGACCATGCGCTCGGCCAAGGACCTGAGACTGAAGAAGGTGAGATGTTTGCTCCCCTGGCCTGAGGAGTCTCCCACCTCGCTCTGCTCCGGGCGGCCGCTGGGCTTCCTTTAACCAGATGTAGAATGAGGATGGTGATTGCATTGATCTCCCTCTCTCGCCGGCAGCCCGATGTAGGTGAGGATGGTAATTGCATTGAACCACCACGAAAGGAGGCCATTCGGCCCAACGTGTTTGTGCCGACTCTTTGCAAGAACAATCCCAAACTAATCCCACTGCCCCACTCTCTCCCCATAGCCCTGTATCAATCCCAAACTAATCCCACTCCCCCGCTCTCTCCCCATAGCCCTGTATCAATCCCAAACTAATCCCACTGCCCCGCTCTCTCCCCATAGCCCTGTATCAATCCCAAACTAATCCCACTGCCCCGCTCTCTCCCCATAGCCCTGTATCAATCCCCAAACTAATCCCACTGCCCCGCTCTCTCCCCATAGCCCTGTATCAATCCCAAACTAATCCCACTGCCCCGCTCTCTCCCCATAGCCCTGTATCAATCTCAAACTGATCCCACTACCCCGCTCTCTCCCCATAGCCCTGTATCAATCCCAAACTAATCCCAATGCCCCGCTCTCTCCCCATAGCCCTGTATCAATCCCAAACTAATCCACTGCCCCGCTCTCTCCCCATAGCCCTGTATGTTTCTCTGTTCTCGAATGTTTTTAGTATTTGTCTATATGCCCGTATTATGTAATCAAACCCCTGTATCTGTGATTACCAATAAACAGGGGCATTCAGTAACACCCCACACTCGAAATGTGAGCACTGTCGCCCTAATTCTCCGACTTGTGCTCTCTGAGCTTCTGACGGTACATGTCTATGTGTCGCCACAGACCTCAAGTGTGCGGAGGTGAGTGCGAATTCACTCCCACAATTTCTACTGTTGGTTTAACAGCACACGGTTCATGCAGTCTCCTGCTCTTCACCCCCTCCCTCATCTCCGAGCGCTGGGCTCATTCTAACCACCTAACCTGGAAGGATTCAACCCCCTACCCTCCGTGTCCAGCGTAGGACCAGCTGACCAGCCCAGCATTGGTCACTGGTGTGGGACGAGAGTGACCAACCCAGCGTTGGTCACTGGTGTGGGGCGAGACTGACCAACCCAGCATTGGTCACTGGTGTGGGGTGAGAGTGATCAACCCAGCATTGGTCACTGGTGTGGGGCGAGAGTGACCAGCCCAGCATTGGTCACTGGTGTGGGGCGAGAGTGACCAACCCAGCATTGGTCACTGGTGTGGGGCGAGAGTGACCAACCCAGCATTGGTCACTGGTGTGGGGCGAGAGTGACCAACCCAGCATTGGTCACTGGTGTGGGGCGAGAGTGACCAACCCAGCATTGGTCACTGGTGTGGGACGAGAGTGACCAACCCAGCGTTGGTCACTGGTGTGGGGCGAGACTGACCAACCCAGCATTGGTCACTGGTGTGGGGTGAGAGTGATCAACCCAGCATTGGTCACTGGTGTGGGGCGAGAGTGACCAGCCCAGCATTGGTCACTGGTGTGGGGCGAGAGTGACCAGCCCAGCATTGGTCACTGGTGTGGGGCGAGAGTGACCAGCCCAGCATTGGTCACTGGTGTGGGGCGAGAGTGACCAACCCAGCATTGGTCACTGGTGTGGGGCGAGAGTGACCAACCCAGCATTGGTCACTGGTGTGGGGCGAGAGTGACCAACCCAGCATTGGTCACTGGTGTGGGGCGAGAGTGACCAACCCAGCATTGGTCACTGGTGTGGGGCGAGAGTGACCAACCCAGCATTGGTCACTGGTGTGGGGCGAGAGTGACCAACCCAGCATTGGTCACTGGTGTGGGGCGAGAGTGACCAGCCCAGCATTGGTCACTGGTGTGGGGCGAGAGTGACCAGCCCAGCATTGGTCACTGGTGTGGGGCGAGAGTGACCAACCCAGCATTGGTCACTGGTGTGGGGCGAGAGTGACCAACCCAGCATTGGTCACTGGTGTGGGGCGAGAGTGACCAACCCAGCATTGGTCACTGGTGTGGGGCGAGAGTGACCAACCCAGCATTGGTCACTGGTGTGGGGCGAGAGTGACCAACCCAGCATTGGTCACTGGTGTGGGGCGAGAGTGACCAACCCAGCATTGGTCACTGGTGTGGGGCGAGAGTGACCAGCCCAGCATTGGTCACTGGTGTGGGGCGAGAGTGACCAACCCAGCATTGGTCACTGGTGTGGGACGAGACTGAGTAACCCAGCATTGGTCACTGGTGTGGGGCGAGAGTGACCAACCCAGTATTGGTCACTGGTGTGGGGTGAGAGTGACCAACCCAGCATTGGTCACTGGTGTGGGGCGAGAGTAACCAACCCAGTATTGGTCACTGGTGTGGGGTGAGAGTGACCAACCCAGCATTGGTCACTGGTGTGGGGCGAGAGTGACCAGCCCAGCATTGGTCACTGGTGTGGGGCGAGAGTGACCAACCCAGCATTGGTCACTGGTGTGGGGCGAGAGTGACCAACCCAGCATTGGTCACTGGTGTGTGGCGAGAGTGACCAGCCCAGCATTGGTCACTGGTGTGGGGCGAGAGTGACCAACCCAGCATTGGTCACTGGTGTGGGACAAGACTGACCAATGCCCCTTTCTGTGGTTTGTTTGGCAGTACTCGGAGCAGCTGGTCAGGATTCAGTCCGAGTTGATCGAAGCGGTGAAGGAGGTGAATAAAGCGAAGAAGAAATATTCACAGATGCAGCGGATTGCCGAGATCGCCAGGGAGAAGGCGGCCGAGGCTGAGGCCAAGTAAGGATTACAGCGTGGAGTCACACACACTGCCTCTCACTGGGGTACAGTTCCACAGACACTGACTCTCACTGGGGTACAGTTCCACAGACACTGACTCTCAGTGGGGTACAGTTCCACAGACACTGACTCTCAGTGGGGTACAGTTCCACAGACACTGACTCTCACTGGGGTACAGTTCCACAGACACTGACTCTCACTGGGGTACGGGTTCCACAGACACTGACTCTCACTGGATACAGTTCCACAGACACTGACTCTCACTGGGGTACAGTTCCACAGACACTGACTCTCACTGGGGTACAGTTCCACAGACACTGACTCTCACTGGGGTACAGTTCCACAGACACTGACTCTCACTGGGGTACAGTTCCACAGACACTGACTCTTACTGGGGTACAGTTCCACAGACACTGACTCTCACTGGGGTACGGGTTCCACAGACACTGACTCTCACTGGGGTACAGTTCCACAGACACTGACTCTCACTGGGGTACAGTTCCACAGACACTGACTCTCACTGGGGTACGGGTTCCACAGACACTGACTCTCACTGGATACAGTTCCACAGACACTGACTCTCACTGGGGTACAGTTCCACAGACACTGACTCTCACTGGGGTACAGTTCCACAGACACTGACTCTCACTGGGGTACAGTTCCACAGACACTGACTCTCACTGGGGTACAGTTCCACAGACACTGACTCTCACTGGGGTACGGGTTCCACAGACACTGACTCTCACTGGGGTACAGTTCCACAGACACTGACTCTCTCTGGGGTACAGTTCCACAGGCACTGACTCTCACTGGGGTACAGTTCCACAGACACTGACTCTCACTGGGGTACAGTTCCACACACACTGACTCTCTCTGGGGTACAGTTCCACAGACACTGACTCTCACTGGGGTACAGTTCCACAGACACTGACTCTCACTGGGGTACAGTTCCACAGACACTGATTCTCACTGGGGTACAGTTCCACAGACACTGACTCTCTCTGGGGTACAGTTCCACAGGCACTGACTCTCACTGGGGTACGGGTTCCACAGACACTGACTCTCTCTGGGGTACAGTTCCACAGGCACTGACTCTCACTGGGGTACAGTTCCACAGACACTGACTCTCACTGGGGTACAGTTCCACAGACACTGACTCTCACTGGGGTACGGGTTCAACAGACACTGACTCTCACTGGGGCAGGTACAGCACGAGTTAGGTATTGAATAAATCTCCCTGTACACTGTCTCATTAAACATTCTCCCACTGTGCACACTGACCACCCTATCGGAGATGGTGACCCAGCGTCCAGTTGCAATTGATTTGACAACTGGTGGAAACCCAACTCGCACCGATTCCCCCTCCACAGCAGATCAGAGGAGACTCTCACGCCCCGGGTATGTGCTGAAGGCCCTTTCCCCGGGGACAGGAGTCTGGGTCCATGCGGGGAGGGGCTGTGGGTCCCAGCTCCTCACTGCGTGTTTCGAACCGAAAGAAGTTGCTTCAGTTCTGTGATTTCAGGAGGGAAGGAGTATTGATTCCGACTGGACTGGTCGAGCCGCAGGTTTATAACGAGAGGAATTCCTGTGAGTTGTGCAACAAACAAAGTGACTGATGTTTGTGCAACAGAATCTCGTGTCGACAGAAATAACTTTGTGTATTTTCACCTTTCCCTTTAGGTCAAAAAAGAGCGAGTTTGGAATATTTCATTCAAAAACCAGTCTGCAGAAGCTGAGTGCAAAGGTAAGAGAGCGAATCACACAGCACAGGAGGAGGCCATTCGGCCCATCGTGCCTGTGCCGGCTCTTTGAAAGAGCTCTCCAATTAGTCCCACTCCCCCCTGCTCTTTCCCCACAGCCCTGAGAATTTTTCCTTTAAGTATTTCTCCAATTCCCTTTTGAAAGTTACTATTGAATCTGCTCCCACCGCCCTTTCAGGCAGCGCGTTCCAGATCACAACAACTCGCTGCGTAAAAAAATTCTCCTCATCTCCCCTCTGGTTCTTTTACCGATTATCTTCAATCTGTGTCCTCTGGTTACCGACCCTCCCGCCAGTGGAAACAGTTTCTCCTTATTTACTCCATCAAAACCCCTCATGATTTTGAACACCTCTATTAAATCTCCTCTTATAACATTCTGACAGGACTGGACAGACTAGATGCAGGAAGGATGTTCCCGATGGTCGGGGAGTCCAGAACCAGGGGTCACAGTCTAAGGATAAGGGGTAAGCCATTTAGGACAGAGATGAGGAGGAATTTCTTCACCCAGAGAGTGGTGAACCTGTGGAATTCTCTACCACAGAAGGCAGTTGAGGCCAATTCATTAAATATATTCAAGGAGGAGTTGGATATATTTCTTAAGGCTCAAGGGATCAAGGGATATGGGGAGAAAGCAGGGACAGGGTACTGAATTTGGATGATCAGCCATGATCGCATTGAATGGCGGAGCAGGCTCGAGGGGCCGAATGGCCGACTCCTGCTCCTATCTTCTATGTTTCTATGGGGGAGAAATTCAGTATCGCCCCGTTTGGGGCGCTAGTCTTGGCGGTGCGCAAAGTTTAGCGCCAGGCGCAATTTATCGCCACCTCGAGCGATATTGGGTAGCTACGCCCCTGAAGGTGATTGCGGCGCTAAATCAGGCGCTGCACGATAGTCTTAAGGCACTAACCCGGCGGCGCGACGCAATTTCTCCACGGGCGGTCGCAGCGCAGGTGCTGTCAATTATCGATTTCACCCAGACACGCTGGCGCACTGCAGAAATGGTTCTCCGTGCGTAGCTGAGCAACTCTCTCTCTCTCAAAGAAGTTGTGGTCCAAAAATGGCTACCACTAATAATCCAGCAACAGTCCCCTTTAAATAGCGCCCCCCCAGCCCGACAGCGACTGGGAAACGTTCCAGGTAACCTGTCCTTCTGAGCGCCAGGCGGAACGGAGGGGGGCGCCACTGAATTTCCGGTCCAGGGCGCCCCAAGGGCGTTGCACGCTGAAATGACGTCATGATCTGCGTGCGCCGGTGAGCGGGCGCTATGGTTTAGCGCCAGCGCTAAATGTCCGCTCAATATGGGAAGAGGCGCAGGGTTCTCTGCGCCCGGGCGCTAGTTGGTTAGCGCCCCACTTCTCGACCTCTTTAGGCGCTAATGGGTGGCGCAACCAACCGAATATTTCCCCCTATGTTTCTTAACCTTCTCTGCTCTGAGGAGAACGACCCCCAGCTTCTCCAGTCTATCCACGTAACTGAAGTCCTGCATCCCTGGAATTATTCTGGTCAATCTCTGCACCCTCTCCAAGACCTTCACATCCTGTCTAAAGTGTGGTGGCCAGGATTGGACACGGTGCTCTGGCTGGGGCCTGACCATGTGTGTTTTGTGTTTAAAGCTCTCCGCCAGATTGTCCGAGTGTAACCATCGAGTGACTGAAGCTCGGAATGAGTATCTGCTCTCGCTCGCTGCAGTCACCGCTCATCAGGACCACTATCTCCAGATCGACCTGCCTGTTGTCATGAAGGTACGGACTTGACCATCTAGTCAACTCAAACCCACTTTGTGTTCACAAGTTTACGAAGAATTAAACAGTATTTACAGCACAGAAACAGGCCCTTCGGCCCAACTGGTCCATGTCGGTATTTATGCGCCACACCAGCCTCCTCCCATCCTACAACAACAACAAATTGTATTTATATAGCGCCTTTAACATAGTAAAATGTCCCAAGGCGCAGCACAGGAGTGTCATCAACCGAAAATTGACACCCGAGTCACACGAAGATATCAGAACAGGTGATTAAAAGCTTGGTCAAAGAGGTCGGTTTTAAGGAGCGTCTTAAAGGAGGAGAGAGAGGCGGAGAGGTTTAGGGAGGGAATTCCGGAGCTTAGGGCCCAGGCAGCTGAAGGCACGGCCGCAATGGTGGAGCGATTATAATCAGGGATGCTCAAGAAGCCAGAATTGAAGGAGCGCAGAGATCTCGGGGGGGTTGTGGGGTTGGAGCAGGTTACATGGATAGGGAGGGGGCAAGGCCATGGAGGGATTTGAAAACAAGGATGAGAATTTTAAAATCGAGGCGTTGCCGGACTGGGAGCCAATGTAGGTCAGTGAGCACAGGGGGTGATGGGTGAACGGGACTGGGTGTGAGTTAGGACACGGGGCGGTGAGCACAGGGGGTGATGGGTGAACGGGACTCGCTGCGAGTTAGGACACGGGGCAGTGAGCACAGGGGGTGATGGGTGAACGGGACTGGGTGTGAGTTAGGACACGGGGCAGCGAGCACAGGGGGTGATGGGTGAACGGGACTGGGTGTGAGTTAGGACACGGGACAGTGAGCACAGGGGGTGATGGGTGAACGGGACTCGCTGCGAGTTAGGACACGGGGCGCTGAGCACAGGGGGTGATGGGTGAACGGGACTCGCTGCGAGTCAGGACACGGGGCAGTGAGCACAGGGGGTGATGGGTGAGCGGGACTGGGTGTGAGTTAGGACACGGGGCAGTGAGCACAGGGGGTGATGGGTGAACGGGACTGGGTGTGAGTTAGGATACGGGGCAGAGAGCACAGGGGGTGATGGGTGAACGGGTCTGGGTGTGAGTTAGGACACGGGGCAGTGAGCACGGGGTGATGGGTGAACGGGACTGGGTGTGAGTTAGGACACGGGGCAGTGAGCACAGGGGGTGATGGGTGAACGGGACTGGGTGTGAGTTAGGACACGGGGCAGTGAGCACAGGGGGTGATGGGTGAACGGGCTTGGGTGTGAGATACGACACGGGGCAGTGAGCACAAGGGGTGATGGGTGAACGGGACTCGCTGCGAGTTAGGACACGGGGCGGTGAGCACAGGGGGTGATGGGTGAACGGGACTCGCTGCGAGTTAGGACACGGGGCAGTAAGCACAGGGGGTGATGGGTGAACGGGACTCGCTGCGAGTTAGGACACGGGGCAGTGAGCACAGTGGGTGATGGGTGAGCGGGACTGGGTGTGAGTTAGGACATGGGGCAGTGAGCACAGGGGGTGATGGGTGAACGGGACTGGGTGTGAGTCAGGGCACGGGGCAGTGAGCACGGGGGGTGATGGGTGAACGGGACTGGGTGTGAGTTAGGACACGGGGCAGTGAGCACAGGGGGTGATGGGTGAATGGGACTGGGTGTGAGTTAGGACACGGGGCAGTGAGCACAGGGGGTGATGGGTGAACGGGACTGGGTGTGAGTTAGGACATGGGGCAGTGAGCACAGGGGGCGATGGGTGAACGGGACTCGGTGCGAGTTAGGACACGGGGCAGTGAGCACAGGGGGTGATGGACGAACGGGACTGGGTGTGAGTTAGGACACGGGGCAGTGAGCACAGGGGGTGATGGGTGAACGGGACTGGGTGTGAGTTAGGACACGGGGCAGTGAGCACGGGGTGATGGGTGAACGGGACCGGGTGTGAGTTAGGACACGGGGCAGTGAGCACGGGGTGATGGGTGAACGGGACTGGGTGTGAGTTAGGACACGGGGCAGTGAGCACAGGGGGTGATGGGTGAACGGGACTGGGTGTAAGTTAGGACACGGGGCAGTGAGCACAGGGGGTGATGGGTGAACGGGACTGGGTGCGAGTTAGGACACGGGGCAGTGAGCACAGGGGGTGATGGGTGAATGGGACTGGGTGTGAGTTAGGACACGGGGCAGTGAGCACGGGGTGATGGGTGAACGGGACTGGGTGCGAGTTAGGACACGGGGCAGTGAGCACAGGGGGTGATGGGTGAATGGGACTGGGTGTGAGTTAGGACACGGGGCAGTGAGCACGGGGTGATGGGTGAACGGGACTGGGTGCGAGTTAGGACACGGGACAGTGAGCACAGGGGGTGATGGGTGAACGGGACTGGGTGTGAGTTAGGACACGGGACAGTGAGCACAGGGGGTGATGGGTGAACGGGACTCGCTGCGAGTTTGGACACGGGGCAGTGAGCACAGGGGGTGATGGGTGAACGGGACTCGCTGCGAGTTAGGACACGGGGCAGTAAGCACAGGGGGTGATGGGTGAACGGGACTGGGTGTGAGTTAGGACACGGGGCAGTGAGCACAGGGGGTGATGGGTGAACGGGACTGGGTGTGAGTTAGGACACGGGGCACTGAGCACAGGGGGTGATGGGTGAACGGGACTGGGTGTGAGTTAGGATACGGGGCAGAGAGCACAGGGGGTGATGGGTGAACGGGACTGGGTGTGAGTTAGGACACGGGGCAGTGAGCACAGGGGGTGATGGGTGAACGGGACTCGCTGCGAGTTAGGACACGGGGCGGTGAGCACAGGGGGTGATGGGTGAACGGGACTCGCTGCGAGTTAGGACACGGGGCAGTGAGCACAGGGGGTGATGGGTGAACGGGACTCGCTGCGAGTTAGGACACGGGGCGGTGAGCACAGGGGGTGATGGGTGAACGGGACTCGCTGCGAGTTAGGACACGGGGCAGTGAGCACAGGGGGTGATGGGTGAACGGGACTCGCTGCGAGTTAGGACACGGGGCAGTGAGCACAGGGGGTGATGGGTGAGCGGGACTGGGTGTGAGTTAGGACACGGGGCAGTGAGCACAGGGGGTGATGGGTGAACGGGACTGGGTGTGAGTTAGGACATGGGGCAGTGAGCACAGGGGGTGATGGGTGAACGGGCTTGGGTGTGAGATAGCACACGGGGCAGTGAGCACAGGGGGTGATGGGTGAACGGGACTCGCTGCGAGTTAGGACACGGGGCGGTGAGCACAGGGGGTGATGGGTGAATGGGACTCGCTGCGAGTTAGGACACGGGGCAGTGAGCACAGGGGGTGATGGGTGAACGGGACTGGGTGTGAGTTAGGACACGGGGCAGTGAGCACAGGGGTGATGGGTGAACGGGACTGGGTGTGAGTTAGGACACGGGGCAGTGAGCACAGGGAGTGATGGGTGAACGGGACTGGGTGTGAGTTAGGACACGGGGCAGTGAGCACAGGGGGTGATGGGTGAACGGGACTGGGTGTGAGTTAGGACACGGGGCAGTGAGCACAGGGAGTGATGGGTGAACGGGACTGGGTGTGAGTTAGGACACGGGGCAGTGAGCACAGGGGGTGATGGGTGAACGGGACTGGGTGTGAGTTAGGACACGGGGCAGTGAGCACAGTGGGTGATGGGTGAGCGGGACTGGGTGTGAGTTAGCACACGGGGCAGTGAGCACGGGGTGATGGGTGATGGGTGAACGGGCCTGGGTGAGAGTTAGGACACGGGGCAGTTAGCACGGGGTGATGGGTGAACGGGACTGGGTGTGTGTTAGGACACGGGGCAGTGAGCACAGGGGGTGATGGGTGAACGGGACTGGGTGTGTGTTAGGACACGGGGCAGTGAGCACAGGGGGTGATGGGTGAACGGGACTGGGTGTGTGTTAGGACACGGGGCAGTGAGCACAGGGGGTGATGGGTGAACGGGACTCACTGCGAGTTAGGACACGGGGCGGTGAGCACAGGGGGTGATGGGTGAACGGGACTCGCTGGGAGTTAGGACACGGGGCAGTGAGCACTGGGGGTGATGGGTGAACGGGACTGGGTGTGAGTTAGGACACGGGGCAGTGAGCACAGGGGGTGATGGGTGAACGGGACTGGGTGTGAGTTAGGACACGGGGCAGTGAGCACAGGGGGTGATGGGTGAACGGGACTGGGTGTGAGTTAGGACACGGGGCAGTGAGCACAGGGGGTGATGGGTGAACGGGACTGGGTGTGAGTTAGGACACGGGGCAGTGAGCACAGGGGGTGATGGGTGAACGGGCCTGGGTGTGAGTTAGGACACGGGGCAGTGAGCACGGGGTGATGGGTGAACGGGACTGGGTGTGAGTTAGGACACGGGGCAGTGAGCACAGGGGGTGATGGGTGAACGGGACTGGGCGTGAATTAGGACACGGGGCAGTGAGCACAGGGGGTGATGGGTGAACGGGACGGTGTGAGTTGGGACACGGGGCAGTGAGCACAGGGGGTGATGGGTGAACGGGACTGGGTGTGAGTTAGGACACGGGGCGGTGAGCACAGGGGGTGATGGGTGAACGCGACTGGGTGTGAGTTAGGACACGGGGCAGTGAGCACAGGGGGTGATGGGTGAACGGGACTGGGTGTGAGTTAGGACACGGGGCAGTGAGCACAGGGGGTGATGGGTGAACGGGACTGGGCGTGAATTAGGACACGGGGCAGTGAGCACAGGGGGTGATGGGTGAACGGGACGGTGTGAGTTGGGACACGGGGCAGTGAGCACAGGGGGTGATGGGTGAACGGGACTGGGTGTGAGTTAGGACACAGGGCAGTGAGCACAGGGGGTGATGGGTGAATGGGACTGGGTGTGAGTTAGGACACGGGGCAGTGAGCACAGGGGGTGATGGGTGAACGGGACTGGGTGCGAGTTAGGACACGGGGTAGTGAGCACAGGGGGTGATGGGTGAACGGGACTGGGTGTGAGTTAGGGCACGGGGCAGTGAGCACAGTGGGTGATGGGTGAACGGGACTGGGTGTGAGTTAGGACACGGGGCAGTGAGCACAGGGGGTGATGGGTGAATGGGACTGGGTGTGAGTTAGGACACGGCAGTGAGCACAGGGGGTGATGGGTGAACGGGACTGGGTGTGAGTTAGGACACGGGGTAGTGAGCACAGGGGGTGATGGGTGAACGGGACTGGGTGTGAGTTGGACACGGGGCAGTGAGCACGGGGTGATGGGTGAATGGGGCTGGGTGTGAGTTAGGACACGGGGCAGTGAGCACGGGGTGATGGGTGAACGCGACTGGGTGTGAGTTAGGACATGGGGCA
This sequence comes from Somniosus microcephalus, assembly GCF_052327205.1. NCBI lineage: Eukaryota > Metazoa > Chordata > Chondrichthyes > Squaliformes > Somniosidae > Somniosus > Somniosus microcephalus. The sequence goes on along the minus strand of NC_140994.1, from coordinate 268,933,301 downwards.
GTGAGCACGGGGTGATGGGTGAACGGGACTGGGCGTGAATTAGGACACGGGGCAGTGAGCACAGGGGGTGATGGGTGAACGGGACGGTGTGAGTTGGGACACGGGGCAGTGAGCACAGGGGGTGATGGGTGAACGGGACTGGGTGTGAGTTAGGACACGGGGCAGTGAGCACAGGGGGTGATGGGTGAATGGGACTGGGTGTGAGTTAGGACACGGGGCAGTGAGCACAGGGGGTGATGAGTGAACGGGACTGGGTGCGAGTTAGGACACGGGGTAGTGAGCACGGGGTGATGGGTGAACGGGACTGGGTGTGAGTTAGGGCACGGGGCAGTGAGCACAGTGGGTGATGGGTGAACGGGACTGGGTGTGAGTTAGGACACGGGGCAGTGAGCACAGGGGGTGATGGGTGAACGGGACTGGGTGTGAGTTAGGACACGGGGCAGTGAGCACAGGGGGTGATGGGTGAACGGGACTGGGTGTGAGTTGGACACGGGGCAGTGAGCACAGGGGGTGATGGGTGAACGGGACTGGGTGTGAGTTAGGACACGGGGCAGTGAGCACAGGGGGTGATGGGTGAACGTGACTTGGTGTGAGTTAGGACACGGGGCAGTGAGCACGGGGTGATGGGTGAACGGGACTCGCTGCGAGTCAGGACACGGGGCAGTGAGCACAGGGGGTGATGGGTGAGCGGGACTGGGTGTGAGTTAGGACACGGGGCAGTGAGCACAGGGGGTGATGGGTGAACGGGACTGGGTGTGAGTTAGGATACGGGGCAGAGAGCACAGGGGGTGATGGGTGAACGGGTCTGGGTGTGAGTTAGGACACGGGGCAGTGAGCACAGGGGGTGATGGGTGAACGGGACTGGGTGTGAGTTAGGACACGGGGCAGTGAGCACAGGGGGTGATGGGTGAACGGGACTGTGTGTGAGTTAGGACACGGGGCAGTGAGCACGGGGTGATGGGTGAACGGGCTTGGGTGTGAGATACGACACGGGGCAGTGAGCACAAGGGGTGATGGGTGAACGGGACTCGCTGCGAGTTAGGACACGGGGCGGTGAGCACAGGGGGTGATGGGTGAACGGGACTCGCTGCGAGTTAGGACACGGGGCAGTGAGCACAGGGGGTGATGGGTGAACGGGACTCGCTGCGAGTTAGGACACGGGGCAGTGAGCACAGTGGGTGATGGGTGAGCGGGACTGGGTGTGAGTTAGGACACGGGGCAGTGAGCACAGGGGGTGATGGGTGAACGGGACTGGGTGTGAGTCAGGGCACGGGGCAGTGAGCACGGGGGGGTGATGGGTGAACGGGACTGGGTGTGAGTTAGGACACGGGGCAGTGAGCACAGGGGGTGATGGGTGAATGGGACTGGGTGTGAGTTAGGACACGGGGCAGTGAGCACAGGGGGTGATGGGTGAACGGGACTGAGTGTGAGTTAGGACATGGGGCAGTGAGCACAGGGGGCGATGGGTGAACGGGACTCGGTGCGAGTTAGGACACGGGGCAGTGAGCACAGGGGGTGATGGACGAACGGGACTGGGTGTGAGTTAGGACACGGGGCAGTGAGCACAGGGGGTGATGGGTGAACGGGACTGGGTGTGAGTTAGGACACGGGGCAGTGAGCACGGGGTGATGGGTGAACGGGACCGGGTGTGAGTTAGGACACGGGGCAGTGAGCACGGGGTGATGGGTGAACGGGACTGGGTGTGAGTTAGGACACGGGGCAGTGAGCACAGGGGGTGATGGGTGAACGGGACTGGGTGTGAGTTAGGACACGGGGCAGTGAGCACGGGGTGATGGGTGAACGGGACTGGGTGCGAGTTAGGACACGGGACAGTGAGCACAGGGGGTGATGGGTGAACGGGACTGGGTGTGAGTTAGGACACGGGGCAGTGAGCACAGGGGGTGATGGGTGAATGGGACTGGGTGTGAGTTAGGACACGGGGCAGTGAGCACAGGGGGTGATGGGTGAACGGGACTGGGTGTGAGTTAGGACACGGGGCAGTGAGCACAGGGGGTGATGGGTGAACGGGACTGGGTGCGAGTTAGGAAACGGGGCAGTGAGCACAGGGGGTGATGGGTGAACGGGACTGGGTGTGAGTTAGGACACGGGGCAGTGAGCACAGGGGGTGATGGGTGAACAGGACTGGGTGTGAGTTAGGACACGGGGCAGTGAGCACAGGGGGTGATGGGTGAACGGCACTGGGTGTGAGTTAGGACATGGGGCAGTGAGCACAGGGGGTGATGGGTGAACGGGACTGGGTGTGAGTTAGGACACGGGACAGTGAGCACAGCGGGTGATGGGTGAACGGGACTCGCTGCGAGTTTGGACACGGGGCGGTGAGCACAGGGGGTGATGGGTGAACGGGACTCGCTGCGAGTTAGGACACGGGGCAGTAAGCACAGGGGGTGATGGGTGAACGGGACTGGGTGTGAGTTAGGACACGGGGCAGTGAGCACAGGGGGTGATGGGTGAACGGGACTGGGTGTGAGTTAGGACACGGGGCAGTGAGCACGGGGTGATGGGTGAACGGGACTGGGTGTGAGTTAGGATACGGGGCAGAGAGCACAGGGGGTGATGGGTGAACGGGACTGGGTGTGAGTTAGGACACGGGGCAGTGAGCACAGGGGGTGATGGGTGAACGGGACTCGCTGCGAGTTAGGAAACGGGGCAGTGAGCACAGGGGGTGATGGGTGAACGGGACTCGCTGCGAGTTAGGACACGGGGCGGTGAGCACAGGGGGTGATGGGTGAACGGGACTCGCTGCGAGTTAGGACACGGGGCAGTGAGCACAGGGGGTGATGGGTGAACGGGACTCGCTGCGAGTTAGGACACGGGGCAGTGAGCACAGGGGGTGATGGGTGAACGGGACTCGCTGCGAGTTAGGACACGGGGCAGTGAGCACAGGGGGTGATGGGTGAGCGGGACTGGGTGTGAGTTAGGACACGGGGCAGCGAGCACAGGGGGTGATGGGTGAACGGGACTGGGTGTGAGTTAGGACATGGGGCAGTGAGCACAGGGGGTGATGGGTGAACGGGCTTGGGTGTGAGATAGCACACGGGGCAGTGAGCACAGGGGGTGATGGGTGAACGGGACTCGCTGCGAGTTAGGACACGGGGCGGTGAGCACAGGGGGTGATGGGTGAATGGGACTCGCTGCGAGTTAGGACACGGGGCAGTGAGCACAGGGGGTGATGGGTGAACGGGACTGGGTGTGAGTTAGGACACGGGGCAGTGAGCACAGGGGTGATGGGCGAACGGGACTGGGTGTGAGTTAGGACACGGGGCAGTGAGCACAGGGAGTGATGGGTGAACGGGACTGGGTGTGAGTTAGGACACGGGGCAGTGAGCACAGGGGGTGATGGGTGAACGGGACTGGGTGTGAGTTAGGACACGGGGCAGTGAGCACAGGGAGTGATGGGTGAACGGGACTGGGTGTGAGTTAGGACATGGGGCAGTGAGCACAGTGGGTGATGGGTGAACGGGACTGGGTGTGAGTTAGGACACGGGGCAGTGAGCACGGGGTGATGGGTGATGGGTGAACGGGCCTGGGTGAGAGTTAGGACACGGGGCAGTTAGCACGGGGTGATGGGTGAACGGGACTGGGTGTGTGTTAGGACACGGGGCAGTGAGCACAGGGGGTGATGGGTGAACGGGACTGGGTGTGAGTTAGGACACGGGGCAGTGAGCACAGGGGGTGATGGGTGAACGGGACTGGGTGTGAGTTAGGACACGGGGCAGTGAGCACAGGGGGTGATGGGTGAGCGGGACTGGGTGTGAGTTAGGACACGGGGTAGTGAGCACAGGGGGTGATGGGTGAACGGGACTGGGTGTGAGTTAGGACATGGGGCAGTGAGCACAGGGGGTGATGGGTGAACGGGCTTGGGTGTGAGATAGCACACGGGGCAGTGAGCACAGGGGGTGATGGGTGAACGGGACTCGCTGCGAGTTAGGACACGGGGCGGTGAGCACGGGGTGATGGGTGAATGGGACTCGCTGCGAGTTAGGACACGGGGCAGTGAGCACAGGGGGTGATGGGTGAACGGGACTGGGTGTGAGTTAGGACACGGGGCAGTGAGCACAGGGTTGATGGGTGAACGGGACTGGGTGTGAGTTAGGACACGGGGCAGTGAGCACAGGGAGTGATGGGTGAACGGGACTGGGTGTGAGTTAGGACACGGGGCAGTGAGCACAGGGAGTGATGGGTGAACGGGACTGGGTGTGAGTTAGGACACGGGGCAGTGAGCACAGGGGGTGATGGGTGAACGGGACTGGGTGTGAGTTAGGACACGGGGCAGTGAGCACAGTGGGTGATGGGTGAACGGGACTGGGTGTGAGTTAGGACACGGGGCAGTGAGCACAGGGAGTGATGGGTGAACGGGACTGGGTGTGAGTTAGGACACGGGGCAGTGAGCACAGGGGGTGATGGGTGAACGGGACTGGCTGTGAGTTAGGACACGGGGCAGTGAGCACAGGGGGTGAGCGGGACTGGGTGTGAGTTAGCACACGGGGCAGTGAGCACGGGGTGATGGGTGATGGGTGAACGGGCCTGGGTGAGAGTTAGGACACGGGGCAGTTAGCACGGGGTGATGGGTGAACGGGACTGGGTGTGTGTTAGGACACGGGGCAGTGAGCACAGGGGGTGATGGGTGAACGGGACTGGGTGTGAGTTAGGACACGGGGCAGTGAGCACAGGGGGTGATGGGTGAACGGGACTGGGTGTGAGTTAGGACACGGGGCAGTGAGCACAGGGGGTGATGGGTGAACGGGATTGGGTGTGAGTTAGGACACGGGGCAGTGAGCACCGGGGGTGATGGGTGAACGGGACTGGGTGTGAGTTAGGACACGGGGCAGTGAGCACAGGGGGTGATGGGTGAACGGGACTCACTGCGAGTTAGGACACGGGGCGGTGAGCACAGGGGGTGATGGGTGAACGGGACTCGCTGGGAGTTAGGACACGGGGCAGTGAGCACTGGGGGTGATGGGTGAACGGGACTGGGTGTGAGTTAGGACACGGGGCAGTGAGCACAGGGGGTGATGGGTGAACGGGACTGGGTGTGAGTTAGGACACGGGGCAGTGAGCACAGGGGGTGATGGGTGAACGGGACTGGGTGTGAGTTAGGACACGGGGCAGTGAGCACAGGGGGTGATGGGTGAACGGGACTGGGTGTGAGTTAGGACACGGGGCAGTGAGCACAGGGGGTGATGGGTGAATGGGCCTGGGTGTGAGTTAGGACACGGGGCAGTGAGCACGGGGTGATGGGTGAACGCGACTGGGTGTGAGTTAGGACACGGGGCAGTGAGCACAGGGGGTGATGGGTGAACGGGACTGGGCGTGAATTAGGACACGGGGCAGTGAGCACAGGGGGTGATGGGTGAACGGGACGGTGTGAGTTGGGACACGGGGCAGTGAGCACAGGGGGTGATGGGTGAACGGGACTGGGTGTGAGTTAGGACACAGGGCAGTGAGCACAGGGGGTGATGGGTGAATGGGACTGGGTGTGAGTTAGGACACGGGGCAGTGAGCACAGGGGGTGATGGGTGAACGGGACTGGGTGCGAGTTAGGACACGGGGTAGTGAGCACAGGGGGTGATGGGTGAACGGGACTGGGTGTGAGTTAGGGCACGGGGCAGTGAGCACAGTGGGTGATGGATGAACGGGACTGGGTGTGAGTTAGGACACGGGGCAGTGAGCACAGGGGGTGATGGGTGAATGGGACTGGGTGTGAGTTAGGACACAGGGCAGTGAGCACAGGGGGTGATGGGTGAACGGGACTGGGTGTGAGTTAGGACACGGGGTCGTGAGCACAGGGGGTGATGGGTGAACGGGACTGGGTGTGAGTTGGACACGGGGCAGTGAGCACAGGGGGTGATGGGTGAATGGGGCTGGGTGTGAGTTAGGACACGGGGCAGTGAGCACGGGGTGATGGGTGAACGCGACTGGGTGTGAGTTAGGACACGGGGCAGTGAGCACAGGGGGTGATGGGTGAACGGGACTGGGCGTGAATTAGGACACGGGGCAGTGAGCACAGGGGGTGATGGGTGAACGGGACGGTGTGAGTTGGGACACGGGGCAGTGAGCACAGGGGGTGATGGGTGAACGGGACTGGGTGTGAGTTAGGACACGGGGCAGTGAGCACAGGGGGTGATGGGTGAATGGGACTGGGTGTGAGTTAGGACACGGGGCAGTGAGCACAGGGGGTGATGGGTGAACGGGACTGGGTGCGAGTTAGGACACGGGGTAGTGAGCACAGGGGGTGATGGGTGAACGGGACTGGGTGTGAGTTAGGGCACGGGGCAGTGAGCACAGTGGGTGATGGGTGAACGGGACTGGGTGTGAGTTAGGACACGGGGCAGTGAGCACAGGGGGTGATGGGTGAACGGGACTGGGTGTGAGTTAGGACACGGGGCAGTGAGCACAGGGGGTGATGGGTGAACGGGACTGGGTGTGAGTTGGACACGGGGCAGTGAGCACAGGGGGTGATGGGTGAACGGGACTGGGTGTGAGTTAGGACACGGGGCAGTGAGCACAGGGGGTGATGGGTGAACGTGACTTGGTGTGAGTTAGGACACGGGGCAGTGAGCACAGGCGGTGATGGACGAACGGGACTGGGTGTGAGTTAGGACACCGGGCAGTGAGCACAGGGGGTGATGTGTGAACGGGACTGGGTGTGAGTTAGGACACGGGGCAGTGAGCACAGGGGGTGATGGGTGAACGGGACTGGGTGTGAGTTAGGGCACGGGGCAGTGAGCACAGGGGGTGATGGGTGAACGGGACTGGGTGCGAGTTAGGACCCGGGTCAGTGAGCACAGGGGGTGATGGGTGAACGGGACTGGGTGCGAGTTAGGACATGGGGCAGTGAGCACGGGGTGATGGGTGAACGGGACTGGGTGTGGGTTAGGACACGGGGCAGTGAGCACGGGGTGATGGGTGAACGGGACTGGGTGTGTGTTAGGACATGGGGCAGTGAGCACAGGGGGTGATGGGTGAACGGGACTGGGCGCGAGTTAGGACATGGGGCAGTGAGCACGGGGTGATGGGTGAACGGGACTGGGTGTGAGTTAGGACACGGGGCAGTGAGCACAGGGGGTGATGGGTGAACGGGACTGGGTGTGAGTTAGGACACGGGGCAGTGAGCACAGGGGGTGATGGGTGAACGGGACTGGGTGTGAGTTAGGACACGGGGCAGTGAGCACAGGGGGTGATGGGTGAACGGCACTGGGTGTGAGTTAGGACACGGGGCAGTGAGCACAGGGGGTGATGGGTGAACGGGACTGAGTGCGAGTTAGGACACGGGGCAGTGAGCACAGGGGGTGATGGGTGAACAGGACTGGGTGCGAGTTAGGACACGGGGCAGTGAGCACAGGGGGTGATGGGTGAACGGGACTCGCTGCGAGTTAGGACACGGGGCAGTGAGCACAGGGGGTGATGGGTGAACGGGACTGAGTGCGAGTTAGGACACGGGGCAGTGAGCACAGGGGGTGATGGGCGAACGGGACTCGGTGCGAGTTGGGACACGGGTAGCGAAGTTTTGGAGACTGGAATATGGGAGGCCGACCAGGGGAACGTTGGAATAGTCGAGTCTGGAGGTAACGAGTTTATGGATGAGCGCACATGCACGTTTAAGCAGGAATCGCTGGATCAGGATTAGGTTTCGGAATCCCTGCAATTTGTTCTCCTTCCACTATTTATCCAATTCCCTTTTGAAGGCTACGATTGAATCTGTATCCACCGCCCTATCAGGCAGTGCATTCCAAATCCTAACCACTCGCTGTGTGAAAAAGTTGTTCCTCGTGTCACCTTTTGCCAGTCACCATAAATCTGTACCCTCTGGTTATCGACCCTTCAGCCATTGGAAACAGTTTCTCTTTATTTAGTCAATCTAAACCCCTCATGATTTGAAACAATCCCTTGCCCTTTGCCCATTCAGCCCATCGCTCCGTGCGGCGGAAGGGCCAGAGTTGTCGGGTGTGACGCTCTGTTCCTGCTTTGATGAATGGTGAAAGCTGTGAGTTGTTGTGAGGATTTGGAGACTGTGCCCCTGGAGTTTGCCGAGTTGCTGTGACCTGCCTGCCCGTGATTACTCGGGGCGGCTGAAGCAGGGTTTGTGCTTTGATCTGGAGTTGAATGTGAGATCAAAGGGATTTTCAATACGAGATTGCTTTTGGAGCTTTGGCCAGATTGGTTAATTTGCCAGGACTGCAAATCAGCCGTCACTGGGAGTACAGTCCTCACTCCAGTCTCTGGGAGTACAGGCCTCACTCCAGTCACTGAGAGTACAGGCCTCACTCCAGTCACTGGGAGTACAGGCCCAGTCCAGTCACTGGGAGTACAGGCCTCACTCCAGTCTCTGGGAGTACAGGCCTCACTCCAGTCACTGGGAGTACAGGCCTCAGTCTCTGGGAGTACAGGCCTCACTCCAGTCACTGGGAGTACAGGCCTCACTCCAGTCACTGGGAGTACAGGCCTCACTCCAGTCTCTGGGAGTACAGGCCTCACTCCAGTCACTGAGAGTACAGGCCTCACTCCAGTCACTGGGAGTACAGGCCTCACTCCAGTCACTGGGAGTACAGGCCTCACTCCAGTCACTGGGAGTACAGGCCTCACTCCAGTCACTGGGAGTACAGGCCTCACTCCAGTCTCTGGGAGTACAGGCCTCACTCCAGTCTCTGGGAGTACAGGCCTCACTCCAGTCACTGGGAGTACAGGCCTCACTCCAGTCACTGGGAGTACAGGCCTCACTCCAGTCACTGGGAGTACAGGCCTCACTCCAGTCACTGGGAGTACAGGCCTCACTCCAGTCACTGGGAGTACAGGCCTCACTCCAGTCTCTGGGAGTACAGGCCTCACTCCAGTCACTGGGAGTACAGGCCTCACTCCAGTCACTGGGAGTACAGGCCTCACTCCAGTCACTGGGAGTACAGGCCTCACTCCAGTCTCTGGGAGTACAGGCCTCAGTCTCTGGGAGTACAGGCCTCACTCCAGTCACTGGGAGTACAGGCCTCACTCCAGTCTCTGGGAGTACAGGCCTCACTCCAGTCACTGGGAGTACAGGCCTCACTCCAGTCTCTGGGAGTACAGGCCTCACTCCAGTCACTGGGAGTACAGGCCTCACTCCAGTCACTGGGAGTACAGGCCTCAGTCTCTGGGAGTACAGGCCTCACTCCAGTCACTGGGAGTACAGGCCTCACTCCAGTCACTGGGAGTACAGGCCTCACTACAGTCACTGGGAGTACAGGCCTCACTCCAGTCACTGGGAGTACAGGCCTCACTCCAGTCACTGGGAGTACAGGCCTCACTCCAGTCTCTGGCAGTACAGGCCTCACTCCAGTCTCTGGGAGTACAGGCCTCACTCCAGTCTCTGGGAGTACAGGCCTCACTCCAGTCTCTGGGAGTGCAGGCCTCACACCAGTCACTGGGAGTACAGGCCTCACTCCAGTCTCTGGGAGTACTGGCCTCACTCCAGTCTCTGGGAGTACAGGCCTCACTCCAGTCACTGGGAGTACAGGCCTCACTCCAGTCACTGGGAGTACAGGCCTCACTCCAGTCTCTGGGAGTACAGGCCTCACTCCAGTCACTGGGAGTACAGGCCTCACTCCAGTCACTGGGAGTGCAGGCCTCACACCAGTCACTGGGAGTACAGGACACACTCCAGTCACTGTGAGTGCAGGCCTCACTCCAGTCACTGGGAGTACAGGCCTCACTCCAGTCACTGGGAGTACAGGCCTCACTCCAGTCACTGGGAGTACAGGCCTCACTCCAGTCGCTGGGAGTACAGGCCTCACTCCAGTCGCTGGGAGTACAGGCCTCACTCCAGTCACTGGGAGTACAGTCCTCACTCCAGTCACTGGGAGTACAGTCCTCACTCCAGTCACTGGGAGTGCAGGCCTCACTCCAGTCACTGAGAGTACAGGCCTCACTCCAGTCACTGGGAGTACAGGCCTCACTCCAGTCACTGGGAGTACAGGCCTCACTCCAGTCACTGGGAGTACAGGCCTCACTCCAGTCACTGGGAGTACAGGCCTCACTCCAGTCACTGGGAGTACAGGCCTCACTCCAGTCTCTGGGAGTACAGGCCTCACTCCAGTCTCTGGGAGTACAGGCCTCACTCCAGTCTCTGGGAGTACTGGCCTCACTCCAGTCTCTGGGAGTACAGGCCTCACTCCAGTCACTGGGAGTACAGGCCTCACTCCAGTCACTGGGAGTACAGGCCTCACTCCAGTCTCTGGGAGTACAGGCCTCACTCCAGTCTCTGGGAGTACAGGCCTCACTCCAGTCACTGGGAGTACAGGCCTCACTCCAGTCACTGGGAGTACAGGCCTCACACCAGTCACTGGGAGTACAGGCCTCACTCCAGTCACTGGGAGTACAGGCCTCACTCCAGTCTCTGGGAGTACAGGCCTCACTCCAGTCTCTGGGAGTGCAGGCCTCACACCAGTCACTGGGAGTACAGGCCTCACTCCAGTCACTGGGAGTACAGGCCTCACTCCAGTCACTGGGAGTACAGGCCTCACTCCAGTCTCTGGGAGTACAGGCCTCACTACAGTCACTGGGAATAAAGGCCTCACTCCAGTCACTGGGAGTACAGGCCTCACTCCAGTCTCTGGGAGTACAGCCCTCCCACCAATCACTGGGAGTACAGGCCTCAGTCTCTGGGAGTACAGGACTCACTCCAGTCTCTGGGAGCACAGGCCTCACTGCAGTCACTGGGAGTACAGCCCTCACTCCAGTCACTGGGAGTACAGGCCTCACTCCAGTCACTGGGAGTACAGGCCTCACTCCAGTCACTGGGAGTACAGGCCTCACTCCAGTCTCTGGGAGTACAGGCCTCACTCCAGTCACTGGGAGTACAGGCCTCACTCCAGTCACTGGGAGTACAGCCTTCACTCCAGTCACTGGGAGTACAGGCCTCACTCCAGTCTCTGGGAGTACAGGCCTCACTCCAGTCACTGGGAGTACAGGCCTCACTCCAGTCACTGGGAGTACAGGCCTCACTCCAGTCTCTGGGAGTACAGGCCTCACTCCAGTCTCTGGGAGTACAGGCCTCACTGCAGTCACTGGGAGTACAGGCCTCACTCCAGTCACTGGGAGTACAGGCCTCACTCCAGTCACTGGGAGTACAGGCCTCACTCCAGTCACTGGGAGTACAGGCCTCACTCCAGTCTCTGGGAGTACAGGCCTCACTCCAGTCACTGGGAGTACAGGCCTCACTCCAGTCACTGGGAGTACAGGCCTCACTCCAGTCACTGGGAGTACAGGCCTCACTCCAGTCTCTGGGAGTACAGGCCTCACTCCAGTCACTGGGAGTACAGGCCTCACTCCAGTCACTGGGAGTACAGGCCTCACTCCAGTCTCTGGGAGTACAGGCCTCACTCCAGTCTCTGGGAGTGCAGGCCTCACACCAGTCACTGGGAGTACAGGCCTCACTCCAGTCACTGGGAGTGCAGGCCTCACACCAGTCACTGGGAGTACAGGACACACTCCAGTCACTGTGAGTGCAGGCCGCACTCCAGTCACTGGGAGTACAGGCCTCACTCCAGTCACTGGGAGTACAGACCTCACTCCAGTCACTGGGAGTACAGGCCTCACTCCAGTCGCTGGGAGTTCAGGCCTCACTCCAGTCACTGGGAGTGCAGGCCTTACACAAGTCACTGGGAGTACAGGCCTCACTCCAGTCTCTGGGAGTACAGGCCTCACTCCAGTCTCTGGGAATACAGGCCTCACTCCAGTCTCTGGGAGTACAGGCCTCACTCCAGTCACTGGGAGTACAGGCCTCACTCCAGTCACTGGGAGTACAGGCCTCACTCCAGTCACTGGGAGTACAGGCCTCACTCCAGTCACTGGGAGTACAGGCCTCACTCCAGTCACTGGGAGTACAGGCCTCACTCCAGTAACTGGCAGTACAGGCCTCACTCCAGTCACTGGGAGTACAGGCCTCACTCCAGTCTCTGGGAGTACAGTCCTCACTCCAGTCTCTGGGAGTACAGGCCTCACTCCAGTCCCTGGGAGTACAGGCCTCACTCCAGTCACTGGGAGTACAGGCCTCACTCCAGTCACTGGGAGTACAGGCCTCAGTCTCTGGGAGTACAGGCCTCACTCCAGTCCCTGGGAGTACAGGCCTCACTCCAGTCTCTGGGAGTACAGGCCTCACTCCAGTCTGTGGGAGTACAGGCCTCACTCCAGTCACTGGGAGTACAGGCCTCACTCCAGTCTCTGGGAGTACAGGCCTCACTCCAGTCTCTGGGAGTACAGGCCTCACTCCCGTCACTGGGAGTACAGGCCTCACTCTAGTCTCTGGGAGTACAGGCCTCACTCCAGTCACTGGGAGTACAGGCCTCACTCCAGTCACTGGGAGTACAGGCCTCACTCCAGTCACTGGGAGTGCAGGCCTCACTCTAGTCTCTGGGAGTACAGGCCTCACTCCAGTCACTGGGAGTACAGGCCTCACTCCAGTCTCTGGGATTGCAGGCCTCACTCCAGTCACTGGGAGTACAGGCCTCACTCCAGTCACTGGGAGTACAGGCCTCACTCCAGTCTCTGGGAGTGCAGGCCTCACTCCAGTCTCTGGGAGTACAGGCCTCACTCCAGTCACTGGGAGTACAGGCCTCACTCCAGTCACTGGGAGTACAGGCCTCACTCCAGTCTCTGGGAGTACAGGCCTCACTCCAGTCTCTGGGAGTACAGGCCTCACTCCAGTCTCTGGGAGTACAGGCCTCACTCCAGTCACTGGGAATAAAGGCCTCACTCCAATCACTGGGAGTACAGGCCTCAGTCTCTGGGAGTACAGGCCTCACTCCAGTCTCTGGGAGTACAGGCCACACTCCAGTCTCTGGGAGTACAGGCCTCACTCCAGTCTCTGGGAGTACAGGCCTCACTGCAGTCACTGGGAGTACAGGCCTCACTCCAGTCACTAGGAGTACAGGCCTCACTCCAGTCACTGGGAGTACAGGCCTCACTCCAGTCACTGGGAGTACAGGCCTCACTCCAGTCTCTGGGAGTACAGGCCTCACTCCAGTCACTGGGAGTACAGGCCTCACTCCAGTCACTGGGAGTACAGGCCTCACTCCAGTCACTGGGAGTACAGGCCTCACTCCAGTCTCTGGGAGTACAGGCCTCACTCCAGTCACTGGGAGTACAGGCCTCTCTCCAGTCACTGGGAGTACAGGCCTCACTCCAGTCACTGGGAGTACAGGCCTCACTCCAGTCACTGGGAGTACAGGCCTCACTCCAGTCTCTGGGAGTACAGGCCTCACTCCAGTCTCTGGGAGTGCAGGCCTCACTCCAGTCACTGGGAGTACAGGCCTCACTCCAGTCACTGGGAGTACAGGCCTCACTCCAGTCACTGGGAGTACAGGCCTCACTCCAGTCACTGGGAGTACAGGCCTCACTCCAGTCTCTGGGAGTGCAGGCCTCACTACATTCACTGGGAATAAAGGCCTCACTCCAGTCACTGGGAGTACAGGCCTCACTCCAGTCTCTGGGAGTACAGGCCTCACACCAGTCACTGGGAGTACAGGCCTCAGTCTCTGGGAGTACAGGCCTCACTCCAGTCTCTGGGAGTACAGGCCTCACTGCAGTCACTGGGAGTACAGGCCTCACTCCAGTCACTGGGAGTACAGGCCTCACTCCAGTCACTGGAGTACAGGCCTCACTCCAGTCACTGGGAGTACAGGCCTCACTCCAGTCTCTGGGAGTACAGGCCTCACTCCAGTCACTGGGAGTACAGGCCTCACTCCAGTCACTGGGAGTACAGGCCTCACTCCAGTCACTGGGAGTACAGGCCTCACTCCAGTCTCTGGGAGTACAGGCCTCACTCCAGTCACTGGGAGTACAGGCCTCACTCCAGTCACTGGGAGTACAGGCCTCACTCCAGTCTCTGGGAGTACAGGCCTCACTCCAGTCTCTGGGAGTGCAGGCCTCACACCAGTCACTGGGAGTACAGGCCTCACTCCAGTCTCTGGGAGTACTGGCCTCACTCCAGTCTCTGGGAGTACAGGCCTCACTCCAGTCACTGGGAGTACAGGCCTCACTCCAGTCACTGGGAGTACAGGCCTCACTCCAGTCTCTGGGAGTACAGGCCTCACTCCAGTCACTGGGAGTACAGGCCTCACTCCAGTCACTGGGAGTGCAGGCCTCACACCAGTCACTGGGAGTACAGGACACACTCCAGTCACTGTGAGTGCAGGCCTCACTCCAGTCACTGGGAGTACAGGCCTCACTCCAGTCACTGGGAGTACAGGCCTCACTCCAGTCACTGGGAGTACAGGCCTCACTCCAGTCGCTGGGAGTACAGGCCTCACTCCAGTCACTGGGAGTACAGGCCTCACTCCAGTCACTGGGAGTACAGTCCTCACTCCAGTCACTGGGAGTGCAGGCCTCACTCCAGTCACTGAGAGTACAGGCCTCACTCCAGTCACTGGGAGTACAGGCCTCACTCCAGTCACTGGGAGTACAGGCCTCACTCCAGTCACTGGGAGTACAGGCCTCACTCCAGTCACTGGGAGTACAGGCCTCACTCCAGTCACTGGGAGTACAGGCCTCACTCCAGTCTCTGGGAGTACAGGCCTCACTCCAGTCTCTGGGAGTACAGGCCTCACTCCAGTCTCTGGGAGTACTGGCCTCACTCCAGTCTCTGGGAGTACAGGCCTCACTCCAGTCACTGGGAGTACAGGCCTCACTCCAGTCACTGGGAGTACAGGCCTCACTCCAGTCTCTGGGAGTACAGGCCTCACTCCAGTCTCTGGGAGTACAGGCCTCACTCCAGTCACTGGGAGTACAGGCCTCACTCCAGTCACTGGGAGTACAGGCCTCACACCAGTCACTGGGAGTACAGGCCTCACTCCAGTCACTGGGAGTACAGGCCTCACTCCAGTCTCTGGGAGTACAGGCCTCACTCCAGTCTCTGGGAGTGCAGGCCTCACACCAGTCACTGGGAGTACAGGCCTCACTCCAGTCACTGGGAGTACAGGCCTCACTCCAGTCACTGGGAGTACAGGCCTCACTCCAGTCTCTGGGAGTACAGGCCTCACTACAGTCACTGGGAATAAAGGCCTCACTCCAGTCACTGGGAGTACAGGCCTCACTCCAGTCTCTGGGAGTACAGCCCTCCCACCAATCACTGGGAGTACAGGCCTCAGTCTCTGGGAGTACAGGACTCACTCCAGTCTCTGGGAGCACAGGCCTCACTGCAGTCACTGGGAGTACAGCCCTCACTCCAGTCACTGGGAGTACAGGCCTCACTCCAGTCACTGGGAGTACAGGCCTCACTCCAGTCACTGGGAGTACAGGCCTCACTCCAGTCTCTGGGAGTACAGGCCTCACTCCAGTCACTGGGAGTACAGGCCTCACTCCAGTCACTGGGAGTACAGCCTTCACTCCAGTCACTGGGAGTACAGGCCTCACTCCAGTCTCTGGGAGTACAGGCCTCACTCCAGTCACTGGGAGTACAGGCCTCACTCCAGTCACTGGGAGTACAGGCCTCACTCCAGTCTCTGGGAGTACAGGCCTCACTCCAGTCTCTGGGAGTACAGGCCTCACTGCAGTCACTGGGAGTACAGGCCTCACTCCAGTCACTGGGAGTACAGGCCTCACTCCAGTCACTGGGAGTACAGGCCTCACTCCAGTCACTGGGAGTACAGGCCTCACTCCAGTCTCTGGGAGTACAGGCCTCACTCCAGTCACTGGGAGTACAGGCCTCACTCCAGTCACTGGGAGTACAGGCCTCACTCCAGTCACTGGGAGTACAGGCCTCACTCCAGTCTCTGGGAGTACAGGCCTCACTCCAGTCACTGGGAATACAGGCCTCACTCCAGTCACTGGGAGTACAGGCCTCACTCCAGTCACTGGGAGTACAGGCCTCACTCCAGTCTCTGGGAGTACAGGCCTCACTCCAGTCTCTGGGAGTACAGGCCTCACTCCCGTCACTGGGAGTACAGGCCTCACTCTAGTCTCTGGGAGTACAGGCCTCACTCCAGTCACTGGGAGTACAGGCCTCACTCCAGTCACTGGGAGTACAGGCCTCACTCCAGTCACTGGGGGTGCAGGCCTCACTCTAGTCTCTGGGAGTACAGGCCTCACTCCAGTCACTGGGAGTACAGGCCTCACTCCAGTCTCTGGGATTGCAGGCCTCACTCCAGTCACTGGGAGTACAGGCCTCACTCCAGTCACTGGGAGTACAGGCCTCACTCCAGTCTCTGGGAGTGCAGGCCTCACTCCAGTCTCTGGGAGTACAGGCCTCACTCCAGTCACTGGGAGTACAGGCCTCACTCCAGTCACTGGGAGTACAGGCCTCAGTCTCTGGGAGTACAGGCCTCACTCCAGTCTCTGGGAGTACAGGCCACACTCCAGTCTCTGGGAGTACAGGCCTCACTCCAGTCTCTGGGAGTACAGGCCTCACTGCAGTCACTGGGAGTACAGGCCTCACTCCAGTCACTAGGAGTACAGGCCTCACTCCAGTCACTGGGAGTACAGGCCTCACTCCAGTCACTGGGAGTACAGGCCTCACTCCAGTCTCTGGGAGTACAGGCCTCACTCCAGTCACTGGGAGTACAGGCCTCACTCCAGTCACTGGGAGTACAGGCCTCACTCCAGTCACTGGGAGTACAGGCCTCACTCCAGTCTCTGGGAGTACAGGCCTCACTCCAGTCACTGGGAGTACAGGCCTCTCTCCAGTCACTGGGAGTACAGGCCTCACTCCAGTCACTGGGAGTACAGGCCTCACTCCAGTCACTGGGAGTACAGGCCTCACTCCAGTCTCTGGGAGTACAGGCCTCACTCCAGTCTCTGGGAGTGCAGGCCTCACTCCAGTCACTGGGAGTACAGGCCTCACTCCAGTCACTGGGAGTACAGGCCTCACTCCAGTCACTGGGAGTACAGGCCTCACTCCAGTCACTGGGAGTACAGGCCTCACTCCAGTCTCTGGGAGTGCAGGCCTCACTACATTCACTGGGAATAAAGGCCTCACTCCAGTCACTGGGAGTACAGGCCTCACTCCAGTCTCTGGGAGTACAGGCCTCACACCAGTCACTGGGAGTACAGGCCTCAGTCTCTGGGAGTACAGGCCTCACTCCAGTCTCTGGGAGTACAGGCCTCACTGCAGTCACTGGGAGTACAGGCCTCACTCCTGTCACTGGGAGTACAGGCCTCACTCCAGTCACTGGGAGTACAGGCCTCACTCCAGTCACTGGGAGTACAGGCCTCACTCCAGTCACTGGGAGTACAGGCCTCACTCCAGTCTCTGGGAGTACAGGCCTCACTCCAGTCACTGGGAGTACAGGCCTCACTCCAGTCACTGGGAGTACAGGCCTCACTCCAGTCACTGGGAGTACAGGCCTCACTCCAGTCTCTGGGAGTACAGGCCTCACTCCAGTCACTGGGAGTACAGGCCTCACTCCAGTCACTGGGAGTACAGGCCTCACTCCAGTCTCTGGGAGTACAGGCCTCACTCCAGTCTCTGGGAGTGCAGGCCTCACACCAGTCACTGGGAGTACAGGCCTCACTCCAGTCTCTGGGAGTACTGGCCTCACTCCAGTCTCTGGGAGTACAGGCCTCACTCCAGTCACTGGGAGTACAGGCCTCACTCCAGTCACTGGGAGTACAGGCCTCACTCCAGTCTCTGGGAGTACAGGCCTCACTCCAGTCACTGGGAGTACAGGCCTCACTCCAGTCACTGGGAGTGCAGGCCTCACACCAGTCACTGGGAGTACAGGACACACTCCAGTCACTGTGAGTGCAGGCCTCACTCCAGTCACTGGGAGTACAGGCCTCACTCCAGTCACTGGGAGTACAGGCCTCACTCCAGTCACTGGGAGTACAGGCCTCACTCCAGTCGCTGGGAGTACAGGCCTCACTCCAGTCACTGGGAGTACAGGCCTCACTCCAGTCACTGGGAGTACAGTCCTCACTCCAGTCACTGGGAGTGCAGGCCTCACTCCAGTCACTGAGAGTACAGGCCTCACTCCAGTCACTGGGAGTACAGGCCTCACTCCAGTCACTGGGAGTACAGGCCTCACTCCAGTCACTGGGAGTACAGGCCTCACTCCAGTCACTGGGAGTACAGGCCTCACTCCAGTCATTGGGAGTACAGGCCTCACTCCAGTCTCTGGGAGTACAGGCCTCACTCCAGTCACTGGGAGTACAGGCCTCACTCCAGTCACTGGGAGTACTGGCCTCACTCCCGTCATTGGGAGTACAGGCCTCACACCAGTCACTGGGAGTACAGGCCTCACTGCAGTCACTGGGAGTGCAGGCCTCACACCAGTCACTGGGAGTACAGGCCTCACTCCAGTCACTGGGAGTGCAGGCCTCACTCCAGTCACTGGGAGAACAGGCCTCACTCCAGTCTCTGGGAGTAGAGGCCTCACTCCAGTCACTGGGAGTACAAGCCTCACTCCAGTCTCTGGGAGAACAGGCCTCACTCCAGTCACTGGGAGTACAGGCCTCACTCCAGTCACTGGGAGTACAGGCCTCACTCCAGTCTCTGGGAGTACAGGCCTCACACCAGTCACTGGGTGTACAGGCCTCAGTCTCTGGGAGTACAGGCCTCACTCCAGTCTCTGGGAGTACAGGCCTCACTCCAGTCACTGGGAGTACAGGCCTCACTCCAGTCACTGGGAGTACAGGCCTCACTCCAGTCACTGGGAGTACAGGCCTCACTCCAGTCACTGGGAGTACAGGCCTCACTACAGTCTCTGGGAGTACAGGCCTCACTCCAGTCACTGGGAGTACAGGCCTCACTCCAGTCACTGGGAGTACAGGCCACACTCCAGTCTCTGGGAGTACAGGCCTCACTCCAGTCTCTGGGAGTGCAGGCCTCACACCAGTCACTGGGAGTACAGGCCTCACTCCAGTCTCTGGGAGTACTGGCCTCACTCCAGTCTCTGGGAGTACAGGCCTCACTCCAGTAACTGGGAGTACAGGCCTCACTCCAGTCACTGGGAGTACAGGCCTCACTCCAGTCACTGGGAGTACAGGCCTCACTCCAGTCACTGGGAGTACAGGCCACACTCCAGTCTCTGGGAGTACAGGCCTCACTCCAGTCTCTGGGAGTGCAGCCCTCACACCAGTCACTGGGAGTACAGGCCTCACTCCAGTCTCTGGGAGTACTGGCCTCACTCCAGTCTCTGGGAGTACAGGCCTCACTCCAGTAACTGGGAGTACAGGCCTCACTCCAGTCACTGGGAGTACAGGCCTCACTCCAGTCTCTGGGAGTACAGGCCTCACTCCAGTCTCTGGGAGTACAGGCCTCACTCCAGTCTGTGGGAGTACAGGCCTCACTCCAGTCACTGGGAGTACAGGCCTCACTCCAGTCTCTGGGAATACAGGCCTCACTCCAGTCGCTGGGAGTACAGGCCTCACTCCAGTCACTGGGAGTACAGGCCTCACTCCAGTCACTGGGAGTACAGGCCTCACTCCAGTCTCTGGGAGTACAGGCCTCACTCCAGTGTCTGGGAGTACAGGCCTCCCTCCAGTCACTGGGAGTACAGGCCTCACTCCAGTCACTGGGAGTACAGGCCTCACTCCAGTCACTGGGAGTACAGGCCTCACTCCAGTCACTGGGAGTACAGGCCTCACTTCGTTCACTGGGAGTACAGGCCTCGCTCCAGTCACTGGGAGTACAGGCCTCACTCCAGTCACTGGGAGAACAGGCCTCACTCCAGTCACTGGGAGTACAGGCCTCACTCCAGTCACTGGGAGTACAGGCCTCACTCCAGTCACTGAGAGTACAGGCCTCACTCCAGTAACTGGGAGTACAGGCCTCACTCCAGTCACTGGGAGTACAGGCCTCACTCCAGTCACTGGGAGTACAGGCCTCACTCCAGTCACTGGGAGTACAGGCCTCACTCCAGTCTCTGGGAGTACAGGCCTCACTCCAGTCACTGGGAGTACAGGCCTCACTCCAGTCTCTGGGAGTACAGGCCTCACTCCAGTCTCTGGGAGTACGGGCCTCGCTCCAGTCTCTGGGAGTACAGGCCTCACTCCAGTCACTGGGAGTACAGGCCTCACTCCAGTCACTGGGAGTACAGGCCTCACTCCAGTCACTGGGAGTACAGGCCTCACTCCAGTCACTGGGAGTACAGGCCTCAC
Organism: Somniosus microcephalus; assembly: GCF_052327205.1. NCBI lineage: Eukaryota > Metazoa > Chordata > Chondrichthyes > Squaliformes > Somniosidae > Somniosus > Somniosus microcephalus. The sequence goes on along the minus strand of NC_140994.1, from coordinate 268,913,219 downwards.
TCCTGTCACTGGGAGTACAGGCCTCACTCCAGTCACTGGGAGTACAGGCCTCACTCCAGTCTCTGGGAGTACAGGCCTCACTCCAGTCACTGGGAGGACAGGCCTCACTCCAGTCACTGGGAGTACAGGCCTCACTGCAGTCTCTGGGAGTACAGGCCTCACTACAGTCACTGGGAATAAAGGCCTCACTCCAGTCACTGGGAGTACAGGCCTCACTCCAGTCTCTGGGAGTACAGGCCTCACACCAGTCACTGGGAGTACAGGCCTCAGTCTCTGGGAGTACAGGCCTCACTCCAGTCTCTGGGAGTACAGGCCTCACTCCAGTCACTGGGAGTACAGGCCTCACTCCAGTCACTGGGAGTACAGGCCTCACTCCAGTCTCTGGGAGTACAGGCCTCACTCCAGTCTCTGGGAGTACAGGCCGCACTCCAGTCACTGGGAGTACAGGCCTCACTCCAGTCACTGGGAGTACAGGCCTCACTCCAGTCTCTGGGAGTACAGGCCTCACTCCCGTCACTGGGAGTACAGGCCTCACTCTAGTCACTGGGAGTACAGGCCTCGCTCCAGTCACTGGGAGTACAGGCCTCACTCCAGTCTCTGGGAGTACAGGCCTCACTCCAGTCACTGGGAGTACAGGCCTCACTCCAGTCACTGGGAGTACAGGCCTCACTCCAGTCTCTGGGAGTACAGGCCTCACTCCAGTCACTGGGAGTACAGGCCTCACTCCAGTCACTGGGAGTACAGGCCTCACTCCAGTCACTGGGAGTACAGGCCTCACTCCACTCGCTGGGAGTACAGGCCTCACTCCAGTCACTGGGAGTACAGGCCTCACTCCAGTCTCTGGGAGTACAGGCCTCACTCCAGTCACTGGAAGTACAGGCCTCACTCCAGTCACTGGGAGTACAGGCCTCACTCCAGTCACTGGGAGTACAGGCCTCACTCCAGTCACTGGGAGTACAGGCCTCACTCCAGTCACTGGGAGTACAGGCCTCACTCCAGTCTCTGGGAGTACAGGCCTCACTCCGGTCACTGGGAGTACAGGCCTCACTCCAGTCTCTGGGAGTACAGGCCTCACTCCAGTCTCTGGGAGCACAGGCCTCACTCCAGTCTCTGGGAGCACAGGCCTCACTCCAGTCTCTGGGAGTACAGGCCTCACTCCAGTCTCTGGGAGTACAGGCCTCACTCCAGTCTCTGGGAGTACAGGCCTCACTCCAGTCTCTGGGAGTACAGGCCTCACTCCAGTCTCTGGGAGTACAGGCCATACTCCAGTCACTGGGAGTACAGGCGTCACTGGGAGTACAGGCCTCACTCCAGTCACTGGGAGTACAGGCCTCACTCCAGTCACTGGGAGTACAGGCCTCACTCCAGTCTCTGGGAGTACAGGCCTCACTCCGGTCCCTGGGAGTACAGGCCTCACTCCAGTCTCTGGGAGTACAGGCCTCACTCCAGTCACTGGGAGTACAGGCCTCACTCCAGTCACTGGGAGTACAGGCCTCACTCCAGTCACTGGGAGTGCAGGCCTCACTCCAGTCACTGGGAGTACAGGCCTCGCCCCAGTCACTGGGAGTACAGGCCTCACTCCAGTCTCTGGGAGTACAGGCCTCACTCCAGTCTCTGGGAGTACAGGCCTCACTCCAGTCTCTGGGAGTACAGGCCTCACTCCAGTCTCTGGGAGTACAGGCCTCACTCCAGTCACTGGGAGTACAGGCCTCACTCCAGTCACTGGGAGTACAGGCCTCACTCCAGTCACCGGGAGTACAGGCATCTCTCCAGTCGCTGGGATTAAAGGCCTCACTCCAGTCACTGGGAGTACAGGCCTCCCTCCAGTCACTGGGAGTACAGGCCTCACTCTAGTCTCTGGGAGTACAGGCCTCCCTCCAGTCACTGGGAGTACAGGCCTCACTCCAGTCACTGGGAGTACAGGCCTCACTCCAGTCACTGAGAGTACAGGCCTCACTCCAGTCACTGGGAGTACAGGCCTCACTCCAGTCACTGGGAGTACAGGCCTCACTCCAGTCACTGGGAGTACAGTCCTGACTCCAGTCTCTGGGAGTACAGGCCTCACTCTAGTCTCTGGGAGTACAGGCCTCACTCCAGTCTCTGGGAGTACAGGCCTCACTCCAGTCACTGGGAGTACAGGCCTCACTCTAGTCCCTGGGAGTACAGGCCTCACTCCAGTCTCTGGGAGTACAGGCCTCACTCTAGTCTCTGGGAGTACAGGTCTCACTCCAGTCACTGGGAGTGCAGGCCTCACACCAGTCACTGGGAGTACAGGCCTGTACTCCCAGTGACTGGAGTGAGGCCTGTACTCCCACAGACTGGAGTGAGGCCTGTACTCCCAGAGACTGGAGTGAGGCCTGTACTCCCAGGGACTGGAGTGAGGCCTGTACTCCCAGAGACTGAGGCCTGTACTCCCAGTGACTGGAGTGAGGCCTGTACTCCCAGTGACTGGAGTGAGGCCTGTACTCCCAGGGACTGGAGTGAGGCCTGTACTCCCAGAGACTGGAGTGAGGACTGTACTCCCAGAGACTGGAGTGAGGCCTGTACTCCCAGTGACTGGAGTGAGGCCTGTACTGCCAGTTACTGGAGTGAGGCCTGTACTCCCAGGGACTGGAGTGAGGCCTGTACTCCCAGAGACTGAGGCCTGTACTCCCAGTGACTGGAGTGAGGCCTGTACTCCCAGTGACTGGAGTGAGGCCTGTACTCCCAGGGACTGGAGTGAGGCCTGTACTCCCAGAGACTGGAGTGAGGACTGTACTCCCAGAGACTGGAGTGAGGCCTGTACTCCCAGTGACTGGAGTGAGGCCTGTACTGCCAGTTACTGGAGTGAGGCCTGTACTCCCAGTGACTGGAGTGAGGCCTGTACTCCCAGTGACTGGAGTGAGGCCTGTACTCCCAGTGACTGGAGTGAGGCCTGTACTCCCAGTGACTGGAGTGAGGCCTGTACTCCCAGTGACTGGAGTGAGGCCTGTACTCCCAGAGACTGGAGTGAGGCCTGTACTCCCAGAGACTGGAGTGAGGCCTGTACTCCCAGAGACTGGAGTGAGGCCTGTACTCCCAGTGACTGGTGTAAGGCCTGCACTCCCAGTGACTGGAGTGAGGCCTGTACTCCCAGTGACTGGAGTGAGGCCTGCACTCCCAGTGACTGGAGTGAGGCCTGTAGTCCCAGTGACTGGTGTGAGGCCTGCACTCCCAGTGACTGGAGTGAGGCCTGTACTCCCAGTGACTGGAGTGAGGCCTGTACTCTCAGTGACTGGAGTGAGGCCTGCACTCCCAGTGACTGGAGTGAGGCCTGTACTCCCAGTGACTGGAGTGAGGCCTGTACTCCCAGTGACTGGAGTGAGGCCTGAACTCCCAGCGACTGGAGTGAGGCCTGTACTCCCAGTGACTGGAGTGAGGTCTGTACTCCCAGTGACTGGAGTGAGGCCTGTACTCCCAGTGACTGGAGTGCGGCCTGCACTCACAGTGACTGGAGTGTGTCCTGTACTCCCAGTGACTGGTGTGAGGCCTGCACTCCCAGTGACTGGAGTGAGGCCTGTACTCCCAGTGACTGGTGTGAGGCCTGCACTCCCAGAGACTGGAGTGAGGCCTGTACTCCCAGAGACTGGAGTGAGGCCTCACTCCAGTCACTGGGAGTGCAGGCCTCACTCCAGTCACTGGGAGAACAGGCCTCACTCCAGTCTCTGGGAGTAGAGGCCTCACTCCAGTCACTGGGAGTACAGGCCTCACTCCAGTTTCTGGGAGAACAGGCCTCACTCCAGTCACTGGGAGTACAGGCCTCACTCCAGTCACTGGGAGTACAGGCCTCACTCCAGTCTCTGGGAGTACAGGCCTCACACCAGTCACTGGGTGTACAGGCCTCAGTCTCTGGGAGTACAAGCCTCACTCCAGTCTCTGGGAGTACAGGCCTCACTCCAGTCACTGGGAGTACAGGCCTCACTCCAGTCACTGGGAGTACAGGCCTCACCCCAGTCACTGGGAGTACAGGCCTCACTCCAGTCACTGGGGGTACAGGCCTCACTCCAGTCTCTGGGAGTACAGGCCTCACTCCAGTCACTGGGAGTACAGGCCTCACTCCAGTCACTGGGAGTACAGGCCTCACTCCAGTCACTGGGAGTACAGGCCTCACTACAGTCTCTGGGAGTACAGGCCTCACTCCAGTCACTGGGAGTACAGGCCTCACTCCAGTCACTGGGAGTACAGGCCACACTCCAGTCTCTGGGAGTACAGGCCTCACTCCAGTCTCTGGGAGTGCAGGCCTCACACCAGTCACTGGGAGTACAGGCCTCACTCCAGTCTCTGGGAGTACTGGCCTCACTCCAGTCTCTGGGAGTACAGGCCTCTCTCCAGTAACTGGGAGTACAGGCCTCACTCCAGTCACTGGGAGTACAGGCCTCACTCCAGTCTCTGGGAGTACAGGCCTCACTCCAGTCTCTGGGAGTACAGGCCTCACTCCAGTCTGTGGGAGTACAGGCCTCACTCCAGTCACTGGGAGTACAGGCCTCACTCCAGTCTCTGGGAGTACAGGCCTCACTCCAGTCGCTGGGAGTACAGGCCTCACTCCAGTCACTGGGAGTACAGGCCTCACTCCAGTCACTGGGAGTACAGGCCTCACTCCAGTCTCTGGGAGTACAGGCCTCACTCCAGTGTCTGGGAGTACAGGCCTCCCTCCAGTCACTGGGAGAACAGGCCTCACTCCAGTCACTGGGAGTACAGGCCTCACTCCAGTCACTGGGAGTACAGGCCTCACTTCGTTCACTGGGAGTACAGGCCTCACTCCAGTCACTGGGAGAACAGGCCTCACTCCAGTCACTGGGAGTACAGGCCTCACTCCAGTCACTGGGAGTACAGGCCTCACTCCAGTCACTGAGAGTACAGGCCTCACTCCAGTCACTGGGAGTACAGGCCTCACTCCAGTCACTGGGAGTACAGGCCTCACTCCAGTCACTGGGAGTACAGGCCTCACTCCAGTCACTGGGAGTACAGGCCTCACTCCAGTCTCTGGGAGTACAGGCCTCACTCCAGTCTCTGGGAGTGCAGGCCTCACACCAGTCACTGGGAGTACAGGCCTCACTCCAGTCTCTGGGAGTACTGGCCTCACTCCAGTCTCTGGGAGTACAGGCCTCACTCCAGTCACTGGGAGTACAGGCCTCACTCCAGTCACTGGGAGTACAGGCCTCACTCCAGTCTCTGGGAGTACAGGCCTCACTCCAGTCACTGGGAGTACAGGCCTCACTCCAGTCACTGGGAGTGCAGGCCTCACACCAGTCACTGGGAGTACAGGACACACTCCAGTCACTGTGAGTGCAGGCCTCACTCCAGTCACTGGGAGTACAGGCCTCACTCCAGTCACTGGGAGTACAGGCCTCACTCCAGTCACTGGGAGTACAGGCCTCACTCCAGTCGCTGGGAGTACAGGCCTCACTCCAGTCACTGGGAGTACAGGCCTCACTCCAGTCACTGGGAGTACAGTCCTCACTCCAGTCACTGGGAGTGCAGTCCTCACTCCAGTCACTGGGAGTACAGGCCTCACTCCAGTCACTGGGAGTACAGGCCTCACTCCAGTCACTGGGAGTACAGGCCTCACTCCAGTCACTGGGAGTACAGGCCTCACTCCAGTCACTGGGAGTACAGGCCTCACTCCAGTCACTGGGAGTACAGGCCTCACTCCAGTCATTGGGAGTACAGGCCTCACTCCAGTCTCTGGGAGTACAGGCCTCACTCCAGTCACTGGGAGTACAGGCCTCACTCCAGTCACTGGGAGTACTGGCCTCACTCCCGTCATTGGGAGTACAGGCCTCACACCAGTCACTGGGAGTACAGGCCTCACTGCAGTCACTGGGAGTGCAGGCCTCACACCAGTCACTGGGAGTACAGGCCTCACTCCAGTCACTGGGAGTGCAGGCCTCACTCCAGTCACTGGGAGAACAGGCCTCACTCCAGTCTCTGGGAGTAGAGGCCTCACTCCAGTCACTGGGAGTACAAGCCTCACTCCAGTCTCTGGGAGAACAGGCCTCACTCCAGTCACTGGGAGTACAGGCCTCACTCCAGTCACTGGGAGTACAGGCCTCACTCCAGTCTCTGGGAGTACAGGCCTCACACCAGTCACTGGGTGTACAGGCCTCAGTCTCTGGGAGTACAGGCCTCACTCCAGTCTCTGGGAGTACAGGCCTCACTCCAGTCACTGGGAGTACAGGCCTCACTCCAGTCACTGGGAGTACAGGCCTCACTCCAGTCACTGGGAGTACAGGCCTCACTCCAGTCACTGGGAGTACAGGCCTCACTCCAGTCACTGGGAGTACAGGCCTCACTACAGTCTCTGGGAGTACAGGCCTCACTCCAGTCACTGGGAGTACAGGCCTCACTCCAGTCACTGGGAGTACAGGCCTCACTCCAGTCTCTGGGAGTGCAGGCCTCACACCAGTCACTGGGAGTACAGGCCTCACTCCAGTCTCTGGGAGTACTGGCCTCACTCCAGTCTCTGGGAGTACAGGCCTCACTCCAGTAACTGGGAGTACAGGCCTCACTCCAGTCACTGGGAGTACAGGCCTCACTCCAGTCACTGGGAGTACAGGCCTCACTCCAGTCACTGGGAGTACAGGCCACACTCCAGTCTCTGGGAGTACAGGCCTCACTCCAGTCTCTGGGAGTGCAGCCCTCACACCAGTCACTGGGAGTACAGGCCTCACTCCAGTCTCTGGGAGTACTGGCCTCACTCCAGTCTCTGGGAGTACAGGCCTCACTCCAGTAACTGGGAGTACAGGCCTCACTCCAGTCACTGGGAGTACAGGCCTCACTCCAGTCTCTGGGAGTACAGGCCTCACTCCAGTCTCTGGGAGTACAGGCCTCACTCCAGTCTGTGGGAGTACAGGCCTCACTCCAGTCACTGGGAGTACAGGCCTCACTCCAGTCTCTGGGAATACAGGCCTCACTCCAGTCGCTGGGAGTACAGGCCTCACTCCAGTCACTGGGAGTACAGGCCTCACTCCAGTCACTGGGAGTACAGGCCTCACTCCAGTCTCTGGGAGTACAGGCCTCACTCCAGTGTCTGGGAGTACAGGCCTCCCTCCAGTCACTGGGAGTACAGGCCTCACTCCAGTCACTGGGAGTACAGGCCTCACTCCAGTCACTGGGAGTACAGGCCTCACTTCGTTCACTGGGAGTACAGGCCTCGCTCCAGTCACTGGGAGTACAGGCCTCACTCCAGTCACTGGGAGAACAGGCCTCACTCCAGTCACTGGGAGTACAGGCCTCACTCCAGTCACTGGGAGTACAGGCCTCACTCCAGTCACTGAGAGTACAGGCCTCACTCCAGTAACTGGGAGTACAGGCCTCACTCCAGTCACTGGGAGTACAGGCCTCACTCCAGTCACTGGGAGTACAGGCCTCACTCCAGTCACTGGGAGTACAGGCCTCACTCCAGTCTCCTGGAGTACAGGCCTCACTCCAGTCACTGGGAGTGCAGGCCTCACTCCAGCCACTGGGAGTACAGGCCTCACTCCAGTCACTGGGAGTACAGGCCTCACTCCAGTCTCTGGGAGTACAGGCCTCACTCCAGTCACTGGGAGTACAGGCCTCACTCCAGTCTCTGGGAGTACAGGCCTCACTCCAGTCTCTGGGAGTACAGGCCTCACTCCAGTCTCTGGGAGTACGGGCCTCGCTCCAGTCTCTGGGAGTACAGGCCTCACTCCAGTCACTGGGAGTACAGGCCTCACTCCAGTCACTGGGAGTACAGGCCTCACTCCAGTCACTGGGAGTACAGGCCTCACTCCAGTCACTGGGAGTACAGGCCTCACTCCAGTCACTGGGAGTACAGGCCTCACTCCAGTCACTGGGAGTACAGGCCTCACTCCAGTCTCTGGGAGTACAGGCCTCACTCCAGTCACTGGGAGGACAGGCCTCACTCCAGTCACTGGGAGTACAGGCCTCACTGCAGTCTCTGGGAGTACAGGCCTCACTACAGTCACTGGGAATAAAGGCCTCACTCCAGTCACTGGGAGTACAGGCCTCACTCCAGTCTCTGGGAGTACAGGCCTCACACCAGTCACTGGGAGTACAGGCCTCAGTCTCTGGGAGTACAGGCCTCACTCCAGTCTCTGGGAGTACAGGCCTCACTCCAGTCACTGGGAGTACAGGCCTCACTCCAGTCACTGGGAGTACAGGCCTCACTCCAGTCTCTGGGAGTACAGGCCTCACTCCAGTCTCTGGGAGTACAGGCCGCACTCCAGTCACTGGGAGTACAGGCCTCACTCCAGTCACTGGGAGTACAGGCCTCACTCCAGTCTCTGGGAGTACAGGCCTCACTCCCGTCACTGGGAGTACAGGCCTCACTCTAGTCACTGGGAGTACAGGCCTCGCTCCAGTCACTGGGAGTACAGGCCTCACTCCAGTCTCTGGGAGTACAGGCCTCACTCCAGTCACTGGGAGTACAGGCCTCACTCCAGTCACTGGGAGTACAGGCCTCACTCCAGTCTCTGGGAGTACAGGCCTCACTCCAGTCACTGGGAGTACAGGCCTCACTCCAGTCACTGGGAGTACAGGCCTCACTCCAGTCACTGGGAGTACAGGCCTCACTCCACTCGCTGGGAGTACAGGCCTCACTCCAGTCACTGGGAGTACAGGCCTCACTCCAGTCTCTGGGAGTACAGGCCTCACTCCAGTCACTGGAAGTACAGGCCTCACTCCAGTCACTGGGAGTACAGGCCTCACTCCAGTCACTGGGAGTACAGGCCTCACTCCAGTCACTGGGAGTACAGGCCTCACTCCAGTCACTGGGAGTACAGGCCTCACTCCAGTCTCTGGGAGTACAGGCCTCACTCCGGTCACTGGGAGTACAGGCCTCACTCCAGTCTCTGGGAGTACAGGCCTCACTCCAGTCTCTGGGAGCACAGGCCTCACTCCAGTCTCTGGGAGCACAGGCCTCACTCCAGTCTCTGGGAGTACAGGCCTCACTCCAGTCTCTGGGAGTACAGGCCTCACTCCAGTCTCTGGGAGTACAGGCCTCACTCCAGTCTCTGGGAGTACAGGCCTCACTCCAGTCTCTGGGAGTACAGGCCATACTCCAGTCACTGGGAGTACAGGCCTCACTCCAGTCACTGGGAGTACAGGCCTCACTCCAGTCACTGCGAGTACAGGCCTCACTCCAGTCTCTGGGAGTACAGGCCTCACTCCGGTCCCTGGGAGTACAGGCCTCACTCCAGTCTCTGGGAGTACAGGCCTCACTCCAGTCACTGGGAGTACAGGCCTCACTCCAGTCACTGGGAGTACAGGCCTCACTCCAGTCACTGGGAGTGCAGGCCTCACTCCAGTCACTGGGAGTACAGGCCTCGCCCCAGTCACTGGGAGTACAGGCCTCACTCCAGTCTCTGGGAGTACAGGCCTCACTCCAGTCTCTGGGAGTACAGGCCTCACTCCAGTCTCTGGGAGTACAGGCCTCACTCCAGTCTCTGGGAGTACAGGCCTCACTCCAGTCACTGGGAGTACAGGCCTCACTCCAGTCACTGGGAGTACAGGCCTCACTCCAGTCACCGGGAGTACAGGCATCTCTCCAGTCGCTGGGATTAAAGGCCTCACTCCAGTCACTGGGAGTACAGGCCTCCCTCCAGTCACTGGGAGTACAGGCCTCACTCTAGTCTCTGGGAGTACAGGCCTCCCTCCAGTCACTGGGAGTACAGGCCTCACTCCAGTCACTGGGAGTACAGGCCTCACTCCAGTCACTGAGAGTACAGGCCTCACTCCAGTCACTGGGAGTACAGGCCTCACTCCAGTCACTGGGAGTACAGGCCTCACTCCAGTCACTGGGAGTACAGGCCTCACTCCAGTCACTGGGAGTACAGTCCTGACTCCAGTCTCTGGGAGTACAGGCCTCACTCTAGTCTCTGGGAGTACAGGCCTCACTCCAGTCTCTGGGAGTACAGGCCTCACTCCAGTCACTGGGAGTACAGGCCTCACTCTAGTCCCTGGGAGTACAGGCCTCACTCCAGTCTCTGGGAGTACAGGCCTCACTCTAGTCTCTGGGAGTACAGGTCTCACTCCAGTCACTGGGAGTGCAGGCCTCACACCAGTCACTGGGAGTACAGGCCTCACTCCAGTCACTGGGAGTGCAGGCCTCACTCCAGTCACTGGGAGAACAGGCCTCACTCCAGTCTCTGGGAGTAGAGGCCTCACTCCAGTCACTGGGAGTACAGGCCTCACTCCAGTTTCTGGGAGAACAGGCCTCACTCCAGTCACTGGGAGTACAGGCCTCACTCCAGTCACTGGGAGTACAGGCCTCACTCCAGTCTCTGGGAGTACAGGCCTCACACCAGTCACTGGGTGTACAGGCCTCAGTCTCTGGGAGTACAAGCCTCACTCCAGTCTCTGGGAGTACAGGCCTCACTCCAGTCACTGGGAGTACAGGCCTCACTCCAGTCACTGGGAGTACAGGCCTCACCCCAGTCACTGGGAGTACAGGCCTCACTCCAGTCACTGGGGGTACAGGCCTCACTCCAGTCTCTGGGAGTACAGGCCTCACTCCAGTCACTGGGAGTACAGGCCTCACTCCAGTCACTGGGAGTACAGGCCTCACTCCAGTCACTGGGAGTACAGGCCTCACTACAGTCTCTGGGAGTACAGGCCTCACTCCAGTCACTGGGAGTACAGGCCTCACTCCAGTCACTGGGAGTACAGGCCACACTCCAGTCTCTGGGAGTACAGGCCTCACTCCAGTCTCTGGGAGTGCAGGCCTCACACCAGTCACTGGGAGTACAGGCCTCACTCCAGTCTCTGGGAGTACTGGCCTCACTCCAGTCTCTGGGAGTACAGGCCTCTCTCCAGTAACTGGGAGTACAGGCCTCACTCCAGTCACTGGGAGTACAGGCCTCACTCCAGTCTCTGGGAGTACAGGCCTCACTCCAGTCTCTGGGAGTACAGGCCTCACTCCAGTCTGTGGGAGTACAGGCCTCACTCCAGTCACTGGGAGTACAGGCCTCACTCCAGTCTCTGGGAGTACAGGCCTCACTCCAGTCGCTGGGAGTACAGGCCTCACTCCAGTCACTGGGAGTACAGGCCTCACTCCAGTCACTGGGAGTACAGGCCTCACTCCAGTCTCTGGGAGTACAGGCCTCACTCCAGTGTCTGGGAGTACAGGCCTCCCTCCAGTCACTGGGAGAACAGGCCTCACTCCAGTCACTGGGAGTACAGGCCTCACTCCAGTCACTGGGAGTACAGGCCTCACTTCGTTCACTGGGAGTACAGGCCTCACTCCAGTCACTGGGAGAACAGGCCTCACTCCAGTCACTGGGAGTACAGGCCTCACTCCAGTCACTGGGAGTACAGGCCTCACTCCAGTCACTGAGAGTACAGGCCTCACTCCAGTCACTGGGAGTACAGGCCTCACTCCAGTCACTGGGAGTACAGGCCTCACTCCAGTCACTGGGAGTACAGGCCTCACTCCAGTCACTGGGAGTACAGGCCTCACTCCAGTCTCTGGGAGTACAGGCCTCACTCCAGTCACTGGGAGTGCAGGCCTCACTCCAGCCACTGGGAGTACAGGCCTCACTCCAGTCACTGGGAGTACAGGCCTCATTCCAGTCACTGGGAGTACAGGCCTCACTCCAGTCACTGGGAGTACAGGCCTCACTCCAGTCATTGGGAGTACAGGCCTCACTCCAGTCACTGGGAATAAAGGCCTCACTCCAGTCACTGGGAGTACAGACCTCACTCCTGTCACTGGGAGTACATGCCTCACTCCAGTCACTGGGAGTACAGGCCTCACTCCAGTCACTGGGAGTACAGGCCTCACTCCAGTCACTGAGAGTACAGGCCTCACTCCAGTCACTGGGAGTACAGGCCTCACTCCAGTCTCTGGGAGTACAGGCCTCACTCCAGTCTCTGGGAGTACAGGCCTCACTCCAGTCTGTGGGAGTACAGGCCTCACTCCAGTCACTGGGAGTACAGGCCTCACTCCAGTCTCTGGGAATACAGGCCTCACTCCAGTCGCTGGGAGTACAGGCCTCACTCCAGTCACTGGGAGTACAGGCCTCACTCCAGTCACTGGGAGTACAGGCCTCACTCCAGTCTCTGGGAGTACAGGCCTCACTCCAGTGTCTGGGAGTACAGGCCTCCCTCCAGTCACTGGGAGTACAGGCCTCACTCCAGTCACTGGGAGTACAGGCCTCACTCCAGTCACTGGGAGTACAGGCCTCACTTCGTTCACTGGGAGTACAGGCCTCGCTCCAGTCACTGGGAGTACAGGCCTCACTCCAGTCACTGGGAGAACAGGCCTCACTCCAGTCACTGGGAGTACAGGCCTCACTCCAGTCACTGGGAGTACAGGCCTCACTCCAGTCACTGAGAGTACAGGCCTCACTCCAGTAACTGGGAGTACAGGCCTCACTCCAGTCACTGGGAGTACAGGCCTCACTCCAGTCACTGGGAGTACAGGCCTCACTCCAGTCACTGGGAGTACAGGCCTCACTCCAGTCTCCTGGAGTACAGGCCTCACTCCAGTCACTGGGAGTGCAGGCCTCACTCCAGCCACTGGGAGTACAGGCCTCACTCCAGTCACTGGGAGTACAGGCCTCACTCCAGTCTCTGGGAGTACAGGCCTCACTCCAGTCACTGGGAGTACAGGCCTCACTCCAGTCTCTGGGAGTACAGGCCTCACTCCAGTCTCTGGGAGTACAGGCCTCACTCCAGTCTCTGGGAGTACGGGCCTCGCTCCAGTCTCTGGGAGTACAGGCCTCACTCCAGTCACTGGGAGTACAGGCCTCACTCCAGTCACTGGGAGTACAGGCCTCACTCCAGTCACTGGGAGTACAGGCCTCACTCCAGTCACTGGGAGTACAGGCCTCACTCCAGTCACTGGGAGTACAGGCCTCACTCCAGTCACTGGGAGTACAGGCCTCACTCCAGTCTCTGGGAGTACAGGCCTCACTCCAGTCACTGGGAGGACAGGCCTCACTCCAGTCACTGGGAGTACAGGCCTCACTGCAGTCTCTGGGAGTACAGGCCTCACTACAGTCACTGGGAATAAAGGCCTCACTCCAGTCACTGGGAGTACAGGCCTCACTCCAGTCTCTGGGAGTACAGGCCTCACACCAGTCACTGGGAGTACAGGCCTCAGTCTCTGGGAGTACAGGCCTCACTCCAGTCTCTGGGAGTACAGGCCTCACTCCAGTCACTGGGAGTACAGGCCTCACTCCAGTCACTGGGAGTACAGGCCTCACTCCAGTCTCTGGGAGTACAGGCCTCACTCCAGTCTCTGGGAGTACAGGCCGCACTCCAGTCACTGGGAGTACAGGCCTCACTCCAGTCACTGGGAGTACAGGCCTCACTCCAGTCTCTGGGAGTACAGGCCTCACTCCCGTCACTGGGAGTACAGGCCTCACTCTAGTCACTGGGAGTACAGGCCTCGCTCCAGTCACTGGGAGTACAGGCCTCACTCCAGTCTCTGGGAGTACAGGCCTCACTCCAGTCACTGGGAGTACAGGCCTCACTCCAGTCACTGGGAGTACAGGCCTCACTCCAGTCTCTGGGAGTACAGGCCTCACTCCAGTCACTGGGAGTACAGGCCTCACTCCAGTCACTGGGAGTACAGGCCTCACTCCAGTCACTGGGAGTACAGGCCTCACTCCACTCGCTGGGAGTACAGGCCTCACTCCAGTCACTGGGAGTACAGGCCTCACTCCAGTCTCTGGGAGTACAGGCCTCACTCCAGTCACTGGAAGTACAGGCCTCACTCCAGTCACTGGGAGTACAGGCCTCACTCCAGTCACTGGGAGTACAGGCCTCACTCCAGTCACTGGGAGTACAGGCCTCACTCCAGTCACTGGGAGTACAGGCCTCACTCCAGTCTCTGGGAGTACAGGCCTCACTCCGGTCACTGGGAGTACAGGCCTCACTCCAGTCTCTGGGAGTACAGGCCTCACTCCAGTCTCTGGGAGCACAGGCCTCACTCCAGTCTCTGGGAGCACAGGCCTCACTCCAGTCTCTGGGAGTACAGGCCTCACTCCAGTCTCTGGGAGTACAGGCCTCACTCCAGTCTCTGGGAGTACAGGCCTCACTCCAGTCTCTGGGAGTACAGGCCTCACTCCAGTCTCTGGGAGTACAGGCCATACTCCAGTCACTGGGAGTACAGGCCTCACTCCAGTCACTGGGAGTACAGGCCTCACTCCAGTCACTGCGAGTACAGGCCTCACTCCAGTCTCTGGGAGTACAGGCCTCACTCCGGTCCCTGGGAGTACAGGCCTCACTCCAGTCTCTGGGAGTACAGGCCTCACTCCAGTCACTGGGAGTACAGGCCTCACTCCAGTCACTGGGAGTACAGGCCTCACTCCAGTCACTGGGAGTGCAGGCCTCACTCCAGTCACTGGGAGTACAGGCCTCGCCCCAGTCACTGGGAGTACAGGCCTCACTCCAGTCTCTGGGAGTACAGGCCTCACTCCAGTCTCTGGGAGTACAGGCCTCACTCCAGTCTCTGGGAGTACAGGCCTCACTCCAGTCTCTGGGAGTACAGGCCTCACTCCAGTCACTGGGAGTACAGGCCTCACTCCAGTCACTGGGAGTACAGGCCTCACTCCAGTCACCGGGAGTACAGGCATCTCTCCAGTCGCTGGGATTAAAGGCCTCACTCCAGTCACTGGGAGTACAGGCCTCCCTCCAGTCACTGGGAGTACAGGCCTCACTCTAGTCTCTGGGAGTACAGGCCTCCCTCCAGTCACTGGGAGTACAGGCCTCACTCCAGTCACTGGGAGTACAGGCCTCACTCCAGTCACTGAGAGTACAGGCCTCACTCCAGTCACTGGGAGTACAGGCCTCACTCCAGTCACTGGGAGTACAGGCCTCACTCCAGTCACTGGGAGTACAGGCCTCACTCCAGTCACTGGGAGTACAGTCCTGACTCCAGTCTCTGGGAGTACAGGCCTCACTCCAGTCTCTGGGAGTACAGGCCTCACTCCAGTCACTGGGAGTACAGGCCTCACTCTAGTCCCTGGGAGTACAGGCCTCACTCCAGTCTCTGGGAGTACAGGCCTCACTCTAGTCTCTGGGAGTACAGGTCTCACTCCAGTCACTGGGAGTGCAGGCCTCACACCAGTCACTGGGAGTACAGGCCTCACTCCAGTCACTGGGAGTGCAGGCCTCACTCCAGTTTCTGGGAGAACAGGCCTCACTCCAGTCACTGGGAGTACAGGCCTCACTCCAGTCACTGGGAGTACAGGCCTCACTCCAGTCTCTGGGAGTACAGGCCTCACACCAGTCACTGGGTGTACAGGCCTCAGTCTCTGGGAGTACAAGCCTCACTCCAGTCTCTGGGAGTACAGGCCTCACTCCAGTCACTGGGAGTACAGGCCTCACTCCAGTCACTGGGAGTACAGGCCTCACCCCAGTCACTGGGAGTACAGGCCTCACTCCAGTCACTGGGGGTACAGGCCTCACTCCAGTCTCTGGGAGTACAGGCCTCACTCCAGTCACTGGGAGTACAGGCCTCACTCCAGTCACTGGGAGTACAGGCCTCACTCCAGTCACTGGGAGTACAGGCCTCACTACAGTCTCTGGGAGTACAGGCCTCACTCCAGTCACTGGGAGTACAGGCCTCACTCCAGTCACTGGGAGTACAGGCCACACTCCAGTCTCTGGGAGTACAGGCCTCACTCCAGTCTCTGGGAGTGCAGGCCTCACACCAGTCACTGGGAGTACAGGCCTCACTCCAGTCTCTGGGAGTACTGGCCTCACTCCAGTCTCTGGGAGTACAGGCCTCTCTCCAGTAACTGGGAGTACAGGCCTCACTCCAGTCACTGGGAGTACAGGCCTCACTCCAGTCTCTGGGAGTACAGGCCTCACTCCAGTCTCTGGGAGTACAGGCCTCACTCCAGTCTGTGGGAGTACAGGCCTCACTCCAGTCACTGGGAGTACAGGCCTCACTCCAGTCTCTGGGAGTACAGGCCTCACTCCAGTCGCTGGGAGTACAGGCCTCACTCCAGTCACTGGGAGTACAGGCCTCACTCCAGTCACTGGGAGTACAGGCCTCACTCCAGTCTCTGGGAGTACAGGCCTCACTCCAGTGTCTGGGAGTACAGGCCTCCCTCCAGTCACTGGGAGAACAGGCCTCACTCCAGTCACTGGGAGTACAGGCCTCACTCCAGTCACTGGGAGTACAGGCCTCACTTCGTTCACTGGGAGTACAGGCCTCACTCCAGTCACTGGGAGAACAGGCCTCACTCCAGTCACTGGGAGTACAGGCCTCACTCCAGTCACTGGGAGTACAGGCCTCACTCCAGTCACTGAGAGTACAGGCCTCACTCCAGTCACTGGGAGTACAGGCCTCACTCCAGTCACTGGGAGTACAGGCCTCACTCCAGTCACTGGGAGTACAGGCCTCACTCCAGTCACTGGGAGTACAGGCCTCACTCCAGTCTCTGGGAGTACAGGCCTCACTCCAGTCACTGGGAGTGCAGGCCTCACTCCAGCCACTGGGAGTACAGGCCTCACTCCAGTCACTGGGAGTACAGGCCTCATTCCAGTCACTGGGAGTACAGGCCTCACTCCAGTCACTGGGAGTACAGGCCTCACTCCAGTCATTGGGAGTACAGGCCTCACTCCAGTCACTGGGAATAAAGGCCTCACTCCAGTCACTGGGAGTACAGACCTCACTCCTGTCACTGGGAGTACATGCCTCACTCCAGTCACTGGGAGTACAGGCCTCACTCCAGTCACTGGGAGTACAGGCCTCACTCCAGTCACTGAGAGTACAGGCCTCACTCCAGTCACTGGGAGTACAGGCCTCACTCCAGTCACTGGGAGTACAGGCCTCACTCTAGTCTCTGGGAGCACAGGCCTCACTCCAGTCACTGGGAGTACAGGCCTCACTCTAGTCTCTGGGAGTACAGGCCTCACTCCAGTCTCTGGGTGTATAGGCCTCACTCTAGTCCCTGGGAGTACAGGCCTCACTCCAGTCTCTGGGAGTACAGGCCTCACTCTAGTCTCTGGGAGTACAGGTCTCACTCCAGTCACTGGGAGTACAGGCCTCACTCCAGTCACTGGGAGTACAGGCCTCCCTTCAGTCGCTGGGAGTACAGGCCTCACTCTAGTCTCTGGGAGTACAGGCCTCCCTCCAGTCACTGGGAGTACAGGCCTCACTCCAGTCACTGGGAGTACAGGCCTCACTCCAGTCACTGAGAGTACAGGCCTCACTCCAGTCACTGGGAGTACAGGCCTCACTCCAGTCACTGGGAGTACAGGCCTCACTCCAGTCACTGGGAGTACAGGCCTGACTCCAGTCTCTGGGAGTACAGGCCTCACTCCAGTCACTGGGAGCACAGGCCTCACTCCAGTCTCTGGGAGTACAGGCCTCACTCCAGTCACTGGGAGTACAGGCCTCACTCCAGTCACTGGGAGTACAGGCCTCACTCCAGTCACTGGGAGTACAGGCCTCACTCCAGTCACTGGGAGTACAGGCCTCACTCCAGTCACTGGGAGTACAGGCCTCACTCCAGTCACTGGGAGTACAGGCCTCACTCCAGTCTCTGGGAGTACAGGCCTCACTCCAGTCTCTGGGAGTACAGGCCTCACTCCAGTCACTGGGAGCACAGGCCTCCCTCCAGTCTCTGGGAGTACAGGCCTCACTCCAGTCTCTGGGAGTGCAGGCCTCACTCCAGTCACTGGGAGTGCAGGCCTCACTCCAGTCTCTGGGAGTACAGGCCTCACTCCAGTCACTGGGAGTACAGGCCTCACTCCAGTCACTGGGAGTACAGGCCTCACTCCAGTCTCTGGGAGTACAGGCCTCACTCCAGTCTCTGGGAGTACAGGCCTCACTCCAGTCTCTGGGAGTACAGGCCTCACTCCAGTCTCTGGGAGTACAGGCCTCACTCCAGTCTCTGGGAGTACAGGCCTCACTCCAGTCACTGGGAGTACAGGCCTCACTCCAGTCACTGGGAGTACAGGCCTCACTCCAGTCACTGGGAGTACAGGCCTCACTCCAGTCACTGGGAGTACAGGCCTCACTCCAGTCACTGGGAGTACAGGCCTCACTCCAGTCTCTGGGAGTACAGGCCTCACTCCAGTCTCTGGGAGTACAGGCCTCACTCCAGTCACTGGGAGTACAGGCCTCACTCCAGTCACTGGGAGTACAGGCCTCACTCCAGTCAGTGAGAGTACAGGCCTCACTCCAGTCTCTGGGAGTACAGGCCTCACTCCAGTCACTGGGAGTACAGGCCTCACTCCAGTCACTGGGAGTACAGGCCTCACTCCAGTCTCTGGGAGTACAGGCCTCACTCCAGTCTCTGGGAGTACAGGCCTCACTCCAGTCACTGGGAGTACAGGCCTCACTCCAGTCACTGGGAGTACAGGCCTCACTCCAGTCACTGGGAGTACAGGCCTCACTCCAGTCACTGGGAGTACAGGCCTCACTCCAGTCACTGGGAGTACAGGCCTCACTCCAGTCTCTGGGAGTACAGGCCTCACTCCAGTCTCTGGGAGTACAGGCCTCACTCCAGTCACTGGGAGTACAGGCCTCACTCCAGTCACTGGGAGTACAGGCCTCACTCCAGTCAGTGAGAGTACAGGCCTCACTCCAGTCTCTGGGAGTACAGGCCTCACTCCAGTCACTGGGAGTACAGGCCTCACTCCAGTCACTGGGAGTACAGGCCTCACTCCAGTCTCTGGGAGTACAGGCCTCACTCCAGTCTCTGGGAGTACAGGCCTCACTCCAGTCACTGGGAGTACAGGCCTCACTCCAGTCACTGGGAGTACAGGCCTCACTCGCTGGGAGTACAGGCTTCACTCCAGTCACTGGGAATACAGGCTTCACTCCAGCTTTAGCTTGTTCTTGTGTGACTGTATCAGAAAAGAATGCCGTGTGAATGCTGGAGGATTCAATAGCTACAACCTCAGGAAAAACTCTTCTGCACTTTTAACAGAATGTACAGCACAGAAACTGGCCGTTCGGCCCAACGAGTCCAAGCTGGTGTTCATGCTGCACACGAGCCTCCTCCCACTCTAACTATCTCTCCCACCTCCTCCAGTATCCCTCTGCTCCCTTCTCCCTCGTGTCTGCATCAAGCCCCCACTGCCATTAAATGTGAATTAAAATCAACCCAAAGAATCGCTTACTAAATCACACCCCTCCCCCACGCACAGTCCCAACCCTGCATCGCTCCCCTCCCCACACGCTGGGCTCTTTTCTGGTGGTGTTGGCCCTGGGGGGAGTATTGTCCTAGAACACCGGGAGAACCCCCTGCTTTTCCTTGTGTTCCCTTGAGTTTAGAATTGACCCCCCCAGATAATACAAGCCCAGTCTGTGCAGCCTGTCCTCGTGATTTAACCCTTTTAGCCCCAGTCTCATTCTGGTGAATCTGCGCTGCTCCCACTTAACACTCCGAGTTCGGGGGAAACGGGCACGGGTGTTGGGTCACACTTGCAGGAAACGTATAAGATTCTGAGGGGGATTGACAGGGTAGATGCTGAGAGGCTGTTTCCCCCTGGCTGGAGAGTCTAGAACTAGGGGGCATAATCTCAGGATAAGGGGTCGGCCATTTAGGACTGCGATGAGGAATTTCTTCACTTGGAGGGTTGTGAATCTTTGTAATTCTCTGCCCCAGAGGGCTGTGGAGGCTCAGTCGTTGAGTATATTCAAGGCTGAGGTCGATAGATTTTTGGACTCTAGGGAATCAAGGGATATGGGGATCAGGTGGGAAAGTGGAGTTGCGGTCAAAGATCAGCTGTGATCTTATTGAATGGCGGAGCAGGCTCGAGGGGCCGAATGGCCGACTCCTGCTCCTAATTCTTATGTTCTTAAGATACTCAGTCATCGGTTGTGCTGAGTCCCGTTGAACGTGTCCCTTTGTGTGAGATGATTTATGAATTTCTGACCTCTGTTTTTTCAGAACCTGGATGGTGATGTGTACGAGAAGCTCCAGGAATACTTCACCCTGATCAGCAAGACCGAGATCGACACTTGTCAGTCGGGACAGGAATGTTTCCGCAGTGTTCTAGATTCCTCCAGTAAGGTAGTGGGATTTTTTAAGAGTTGAAATTGTGGAGTTTGCTTTAAGTGACTACCTCATTCTATTTGCGGTTTGTGTTTATGTTTAGAATAATAGAACCATACAGCACAGGAGGAGGCCATTCGGCCCATCGTGCCTGTGCCGGCTCTTTGAAAGAGCTCCCCAATTAGTCCCACTCCCCCTGGCTCTTTCCCCACAGCCCTGTAAATTAGTCCTCTTCATGTACATGTCCAATTGCCTGTTGAAAGTTCCTGTGGAATCTGATTCCACCGCCCTTTCTGGTCGTGTGTCCCAGATCACAACTCGCTGTGTAAAGAAATTTCTCCTCATCTCCCCTCTAGATCTTTCGCCAATTATTAACTCCTCTGCACCTTCTCCAGGGCCTTGACATTCTTCCTAAAGTGTGGTGCCCAGAATTGCACACAGTGCTCCAGCTGAGGCTGAATGAGAGAATTGTAAAGGTTTACCATGACTTCCTTGTTTTTGTATTCAATGCCCCAATTTACAAAGCCAAGTATTCCCTACGCTTTCTTAACTGCCTTATCAACTCGCCCTCCCACCTTCAAAGATTTGTGAATATGCCTCCCCCAGGTCTCTCTGCTCTTGCACCCCCTCAAAATAGTACCATTTAGATTATACTGCCTCTCCATGTGGTTCCTACCAAAGTGCATCACTTCACACTTATCCGCATTAAACTGCATCTGCCATGTGTCTGCCCATTTCACCAGTCTGTCCGTGTCCTTCTGAAGTCTGTTACTATCTTGTTCACTATTTACTATGTTGCCAAGTTTTGTATCAACCGTAAACTTCAAAATTGTACTCCTCATACCCAATCCAGGTCATTTACATATAACAAGCAAAGCAATGGCCCTAATACTGACTCCTGGGGGGACCCCACTGCATACTTCTCTCCAGTCAGAAAAACATCCGTTCACCTCTACATTCTGCCTCCTATCCCTCAGCCAATTACATACCCAAGTCACCGCCGTCCCTTTAATACCATGTGCTTCTATATTCTGATTACGTCTGTCATGAGGTACTTTATCAAATGCTTTTGGAAAGTCCATATATACAACATCTACCGCACTACCTTTGACGTAATAAAACTCACTACGCACTTGGTTTGAGTATAAAGCAAGGCTTTAATCAACTTGTTTCAAAATATGGAGGTCTAGTTATCTTTCACTAGTTCCTGTTTACAAAATGTCCTGGGCAAGCTGGGCGCACGCCCGAGTATTTATACTCCTTGGACGGCGCCACCAGCTGGCCATCCAGTGTTATTTCATGAGTCTTTCTTCAACGATCTTAACATAGAAACATAGAAGATAGGAGCAGGAGTAGGCCATTCGGCCCCTCGAGCTTGCTCCACCATTCAATGAGATCATGGCTGATCATCCAAATTCAATACCCTGTTCCTGCTTTCTCTCCATATCCCTTGATCCCTTTAGCCTTAAGAAATATATCCAACTCCTTCTTGAATATATTTAATGATTGGCCTCAACTGCCTTTGCGGTAGAGAATTCCACAGGTTCACCACTCTCTGGGTGAAGAAATTCCTCCTCATCTCTGTCCTAAATGGCTTACCCCTTATCCTTAGACTGTGACTCCTGGTTCTGGACTCCCCGACCATCGGGAACATCCTTCCTGCATCTAGTCTGTCCAATCCTGTTAGAATTTTATAAGTTTCGATGAGATCCCCTCTCATTCTTCTAAACTCCAGCGAGTATAAGCCCAATCGACCCAATCTCTCCTCATACGTCATTCCTGCCATCCCAGGTATCAGCCTGGTGAATCTTCGCTGCACTCCCTCCATGGCAAGAACGTCCTTCCTCAGATAAGGTTCATAACAATCTTCATCAGCCCTCTCTGTTACTTCATCAAAGGCTCAATCAGGTTGGTCAGACACGATTTGCCTTTAACAACTGTGTTGGGTGTCCCTTATTAACCCCTACTTCTCCACGTGAGAATTAATTTTGTTCCTGGTTTTTATAAACCTTGAATAATTTTTGGAGTAGATGTGAAAAGGCTCCAGTCAGTGCTCTCCTGAAATTACCTCTCACTCCAGGGCCCCCCGCCCCCCACTCCCGTCCTACACACTGTCCGTCCTCCCTGAATCCTCCATTAAAATAAAGACTCATTGCAGTGTCTCCTACTCTTCCACTCGAGCACAGGCACGATGGGCCAAATGGCCTCCTCCTGTAACCATAAAGGTACATGGTGTGAAACTCTTGTCTTAACTCATTCTCGGGAATGTGGGCGTCGCTGGCAAGGCCGGCACTTATTGCCCATCCCATAGTTGCCCTGAGGGCATTAAACGTCACCAACATAGGGTGGGACTGGAGTCACATATAGGCTCAGACCGGGTAAGGACGGCAGATTTCCTTCCCTGAAGGACATCAGTGAACCTGTTGGGTTTTTATGAGAATCCGACAGCCACACGGTCACTTTTACTGAGGCCAGCCGACAGATTGGGGTGCGGTACAGCAGGGGGGTTCTGTCCCTGCACTAATAATAATCATAATCAACTTTATTGTCATTGTTAGTGCACCAGTGCAGTACAACGAAATGTAGGCTTGCGGCTCCCGAGAGTGTACATTTAGATTAAGACATTTAAACATTCAACATACATTTGGCTTGTAATACATTAACATAAACATAACCATAATAAAGTGCATTGGCAGATGTGCAGGCTTTAGAGTTTATTTGTGGAGTTCAGTAGGATGACAGCCCTGGGAAAGAAGCTGTTCCTAAATCTGGTCGTACGGGTGCGAATGCATCTGTAGCGTCTCCCAGATGGCAGGAGGGCGAACAGACTGTGGCTGGGGTGGGTAGGGTCTTTGATGATGGTCCGTGACCTCCGTAAACAGCGTTTCTGGTATATGTGCTCTATGGTCGGTCGATCGTGAGATCCAGAGGTCGTGAGTTCAAATCCCACCACGGCAATTTGAGAATTTCAATTCAGTTTAAAACTCTGGAAATATAAATCTTGTCTCAGTAACAGTGACCGTGAGGCTGTCGGATTGTGTAAAAACCCAACGGGTTCACTGATGTCCTTTAGGGACGGAAACCTGCCGTCCTTACCCAGTCTGGGCCTATAGGTGACTCCAGTCCCAGACCATCGTGGGTGACTCTGAACTGCCCTCTGAAGTGGCCGAGCGAGACACTCAGTTTGTATCAAACCCGCTCCCAGCGGTTCAAGAAGGCGGCCCACCCCCACCTTCACAGGGCACTGGGGGTGGGCAATAAATGACTTGCATTTCTATAGCGCCTTTCACAACCGCGGGATGTCCCAAAGCACTTTACAGCCAATGAAGTAGTTTTTGAAGTGTAGTCACTGTTGTAATGTAGGAAACACAGCAGCCAATTTGCGCACAGCAAGCTCCCACAAACAGCAATGTGATAATGACCAGATCATCTGTTTTAGTGATGTTGCTTAAGGGATAAATATTGACCCCAGGACACCGGGGAGAACTCCCCTGCTCTTCTTCCAATAGTGGCCGTGGGATCTTTTACACCCACCTGAGAGAGCAGACGGGGCCTCGGTTTAACGTCTCATCCGAAAGACAGCACCTCCGACAGTGCGGCGCTCCCTCACTACTGCCCCTCCGACATTGCGGCATTCCCTCAGTACTGACCCTCCGACAGTGTGGCGCTCCCTCAGTACTACCCCTCCGACAGTGCGGCGCTCCCTCAGTACTACCCCTCTGACAGTGCGGCGCTCCCTCAGTACTGCCCCTCCGACAGTGCGGCGCTCCCTCAGTACTGTCCCTCTGACAGTGCGGTGCTCCCTCAGTACTGCCCCTCCGACTGTGCGGCGCTCCCTCAGTACTGCACCTCCGACAGTGCGGCGCTCCCTCAGTACTGTCCCTCTGACAGTGCGGTGCTCCCTCAGTACTGTCCCTCCGACAGTGCGGTGCTCCCTCAGTACTGCCCCTCCGACAGTGCGGCGCTCCCTCAGTACTGCCCCTCCGACAGTGCGGCGCTCCCTCAGTACTGTCCCTCTGACAGTGCGGCGCTCCCTCAGTACTGTCCCTCTGACAGTGCGGTGCTCCCTCAGTACTGTCCCTCTGACAGTGCGGCGCTCCCTCAGTACTGCCCCTCCGACAGTGCGGCGCTCCCTCAGTACTGCCCCTCCGACAGTGCGGTGCTCCCTCAGTACTGTCCCTCTGACAGTGCGGCGCTCCCTCAGTACTGCCCCTCCGACAGTGCGGCGCTCCCTCAGTACTGCACCGGGACTGTCGGCTTGCAGTTTGTGCTCAAGTCTGAACTCATCACTGTTTGTGGGATCTTGCTGCGTGTAAAATAGCTGCCTCGTCTGTCTCCCCAAATACGATCACTGCGCTTCAAGGTGGGCGGAGCGTTTCGGGCGACTGAGGGACGTAACGAACCATCGTGTAACTGCCAGTGCGATTCGAGCTCTCTCGATCTGTTCAGCCCAGACATTAAATGCACCAAGTGAGCGTCCTCTTGTGTTTCAATCGCAGGTTTCCCGCGAGTGCGACCTTCACTTGTTCCTCCGGGACAACCTGGTGTTTACTGAGGCCTCGCCGTTCCTGTTTCAGCCAGCCGGTTCAGACAAGGTGAGCCGGCGCTGGGGGAGATCGAACCAGTTCCCACCGCTTTACACTCCCCTGCTTCCCTCCTGCGCCGTCCGGAAGGAGGAACAGGAGTAGGCCATTCGGCCCCTCGAATCTGCTCTGCCATTCAATGAGATCATGGCTGATCTGCGACCTCAACTCCATCCACTCACCTTTGGCCCCTATCCCTTAATATCTTTGGTTAACAGAAATCTATCAATCTCTGATTTAAAATGAACAATTGACCCAGCATCAATTGATGTTTGCGGAAGAGAGTTCCAAACTTCTACCACCCTTTGTGTGTAGAAGTGTTTCCTAATTTCACTCCTGAAAGGTCTGGCTCTAAATTTCAGACTCTGCCCCCTAGTCCTAGACTCCCCAACCAGCGGAAATACTTTCTCTCTTCCCTTAATATCTTGAAAACTTCGATCAGATCACCCCTTAACCTTCTAAATTCTAGGCAATACAACCCTTGTTTGTGAATCTCTCCTCGTAACGTAACCCTTGGAGTCCGGGTGTCATTCTGGTAAACCTGCGCTGCACTCCCTCCAAGGCCGGTATATCCTTCCTAAAGTGCGGTGCCCAGAACGGAACACAATTTTTAAATTCATTCTGGGGATGTGGGCGTCGCTGGCGAGGCCGGCATTGATTGCCCATCCCTAGTTGCCCCGAGAAGGTGGTGGTGGGCCTTCTTCTTGAACCCGGTGTTGTGTTGTGGGGCCACCCAGGCAGGTGGTGAATATTCCATCTGCCTTTACCCCTGTGGATGATGGAGTGGCTTTGAGGGGTGGGCTGAGGAGATGAACCGCTCGTCATTGGGAAACTGCCCACCCTCTAGGACCAGGAGGAGGCCATTCAGCCCCTCGAGCCTGTTCCGCCATTCAATGAGATCAGGGCTGATCTGTATCTCAACTCCATCGACCCGCCTTGGTTCCGTAACCATGGATACCCTCACCCAGCAAAAATCAATCAATCTCAGTTTTGAAATTTTCAATTGACCCCCAGCCTCAACAGCTTTTTGGGGGGAGAGAGTTCCAGATTCCCACCACCCTTTGTGTGAAGAAGTGCTTCCTGACATCACCCCTGAACGGCCCGGCTCTAATTTTAAGGTTCTGCCCCCTTGTTCTGGACTCCCCCCACCAGAGGAAATAGTTTCTCTCTCTCGACCCGATCGAATCCTTTAATCATCTTAAACATCTCGATTAGATCACCCCTTAATCTTCTAAACTCAAGGGAATACAAGCCCAGTCTGTGCACCCTGTCCTCGGAATTTAACCCTTTTAGCCCTGGTATCATTCTGGTGAATCTGCGCTGCTCCCCCTCCGAGGCCGATATATCCTTCCTGAGGGGCGGGGCCCAGGACTGAACACAGTTACTCCAGATGGGGTCTGACTGGAGCTCTCTACAGCTGTAGCGTAACTCTGCCCTGTCCTTGTAGCTGGTCTGATTACACTTCAGGAGGTGATGGTCCAGATTCTGTCAGACAATTGAGGACCCCCTCGCTGCTGAACCTGAGCGGCAGCCGAGGTTTCTGCTCCACGCCTGACCCCATGACGGAGGGGAGGTCATCGATGAAGCACCAGAATATGGTGGGGTTTGAAGTTACGATCCCCGGGTTACATAGAAACATAGAAGATAGGAGCAGGAGTCGGCCATTCGGCCCCTCGAGCCTGCTCCGCCATTCAATGCGATCATGGCTGATCATCCAAGTTCAGTACCCTGTCCCTGCCTTCTCCCCATATCCCTTGATCCCTTTAGCCTTAAGAAATATATCTAACTCCTTCTTGAAGGGTTGCTGTTAGACATGGTTTGTGACGCTTACCGTGTCTGTTTCCAAATCCTGAGCAGCAAAATCTTATTTACAGAAAATGCAATTGGATTTTTTCAGAGTGGAAGCGATGCATTTTGGGCTGGAGTTGTTTTTACACCGGGTTAAAGTTTTACCTGGAGCAATATCGGGCAGTAACCGAGCTCCAGCAGTCAATGTTGTGTGTCCGGCCGGTTATTAATCGACTCCCTCTGTTGTTCACCACACGGTAGGTTTGCCAATTGGAGATTCAGCTGGGCGGCAGAGACAGAGACACCAGTCTGGACAAGGAGGCCTGCAAGTGGGCAACTAAACTGGCCAATAACCACAAGGTCATTGCCCACGGGGATCGGGTCAGTGAGAGCAACTTCACTCCTCAAGTCTCTTTGCTGCTGTTGTCACGTTCACTCTGTGGAAGGGAATATTCCCGTTCTCCAATCAAGGGCCGTGATTATCACAACACTGGCCTCTTAACTCCGCTCTATAGCTTCCACACACTCTACGATCGACTCGACGATCTCCACACACTCTACGATCGACTCGACGATCTCCACACACTCTACGATCGACTCTACGATCTCCACACACTCTACGATCGACTCTACGATCTCCACACACTCTACGATCGACTCTACGATCTCCACACACTCTACGATGCACTCTACGATCGCCACACACTCTACGATCGACTCTACGATCTCCTCACACTCTACGATCGACTCTACGATCTCCACACACTCTACGATCGACTCTATGATCTCCACACATTCTATGATCGACTCTACGATCTCCACACACTCTACGATGCACTCTACGATCTCCACACACTCTACGATGCACTCTACGATCTCCACATACTCTACGATCTCCACACTCTACGATGCACTCTACGATCTCCACACACTCTACGATCTCCACACTCTACGATGCACTCTACGATCTCCACACACTCTACGATGCACTCTACGATCTCTACACACTCTACGATCTCCACATACTCTACGATCTCCACACACTCTACGATCGACTCTACAATCTCCACACACTCTACGATCGCCACACACTCTACGATGCACTCTATGATCGCCACACACTCTACGATGCACTCTGCGATCTCTGCACACTCTACTATCTCCGCACACTCTACAATGCACTCTGCGATCTCCGCACACTCTACGATCTCCGCACACTCTACGATCTCCGCACACTCTGCGATCTCCGCACACTCTACAATGCACTCTGCGACCTCCGCACACTCTGCGATCTCCGCACACTCTGCGATCTCCGCACACTCTGCAATCTCTGCGCACTCTACGATCTCCGCACACTCTACGATCTAACCCACTCTACGCTTCCTTGCAGGTTTTACACAACTTAGAGCAGCGAAGGAAACCGTTGTCGGAGGAAGAGGCAGTGAGCATCGAGTCAAAGATGGAAGAGGTCAAGGAGAGCATCAGGAAAGCAGAGGTACGGGGTCACTGGGAGGGTTGTAAACCCAGTGTCACCTTTACTAAGCGGTTGTGTGAATGTTGAACGCGCTGTAACGGAGAGCTGCGTGTTCACGAGCGAGGCTACGTGGGATGTTTCAAGAGACGTGTTGACACTGGGTTCATCCGAACACGATGGACTGACCGCGGGGGGTTGGGGGGTGATCGATAACAGAGTGACCGCTGACATTTTTTATTCGTTCTTGGGATGTGGGCGTCGCTGGCAAGGCCAGCATTTATTGCCCATCCTTCATTGCCCTTGAGCAAGTAGTGGTGAGCCGCCTTCTTGAACCGCTGCAGTCCGTGTGGTGAAGGTGCTCCCACAGCGCTGTTAGGGAGGGAGTTCCAGGATTTTGACCCAGCGACGATGAAGGAACAGCCGATATATTTCCAAGTAAGGATGGTGTGTGACTTGGAGGGGAACTTGGAGGTGGTGGTGTTCCCATGCGCCTGCTGCCCTTGTCCTTCTAGGTGGAAGAGGTTGTGGGTTTGGGAGGTGCTGCCGAAGAAGCCTTGGCGAGTTGCTGCAGTGCATCTTGTAGATGGTACACACTGCAGACACGGTGCGCCGGTGGTGGAGGGAGTGAATGTTTAAGGTGGTGGATGGGGTGCCAATCAAGCGGGCTGCTTTGTCCTGGATGGTGTCGAGCTGCACTCATCCAGGCAAGTGGAGAGTATTCCATCACACTCCTTACTTGTGCCTTGTAGATGGTGGAAAGGTTTTGGGGAATCAGGAGGTGGGACACTCACCGCAGGTCTCTGAACACTGCTGACCCCGTTGACCCAGCAGAGTGACGACACGTGCACACGCACAGGGATCACCAGCAGGAACCCTGGATATCATTGTCCCGCTCACTAGCCCAGCATCGGAGGCTCACTGGCACCCTGGCTAATCGACATCGATAGGCCAGCAGTGGAACCTGGACCTCTCCCAATCTCCGAGACTCGGTTAGGTGCTGCAAAGGTGCAATAGCCCATAATAAAGGAGCAGGGTTTGTGTGAGGCTTTCTTAGTGGAGCTGCCCTGCAGCTGGACGGTGCGGGGAAACCTCTGGGCTGCTCCTGAGCAATTGTAGCTTTTTGTTTCTGATTCAGACGAGCAAGGTGAAGGCCGTTTCACGCCTGAACCTGCTGCGCGAGGCCGGACTGGAGGTGGACGCATGGATGGTCAGCACCATGAATCAAGCAAGTGAGGAGCTGGAGAGAGAGAGGAAGCTGAGCGAGGCTCGACTGTCGAACGGAGGACTCTCCCCAGAGGTGAGGGAGCTTCAAACAGCCAGCACGCCAAGGCTCCCGGCAGTGGGAGGCAAATCGCCTTTTGAATAGAGTGTCCCCGGCGGGCCGAGTCACACAGGCCGGGGATCACCAACAAATCCGGCAACATGTTTCTCAAAGAACTTCATCAATCTCTGTCTCTCTCTCTCTCTCTCTCTCTCTCTCTCTGTCTCACTCTCGCTCTGTCTCTCTCTCTCTCTGTCTCACTCTCGCTCTGTCTCTCTCTCGCTCTGTCTCTCTCTCTCTCTCTCTCTCTGTCTCACTCTCGCTCTGTCTCTCTCTCTCGCTCTGTCTCTCTCTCTCGCTCTGTCTCACACTCGCTCTGTCTCACTCTCGCTCTGTCTCACTCTCGCTCTGTCTCTCTCGCTCTGTCTCTCTCTCTCGCTCTGTCTCTCTCGCTCTGTCTCTCTCTCTCGCTCTATCTCTCTCTCGCTCTGTCTCTCTCACTCTGTCTCTCTCGCTCTGTCTCTCTCTCGCTCTGTCTCTCTCTCGCTCTGTCTCTCTCGCGCTCTGTCTCTCTCGCGCTCTGTCTCTCTCGCGCTCTGTCTCTCTCGCGCTCTGTCTCTCGCGCTCTGTCTCTCGCGCTCTGTCTCTCGCGCTCTGTCTCTCGCGCTCTGTCTCTCGCGCTCTGTCTCTCGCGCTCTGTCTCTCTCGCTCTGTCTCTCTCGCTCTGTCTCTCTCGCTCTGTCTCTCTCGCTCTGTCTCTCTCGCTCTGTCTCTCGCGCTCTGTCTCTCGCGCTCTGTCTCTCGCGCTCTGTCTCTCGCGCTCTGTCTCTCGCGCTCTGTCTCTCTCGCTCTGTCTCTCTCGCGCTGTCTCTCGCGCTCTGTCTCTCGCGCTCTGTCTCTCGCGCTCTGTCTCTCGCGCTCTGTCTCTCGCGCTCTGTCTCTCGCGCTCTGTCTCTCGCGCTCTGTCTCTCTCGCGCTCTGTCTCTCTCTCGCTCTGTCTCTCTCTCGCTCTGTCTCTCTCTCGCTCTGTCTCTCTCTCGCTCTGTCTCTCTCTCGCTCTGTCTCTCTCTCGCTCTGTCTCGCTCTCGCTCTGTCTCGCTCTCGCTCTGTCTCGCTCTCGCTCTGTCTCACTCTCTCGCGCTCTCTCTCGCTCTCGCGCTCTAGCGCTCTCTCTCACGCTCTCTCGCTCTGTCTCTCTCTCGCTCTGTCTCGCTCTCTCGCTCTGTCTCGCTCTCTCGCTCTGTCTCTCTCGCTCTGTCTCTCTCGCTCTGTCTCTCTCGCTCTGTCTCTCTCGCTCTGTCTCTCTCTCGCTCTGTCTCTCTCTCGCTCTGTCTCTCTCTCGCTCTTTCTCTCACTCTCTCTCTCGCTCTCTCTCTCGCTCTCTCTCTCGCTCTGTCTCTCGCTCTGTCTCTCGCTCTGTCTCTCGCTCTGTCTCTCGCTCTGCCTCTCTCTCTGTCTCTCTCGCGCTCTGTCTCTCTCGCGCTCTGTCTCTCTCGCGCTCTCTCTCGCGCTCTCTCTCGCGCTCTCTCTCTCGCGCTCTCTCTCGCGCTCTCTCTCGCGCTCTCTCTCTCGCGCGCTCTCTCTCGCGCTCTCTCTCGCGCTCTCTCTCTCGCGCTCTCTCTCTCGCTCTCTCTCTCGCGCTCTCTCTCTCTCGCGCTCTCTCTCGCGCTCTCTCTCTCTCGCGCTCTCTCTCTCTCGCGCTCTCTCTCGCGCTCTCTCTCTCGCGCTCTCTCTCTCGCTCTCTCTCTCGCGCTCTCTCTCTCTCGCGCTCTCTCTCGCGCTCTCTCTCTCTCGCGCTCTCTCTCTCTCGTGCTCTCTCTCGCGCTCTCTCTCGCGCTCTCTCTCTCTCGCGCTCTCTCTCGCGCTCTCTCTCTCGCGCTCTCTCTCGCGCTCTCTCTCGCGCTCTCTCTCGCGCTCTCTCTCTCGCGCTCTCTCTTTCTCGCGCTCTCTCTCTCTCGCGCTCTCTCTCTCGCGCTCTCTCTCTCGCGCTCTCTCTCGCGCTCTCTCTCGCGCTCTCTCTCTCTCGCGCTCTCTCTCTCTCGCGCTCTCTCTCTTGCGCTCTCTCTCTCGCGCTCTCTCTCGCGCTCTCTCTCTCGCGCTCTCTCTCGCGCTCTCTCTCGCGCTCTCTCTCGCGCTCTCTCTCGCGCTCTCTCTCGCGCTCTCTCTCTCGCGCTCTCTCTCGCGCTCTCTCTCTCTCGCGCTCGCTCTCTCTCGCGCTCTCTCTCTCTCGCGCTCTCTCTCGCTCTCTCGCGCTCTCTCGCGCTCTCTCGCGCTCTCTCTCGCTCTCTCGCGCTCTCTCGCGCTCTCTCGCGCTCTCTCTCTCTCGCGCGCTCTCTCTCGCGCTCTCTCTCTCGCGCTCTCTCTCTCGCGCTCTCTCGCTCTCTCTCTCGCGCTCTCTCTCGCTCTCTCTCTCTCGCGCTCTCTCTCTCTCGCGCTCTCTCTCTCGCTCTCTCTCTCGCTGTCTCTCGCGCTCTCTCTCGCTGTCTCTCGCTCTCTCTCTTGCTGTCTCTCTCTCGCTGTCTCTCTCTCTCTCGCTGTCTCTCTCGCTGTCTCGCTGTCTCTCGCGCTCTCTCTCTCTCTCTCGCGGTCTCTCTCTCTCGCTGTCTCTCTCTCGCTGTCTCTCTCGCTGTCTCTCTCTCGCTGTCTCTCACTCTCTCTCGCTCTCTCTCTCGCTGTCTCTCTCTCTCTCTCTCGCTCTCTCTCTCGCTGTCTCTCTCTCTCGCTGTCTCTCGCTCTCTCTCGCTCTCTCTCTCGCTGTCTCTCTCTCTTTCGCTGTCTCTCTCTCTCGCTGTCTCTCTCCCGCTGTCTCTCGCTGTCTCTCTCTCTCTCTCTCGCTGTCTCTCTCTCGCTGTCTCTCTCTCTCTCGCTGTCTCTCTCTCTTTCGCTGTCTCTCTCTCTCGCTGTCTCTCTTCCGCTGTCTCTCGCTGTCTCTCTCTCTCTCACTGTCTCTCTCTCTCGCTGTCTCTCTCTCTCTCTCGCTGTCTCTCTCTCTCTCTCTCTCTCTCTCTCACTGTCTCTCTCTCTCTCTCTCTCTCTCTCTCTCTCTCACTGTCTCTCTCTCGCTGTCTCTCTCTCGCTGTCTCTCTCTCTCTCTCTCTCTCTCTCTCACTGTCTCTCTCTCGCTGTCTCTCTCTCGCTGTCTCTCTCTCGCTGCCACTAACTATTTTCGATCTGTTTGTTAATTTCACAGTTTGATGATTTGGATTTCACTGATTTTGAGGAATTTGATGACAACAATGAGATCTTTTATGAGATCAGCGACTCCAACACAGTCAGTCCCCCTCGTGTGTACCCAGTGTGCTGTAAAGTACTCTACAGTTACCAGGTAGGTCGGTCAGGAGCGAACTTACCTCCAGTGTCTGCCGTGACTCAGTGGGTAGCCACTGAGTCAGAAGGTCGTGGGTTCGAGTCCCACTCCAGAGACTTGAGCCCCTAGTCTCAGCAATGTGATAATGACCAGAAAATTGTTTTAGTGGTGTTGGTTGAGGGAAAAATATTCGCCCCAGGACACGGGGGAGAACTCCCCCTGCTCTTCTTCGAAATAGTGCCAGGGGATCTTTTACATCCACCTGAGAGAGCAGACGGGGGCCTTGGTTTAATGTCTCATCCGAAAGACGGCACCTCCGACGGTGCAGCGCTCCCTCAGTACTGCCCCTCCGACAGTGCTGCACTCCCTCAGTACTGCCCCTCCGACAGTGCAGCGCTCCCTCAGCACTGCCCCTCCGACAGTGCTGCACTCCCTCAGTACTGCCCCTCCGACAGTGCAGCACTCCCTCAGTACTGCCCCTCCGACAGCGCGGCGCTCCCTCAGTACTGCCCCTCCGACAGTGCGGCGCTCCCTCAGTACTGCCCCTCCGACAGTGCAGCACTCCATCATTACTGCCCCTCCGACAGTGCGGCGCTCCCTCAGTACTGCCCCTCCGACAGTGCGGCGCTCCCTCAGTACTGCACCTCCGACAGTGCGGCACTCCCTCAGTACTGCCCCTCCGACAGTGCGGCGCTCCCTCAGTACTGTCCCTCCGACAGTGCGGCGCTCCCTCAGTACTGCCCCTCCGACAGTGCGGCGATCCCTCAGGACTGCCCCTCCGACAGTGCAGCGCTCCCTCAGTACTGCCCCTCCGACAGTGCGGCGCTCCCTCAGTACTGCCCCTCCGACAGTGCAGTGCTCCCTCAGTACTGCCTCTCTGACAGTGCAGCGCTCCCTCAGTACTGCCCCTCTGACAGTGCAGCGCTCCCTCAGTACTGCCCCTCCGACAGTGCGGCACTCCCTCAGTACTGCCCCTCCGACAATGTGGCGCTGCCTCAGTACTGCCCCTCCGACAGTGCGGCACTCCCTCAGTACTGCCCCTCCGACAGTGCGGCGCTCCCTCGGTACTGCCCCTTCGACAGTGCAGTGCTCCCTCAGTACTGCCCCTCCGACAGTGCGACGCTCCCTCAGTACTGCACCGGGAGTGTCAGCCTAGATTTTTGTGCTGCTGTCTCTGGGGTGGGGCTTGAACCCAGGACCTTGTGACTCAGAGGTGAGAGACAGAGAGAGCGAGACAGAGAGAGAGAGCTACCCACTGAGATAAACTGAGACAAAGGAAGAAACCTTGGTCAGATGCCCCAATGGGTGTGCCGATGATTGCAGCAACCAGGCGCCGAGCTGAACCGCCACATCAGGAAGTCCCCGGGCTCCGTTGTGTGTCCGTGTGGTTGTGCCTGATCTTGGCTACGGTTAATGTTCCCGATAAGGTGTGCGCGGCTGCGCAGTAATCGCCAAGGTTCTGCGCTGGCCGCTCGCCTGTAGTGCAGAACAAAGCGCCGATTACAGGGAACGTGGGTTAGGGTGGTGCTGAACAGACACCAGCGGACTCCACATCGCTCAGCTAGAGACAGGCCGGCACATCGGCCAGGGTTCCCGCTCCTGATCGCAATCCAGCCACTCCCTGCTGGCCAGCACCCGCGGACATCCGGGTGAGAACGGGATCGGACTCAGTTGTGATGCCCACCTCGGTTGAATAGGCCACACAGATTCACTGGTATGAGCCACAGGACTAGAGACGGGTCCGGTGGATCCCCGAAGACTGTACCGTAGCGCGGGAGGGGGAGGAGTTCAGATCGGCGAAGCTGGCTTCTGTTCCCGTGCCGCGCTCATTAGTTTCATGCTGCTGTTTGCTGTTTTCTCGCCCGCAGCTCGCTCGTGAACTTCGCCCCAAGGACCGGGTTTGTGTCCGCCGCCAGGTGCATTCGCAGGGAGAGGTTGTGTCTGTTGATTGAACATGACATAGAATCACAGCACTGGAGGCCATTCGGCCCATCGTGCCTGTGCCGGCTCTTTGAACGAGCTCTCCGATTAGTCCCACTCCCCCTGCTCTTTCCCCACAACCCTGTGAATTTTTCCTTTTCCAGTATTTATCCAATTCCCTTTTGAAAGTTACGATTGAATCTGCTTCCACCGCCCTTTCAGGCAGCACGTTCCAGATCACAACAACTCGCTGTAAAATAATGTTTTCCTCACCTCCCCTCTGGTTCTTTGGTTATCGACCCTCCTGCCGCTGGAAACATTTTCTCCTTGTTTGTTCTTATACATAAGGACATAAGAACATAAGACGTAGGAGCAGGAGTCGGCCATTCGGCCCCTCGAGCCGGCTCCACCATTCAATAAGATCATGGCTGATCTGATCTTGGCCTTGACTCCACTTCCCTGCCCGCTCCCCATAACCCTCGACTCCCTTATCGTTCAAAAATCTGTCTATCTCCACCTTGAATATATTCAGTGACTCCGCCTCCACAGCTCTCTGGGGTGGAGGATTCCACAGATTCACGGCCCTCAGAGAGAAGAAATTCCTCCTCATCTCCGTTTTAAATGGGAGCCCCTTTATTCTGAAATTATGCCCCCTAGTTCTAGATTCCCCCACAAGGGGAAACATCCTCTCGGCATCCACCCTGTCGAGCCCCTTCAGAATCTTATATGTTTCAATAAGATCCCCTCTCATTCTTCTAAACTCCAATGAGTATAGGCCCAACCTGCTCAACCTTTCTTCATAAGACAACCCCTTCATCTCCGGAATCAACCTCGTGAACCTTCTCTGAACTGCCTCCAATGCAAGTATATCCTTCCTTAAATAAGGAGACCAAAACTGTACGCAGTACTCCAGGTGTGGTCTCACCAACGCCCAGTACAGTTGTAACAGGACTTCCCTACTTTTATACTCCATTCCCTTTGAAATAAAGGCCAACACTCCATTTGCCTTCCTAATTACTTGCTGTGCCTACATGCTAACTTTTTGTGTTTCATGTACAAGGACCCCCAGATCCCTCTGTACCGCAGCATTTTATAGCCTCTCTCCATTTAAATAATATTTTGCTTTTTTATTTTTCTTACCAAAGTGGATAACCTCTTTTTTCCCACATTATGCTCTTCATGATTTTGAACACCTCTATTAAATCTCCCCTGATCCTGCTCTGCTTTAAGGAGAACAATACCAGCTTCAATAGCCTCCCTACATCTCCACAAATCTGAAGTCCCTCATCCCCGGAACCATTCTAGTAAATTTCCTCTGCACCCTCTCCAAGGTCTTGACATCCTTCCTAAAGTTCTGGTGCCCAGAATCAGACACAATTCTCCAGCTGGGGCCTAACGGGTGTTTTATAAAGGTTTAGCATAACTTGTGCCCTATGCCTCTTTTTATAAAGCTAATACCTAATTTCCTCGATCTCTTTCCTCCCGTGCACAGGCCTCACAGTCGGATGAACTGACCATCACACTGGACGAGCAGCTCGAGGTGATTGAAGATGGCGACATGGAGGATTGGGTGAAGGTGAGACCGGCGGAGATCGTTCAGCACGGAGCAAAATACCCCCACCCCACCCCCGCACTGGAATATCAACCCCAGACCCTCCTCCCCCCATCACTGACTGAGCTGGGATTTAGGGCTGGTCCCTCACTGACTGAGCTGGGATTCAGGGCTGGTCCCTCACTGACTGAGCTGGGA
The DNA here is from genome assembly GCF_052327205.1 of Somniosus microcephalus. Taxonomy (NCBI): domain Eukaryota; kingdom Metazoa; phylum Chordata; class Chondrichthyes; order Squaliformes; family Somniosidae; genus Somniosus; species Somniosus microcephalus. The sequence goes on along the minus strand of NC_140994.1, from coordinate 268,877,169 downwards.
TTCACTGCTGGTCCCTCATTGACTGAGCTGGGATTCAGGGCTGGTCCCTCACTGACTGAGCTGGGATTCAGGGCTGGTTCCTCACTGACTGAGCTGGGATTCAGGGCTGGTTCCTAACTGACTGAGCTGGGATTCAGGGCTGGTTCCTCACTGACTGAGCTGGGATTCAGGGCTGGTTCCTCACTGACTGAGCTGGGATTCAGGGCCGGTCACACTGAGCTGGGATTCAGTGCTGGTCTCTCACTGACTGAGCTGGGATTCAGTGCTGGTGCTGCACTGACTGAGCTGGGATTCAGTGCTGGTCCCTCTCTGACTGAGCTGGGATTCAGTGCTGGTCCCTCTCTGACTGAGCTGGGATTCAGTGCTGGTCCCTCACTGACTGAGCTAGGATTCAGTGATTTGGGACGTCCTGAGGCTGTGAAAGGTGCTGTATACAAAGCAAGCTCTTTCTAAAAAGGCTTTTTGAAAATCGTGTTCCCCAAGAATAACCAGACCACAAACATTAACCGGCCCTGTGATTGTGGTCAGGAATGATCTCCAGCTCCAAACACGACATTGGGACTCCCAGACACTCGCTGCTCTTTCCAAGTGAAATCTCAGATTGAGTGATTTATTTTGTGAGGTTTGAGCGTATTTGAAAGTATTGGCGGAGTACAGTACTGCGTATAATACAACCAACCCTTGTTGTGGACTCGGGGCAGCTGTCGGTCAAAGGCCTTGAGCCTTGACCCAACTCCCAGGGTCCGCCCTCTCCGTGACCTCACCAGACAAATGGAGTGACGAGGATTCGCAACACGGAGGGGCTCGCGTCCGGTTTGATATTTGCTCCGAATGGATTTTTGACCCACACTCGATTTCAACAGATAATCATAGAATGATACAGCTCAGAAGGAGGCCATTCGGCCCATCATGCTTGTGCCGTCCCTTGGTAGAGCGATCCAATTAATCCCACTCCCCCGCTCCTTCCAGCCCAGTAACTTTTTTCCCCTTTTTTATTCGTTTTTATGGGATGTGGACGTCGCTGGCGAGGCCAGCATTTATTGCCCATCCCTAGTTGCCCTTGAGAAGGTGGTGGTGAGCCGCCTTCTTGAACCGCTGCAGTCCGTGTGGTGAAGGTGCTCCCACAGCGCTGTTAGGGAGGGAGTTCCAGGATTTTGACCCAGTAACGATGAAGGATCGGCGATATATTTCCAAGTCAGGATGGTGTGTGACGTGGAGGGGAACTTGGAGGTGGTGGTGTTCCCATGCGCCTGCTGTCCTTGTCCTTCTAGGTGGAAGAGGTCGCGGGTTTGGGAGGTGCTGCCGAAGAAGCCTTGGCGAGTTGCTGCAGTGCATCTTGTAGATGGTACACACTGCAGCCACGGTGCGCCGGTGGTGGAGAGAGTGAATGTTTAAGGTGGTGGATGGGGTGCCAATCAAGTGGGCTGCTTTGTCCTGGATGGTGTCGAGCTTCTTGAGTGTTGTTGGAGCTGCACTCATCCAGGCAAGTGGAGAGTATTCCATCACACTCCTGACTTGTGCCTTGTAGATGGTGGAAAGGCTTTGGGGAGTCAGGAGGTGAGACATTCGCCGCAGAATACCCAGCATCTGACCTGCTCTTGTTGCCACAGTATTTAAGTGGCTGGTCCAGTTAAGTTTCTCCAATAGAAATATTCAAAATTATGAGGGGTTTTGATGGAGAAAGTGAGAAACTATTTCCTCTGGTTTGTGGGTCAGTATCCAGCGAGGGAGTGGGACTAATTGGAGAGCTCTTTCAAAGAGCCGGCACAGGCACGATGGGCTGAATGGCCTCCTTCTGTGCTGTATCATTCTATGATTAAATCTCCCCTCAACCTTCTCTGCTCTAAGGAGAACAATCCCAGCTTCTCCAGTCCCTGGTATGGTCCTGGTAAACCTGACATAAATCGTGCCATTCCTGTAGAAAGGACTTATGAAATATACTGGGCGGCCTGCTGGTGGCGCTGTCCAGGCAGAGCATAAATACTCGGGCACGGGCCCAGCTTGCTCAGGGACATTTTGTAAACAGGAACTAGTGAAGGACAACTAGATCTCCATGTTGTGAAACAGTCGATTAAAGCCTTGTTTAACACTCTGACCAATTGCCTAGTAGTTTTGTAACGTCACCTCCTCTGTACCCTCTCCCCAAACATTCGTTGGTCCTCTCCTGCCCATCATTTTCGTAAGTCCCTGCACCAAACCCCAACCCCAGACTGCCCCCTTCAAACCTCCGCAGTCTTTAGTTAATTTGCTTACTGTCTAGTTTTAGTTTCAGTCCATTTCTTTTTCCCTTCTTCAGGCTCGGAATAGTTCTGGCCAGATAGGCTACGTTCCGGAGAAGTACCTCCAGTTCACGGGCGGTACCGTTCAGTCCAGCAGGACCCCAGCGGCCACTTCCTGCGATATTACCTCTTACTCCTCGTCCAGTAGCTCCGCGGAGCAGGAACTGATGGGCAGCAGTGGCCTGGAGCGGGCAGTGGATGGAGGTGGGTGTAACCGTGATATTTTACCTGTTGTGGAGTTCGGGTGTGGGGCCAGAGGGCTGGGCACCACGTCCTCCCGAGAGGGGCCGAGAGCAGACCAGGTGAATCAGCAAATGTTTCATTGACTCCGGGTTTCACTGTTAAAAGCCTATAAACGGCGGGGAGTAAAGGGGAGAAGTTGCACAGATTCAATTTGGAGTTGTTGACACACTTGTGAGCCGAGGCTCAGTGGGCAGAGCTCCTGCCTCAGAATCAAGAGGTTGTGGGTTCAAATCCCACCCCAGAGCCTTAAAATCTAGGCCGACACTCCCAGTGCAGTACTGAGGGAGCGCCGCACTGTCGGAGGGGCAGTACTGAGGGAGGGCCGCACTGTCGGAGGGGCAGTACTGAGGGAGCACCGCACTGTCAGAGGGGCAGTACTGAGGGAGCGCCGCACTGTCGGAGGTGCAGTACTGAGGGAGTGCCGCACTGTCGGAGGGGCAGTACTGAGGGAGCGCCGCACTGTCGGAGGGGCAGTACTGAGGGAGCGCCGCACTGTCGGAGGGGCAGTACTGAGGGCATGCCGGACTGTCGGAGTGGCAATACTGAGGGCATGCCGCACTGTCGGAGGTGCAGTACTGAGGGAGCGCTGCACTGTCGGAGGGGCAGTATTGAGGGAGCGCCGCACTGACGGAGGGGCAGTACTGAGGGAGTGCTGCACTGTCGGAGGGGCAGTACTGAGGGCGTGCCGGACTGTCGGAGGGGCAGTACTGAGGGCGTGCCGCACTGTTGGAGTGACAGTACCGAGGGAGCGCCGCACTGTCGGAGATGCAGTACTGAGGGAGCGCTGCACTGTCGGAGGGGCAGTACTGAGGGAGCGCCGCACTGACGGATGGGCAGTACTGAGGGAGCGCTGCACTGTCGGAGGGGCAGTACTGAGGGAGCGCCGCATTGTCGGAGGGGCAGTACTGAGGGAGGGGCAGTACTGAGGGAGCGCCGCACTGTCGGAGGGGCAGTACTGAGGGAGCGCTGCACTGTCGGAGGGGCAGTACTGAGGGAGCGCCGCACTGACGGAGGGGCAGTACTGAGGGAGCGCTGCACTGTCGGAGGGGCAGTACTGAGGGAGCGCCGCACTGTCGGAGGAGCAGTACTGAGGGAGGGGCAGTACTGAGGGAGTGCCGCACTGTCGGAGGGGCAGTACTGAGGGAGCGCTGCACTGTCGGAGGGGCAGTACTGAGGGAGCGCCGCACTGTCGGAGGGGCAGTACTGAGGAAGCGCTGCACTGTCGGAGGGGCAGTGCTGAGGGAGCGCTGCACTGTCGGAGGGGCAGTGCTGAGGGAGCGCCGCACTGTCGGAGGGGCAGTACTGAGGGAGTGCCGCACTGTCGGAGGGGCAGTACTGAGGGAGTGCCGCACTGTCGGAGGGGCAGTACGGATTCTTTTGTTTTTTTTATTCATTCACGGGATGTGGGCGTCCCTGGCAAGGCCGACATTTATTGCCCATCCCTAATTGCCCTTGAGAAGGTGGTGGTGAGTCGCCTTCTTGAACCGCTGCAGTCCGTGTGGTGAAGGTGCTCCCACAGTGCTGTTAGGGAGGGAGTTCCAGGATTTTGACCCAGCGACGATGAAGGAACGGCCGATATATTTCCAAGTCAGGATGGTGTGTGACTTGGAGGGGAACTTGGAGGTGGTGGTGTTCCCATGCCCCTGCTGCCCTTGTCCTTCTAGGTGGTAGAGGTCACGGGTTTGGGAGGTGCTGTTGAAGAAGCCTTGGCTTCACACAAAATGATGTGATGTGGGTGGAACGCGGTCCAATTTTCCTGGGCGTGTAACTGCAGCCAGGTTGCGGAGCTGATGTTGGGAGTGTTGTTTTTCCGCAGTGCGATTGGCCAGGGCCTTGTACGATTACGAAGGACAGAGTGCGGAGGAGCTGTGTTTCCCCGAAGGAGCCGTGATCCAGATACTTCACACTGGAGAGCGCGGAGTGGACGATGGATTCTGGGAAGGAGAGTTCAATGGGCGAGTCGGAGTCTTTCCTTCCCTGGTCGTCGAGCTGTTGAGCGCGGAAGGGCCGGACCTGGAGCCGGAGCTGGTACCGTACACCGGAAGATTGCAGCTTTTAGTCGGGCTCTGCAGCCTCGCTCTCGCTCATTTAACAGCTTTATGATCTTGCCTCTGTGTTGACATCGGGTTATGACACAACTTCCTCTTCCTCCCACTGCGGTCCTTCCATTTCCTGAAGATTCTCCGCAGAAGCCCTTCCCCCCCCCACCCCCCCCTCACTGCCCCTTTCCCCTGGGTCTAATAACCCTTCCTACAACAGGGAGCCCAGAACAGCACGAAACACGCCAGCTCCGGCCCAGACAATCTCCTGGAGCAATTCACCCTCACCGCCGAGCTTTCGCATTCAATGCCCCTGAATATTCAATCTAGAATCACATTGGCCCCTTTGTTATACCGACCCTAGTGAGTCTGTCCCTCGATCCCTCGGTCTTACAACACTGCTGTGAAGCACCTTGGGACGTTTTACTAGGTTAAAGGCGCTCTATAAATGCACTCTCTGTCGCTCGCTCTCCCTCAGTTGGTTTCTTCTCGAACTCTTTTCCACATTGAACCCTCTGCCCTGCCCCCACCCACGCCCACCACTGCCATTTTCCTCACAGTTTGCCATTAACCCTTCCAACCCCCACATCCAGATCATCGAACTCTGCACAGACCGGCCTGTGTGCCTCAGTACCACCCTGGGCGGAGTGTTCACACACGGAGACTGGAGTGGGCGGGGGGGGCGGGAGGAGTGTGTGCCTCAGTACCACCCTGGACGGAGTGTTCACCCACAGAGACTGGAGTGGGGGGGGTGCGGGAGGTGTGTGTGCCTCAGTACCACCCTGGGCGGAGTGTTCACCCACGGAGACTGGAGTGGGGGGGGGGGGGGGGCGCGGGAGGTGTGTGTGCCTCAGTACCACCCTGGGCGGAGTGTTCACCCACGGAGACTGGAGTGGGGGGGGGGGGTTGCGGGAGGTGTGTGTGCCTCAGTACCACCCTGGGCGGAGTGTTCACCCACGGAGACTGGAGTGGGGGGGGGGGCGGGAGGTGTGTGTGCCTCAGTACCACCCTGGGCGGAGTGTTCACCCACGGAGACTGGAGTGGGGGGGGGCGGGAGGTGTGTGTGCCTCAGTACCACCCTGGGCGGAGTGTTCACCCACAGAGACTGGAGTGGGGGGGGGGGGGCGCGGGAGGTGTGTGTGCCTCAGTACCACCCTGGGCGGAGTGTTCACCCACGGAGACTGGAGTGGGGCGGGGGGCGGGAGCAGACTCTTCAGTTTATTAATGTTGATCGGATTGAGTTGCTCTGCGCACGGTATCTGTGCCCCTGGGACGTTGCTGACCCACCGTGTTTTGTTCCCCAGGACCCCACTTCACACTCCCCTCCTCCATTCTCTCCTCCTGCTCCTGACTCTGATCCACTGGCCGTCCCCAGTGTGGGATCCGCACAGCAAGAGAGACTCCAGGCATCGCCGAGCAACTGCGGTAAGAATGTTTAATCTGTTATTAGACCAGCAGAATCCTGCACAGCAACAGAAGAGCCCGTTCAGCCCCTCGAGCCTGTGACACAGGAACAGGAGGAGGCCCATTCAGCCCCTCGAGCCTGTTACATAGGAACAGAAGCCGGTGGCCATTCAGCCCCTCGAGCCTGTGACACGGATACAGGAGGAGGCCATTCAGCCCCTCAAGCCTGTTACACAGGAACAGGAGGAGGCTATTCAGCCCCTCGAGCCTGTTACACTGGAACAGGGGGAGGCCGTTCAACCCCTCGGGCCTGTTGCACAGGAACAGCAGGAGGCCATTCAGCCCCTCGAGCCTGTTACACAGGAAAAGGAGGGGGCCATTCAGCCCCTCGGGCCTGTTACACAGGAACAGGAGGAGGCCATTCAGCCCCTCGACCCTGTTACACAGGAACAGGAGGAGGCCATTCAACCCCTCAAGCCTGTTACACAGGAACAGGAGGAGGCCATTCAGCCCCTCGAGCCTGTTACACAGCAACAGCCGGAGGCCATTCAGTCCCTCGAGCCTGTTACACAGGAACAGGAGGAGGCCCATTCATCCCCTCGAGCCCATTACACAGGAACATGAGGAGACCATTCAGCCCCTCGAGCCTGTTACACGGATACAGGAGGAGGCCATTCAGCCCCTCAAGCCTGTTACACAGGAACAGGAGGAGGCTATTCAGCCCCTCGAGCCTGTTACACTGGAACGGGGGAGGCCGTTCAACCCCTCAAGTCTATTACATTAGGAACAGGAGGAGGCCATTCAGCCCCTCGAGCCTGTTACACGGGAACAGGAGGAGACCATTCAGCCCCTCAAGCCTGTTACATTAGGAACAGGAGGAGGCCATTCAGCCTTTCAAGCCTGTTACATTAGGAACAGGAGGAGGCCATTCAGCCCATCGAGCCCGTTACACAGGAACAGGAGGAGGCCATTCAGCCCCTCGAGCCTGTTACATAGGAACAGGAGGAGGCCATTCAGCCCTTCAAGCCTGTTACACAGTAACAGGAGGAGGCCATTCAGCCCCTCGAGCCTGTTACACAGGAACAGGAGGAGGCCATTCAGCCCCTCGAGCCTGATACACAGTAACAGGAGGAGGCCATTCAGCCCCTCGAGCCTGTTACACAGGAACAGGAGGAGGCCATTCAGCCCCTCTAGCCTGTTACACAGGAACAGGAGGAGGCCATTCAGCCCTTCGGGCCTGTTACACAGGAACAGGATGAGGCCATTCAGCCCCTCGTGCCTATTACACGGGAACAGGAGGAGGTCATTCAGCCCCTCGAGCCTATTACATTAGGAACAGGAGGAGCCCATTCAACCCCTCGAGCCTGTTACACAGGAACAGGAGGAGGCCATTCAGCCCCTCGAGCCTGTTACACAGAAACAGGAGGAGGCCATTCAGCCCCTCGAGCCTGTTACACAGGAACAGGAGGAGGCCGTTCAACCCCTCAAGCCTGTTACATTAGGAACAGGAGGAGGCCATTCAGCCCCTTGAGCCTGTTACACAGGAACAGGAGGAGGCCATTCAGCCCTTCGAGCCTGTTACACAGGAACAGGAGGAGGCCATTCAGCCCCTCAAGCCTGTTACACAGGAACAGCAGGAGGCCATTCAGCCCCTCGAGCCCATTACACAGGAACATGAGGAGACCATTCAGCCCCTCGAGCCTGTTACACGGATACAGGAGTAGGCCATTCAGCCCCTCAAGCCTGTTACACAGGAACAGGAGGAGGCTATTCAACCCCTCGAGCCTGTTACACTTGAACGGGGGAGGCCATTCAACCCCTCAAGTCTGTTACATTAGGAACAGGAGGAGGCCATTCAGCCCCTCGTGCCTGTTACACAGGAACAGGAGGAGGCCATTCAGCCCCTCGAGCCTGTTACATGGGAACAGGAGGAGACCATTCAGCCCCTCAAGCCTGTTACATTAGGAACAGGAGGAGGCCATTCAGCCTTTCAAGCCTGTTACATTAGGAACAGGAGGAGGCCATTCAGCCCATCGAGCCCGTTACGCAGGAACAGGAGGAGGCCATTCAGCCCCTCGAGCCTGTTACATAGGAACAGGAGGAGGCCATTCAGCCCTTCGAGCCTGTTACACAGTAACAGGAGGAGGCCATTCAGCCCCTCGAGCCTGTTACACAGGAACAGGAGGAGGCCATTCAGCCCCTCGAGCCTGATACACAGTAACAGGAGGGGGCCATTCAGCCCCTCGAGCCTGTTACACAGGAACAGGAGGAGGCCATTCAGCCCCTTGGGCCTGTTACACAGGAACAGGAGGAGGCCATTCAGCCCCTCGAGCCTGTTACACAGGAACAGGAGGAGGCCATTCACCCCTCGAGCCTGTTACACAGGAACAGGAGGAGGCCGTCCCGCCCCTCGAGCCTGTTACACAGGAACAGAAGGAGGCCATTCAGCCCCTCGAGCCTGTTACACAGGAACAGGAGGAGGCCATTCACCCCTCGAGCCCGTTCTGCCATTCAATTAGATCGTGGCTGATCTGTATCTTAACTCCATCCACGTGTCTCGGTTCTGTAAATCCAACTCCTTGACCAAACTTTTGGTCACTTTTCCTAATATCTCCCTCATTGTTTTTTCTGTGAAAGGAAGGTGTCTATAAATGTTGTTGTTGTTGATTTGGAGATCTGGAGTCCCTCATGGGACGCGGGCTCAGCCTGTCAGCTTTTGTGTACAACAACTTCTGAAAGTCCCGAGCGCCAAACATTGATTGGCCTTCGGGCCCAGGAGTCGCCAACCCTCCGGTGCTGGCCTGGAGTCTCCAAGGATCCAAGATTGATCTCTAGGAGTTTTGGTTCCCAGCAGTGGCCTGGAGAAAAAAGTCAGGGGCGTTAAAACAGAATTGCATCTTTTAATTTACTTTGCAAACACTTTTGTTTCTAATTTCTATTGGGGTTGTGGGGGGAAGCTGGCTGTTTGACCGGGTGGGGCGGTTGGAGGTCATGTGATGAAACCTCCAGGGTAACGTCCGCCAGAGTTGGCGACCCCGAGTGCGACCTTCGGGGAAAAGTAGAGCCAAGACCGTTAATTTCACTTTATTCCCGCTGCAGTTTCTGCCGTCCAGAAGGAGGACTCCCAGATGCTGGAGACTGCTCTCGAGGTGCCCGCTGGACGACTTAGACCCGTAAGAGCACATTTATCCGAGATATTGTCATTTGCCACCTGCCCCCTCGCGCCAGGCTACGGGTCCCTCGGGGGAAATGTATCGGCCGGTGTGAGACTGACCACACATCGCAAGAAGTCCCGGCTTCCACTCTTGGTCCGTTTGTTCCAAACACTCCGCTGCCCCGTGTCCTAACTCACACCCAGTCCCGTTCACCCATCACCCCCTGTGCTCACTGCCCCGTGTCCTAACTCACACCCAGTCCCGTTCACCCATCACCCCCTGTGCTCACTGCCCCGTGTCCTAACTCACACCCAGTCCCGTTCACCCATCACCCCCTGTGCTCACTGCCCCGTGTCCTAACTCGCACCCAGTCCCGTTCACCCGTCACCCCCTATGTTCACTGCCTCGTGTCCTAACTCACACCCAGTCCCGTTCACCCATCACCCCCTGTGCTCGCTGCCCCGTGTCCTAACTCACACCCAGTCCCGTTCACCCATCACCCCCTGTGCTCACTGCCCCGTGTCCTAACTCACACCCAGTCCCGTTCACCCGTCACCCCCTATGTTCACTGCCTCGTGTCCTAACTCACACCCAGTCCCGTTCACCCATCACCCCCTGTGCTCGCTGCCCCGTGTCCTAACTCACACCCAGTCCCGTTCACCCATCACCCCCTGTGCTCACTGCCCCGTGTCCTAACTCACACCCAGTCCCGTTCACCCATCACCCCCTGTGCTCACTGCCCCGTGTCCTAACTCACACCCAGTCCCGTTCACCCATCACCCCCTGTGCTCACTGCCCCGTGTCCTAACTCACACCCAGTCCCGTTCACCCATCACCCCCTGTGCTCACTGCCCCGTGTCCTAACTCGCACCCAGTAACGTTCACCCATCACCCGCGCTGTGCTCACTGCCCCGTGTCCTAACTCACACCCAGTCCCGTTCACACATCACCCCCTGTGCTCACTGCCCCGTGTCCTAACTCACACCCAGTCCCGTTCACCCATCACCCCCTGTGCTCACTGCCCCGTGTCCTAACTCACACCCAGTCCCGTTCACCCATCACCCCCTGTGCTCACTGCCCCGTGTCCTAACTCACACCCAGTCCCGTTCACCCATCACCCCCTGTGCTCACTGCCCCGTGTCCTAACTCACACCCAGTCCCGTTCACCCATCACCCCCTGTGCTCGCTGCCCCGTGTCCTAACTCACACCCAGTCCCGTTCACCCATCACCCCCTGTGCTCACTGCCCCGTGTCCTAACTCACACCCAGTCCCGTTCACCCATCACCCCCTGTGCTCACTGCCCCGTGTCCTAACTCACACCCAGTCCCGTTCACCCATCACCCCCTGTGCTCACTGCCCCGTGTCCTAACTCACACCCAGTCCCGTTCACCCATCACCCCCTGTGCTCACTGCCCCGTGTCCTAACTCGCACCCAGTCCCGTTCACCCGTCACCCCCTGTGTTCACTGCCTCGTGTCCTAACTCACACCCAGTCCCGTTCACCCATCACCCCCTGTGCTCGCTGCCCCGTGTCCTAACTCACACCCAGTCCCGTTCACCCATCACCCCCTGTGCTCACTGCCCCGTGTCCTAACTCACACCCAGTCCCGTTCACCCATCACCCCCTGTGCTCACTGCCCCGTGTCCTAACTCACACCCAGTCCCGTTCACCCATCACCCCCTGTGCTCACTGCCCCGTGTCCTAACTCACACCCAGTCCCGTTCACCCATCACCCCCTGTGCTCACTGCCCCGTGTCCTAACTCTCACCCAGTCCCGTTCACCCATCACCCCCTGTGCTCACTGCCCCGTGTCCTAACTCGCACCCAGTAACGTTCACCCATCACCCGCGCTGTGCTCACTGCCCCGTGTCCTAACTCACACCCAGTCCCGTTCACACATCACCCCCTGTGCTCACTGCCCCGTGTCCTAACTCACACCCAGTCCCGTTCACCCATCACCCCCTGTGCTCACTGCCCCGTGTCCTAACTCACACCCAGTCCCGTTCACCCATCACCCCCTGTGCTCACTGCCCCGTGTCCTAACTCACACCCAGTCCCGTTCACCCATCACCCCCTGTGCTCACTGCCCCGTGTCCTAACTCGCACCCAGTAACGTTCACCCATCACCCGCGCTGTGCTCACTGTCCCGTGTCCTAACTCACACCCAGTCCCGTTCACACATCACCCCCTGTGCTCACTGCCCCGTGTCCTAACTCACACCCAGTCCCGTTCACCCATCACCCCCTGTGCTCACTGCCCCGTGTCCTAACTCACACCCAGTCCCGTTCACCCATCACCCCCTGTGCTCACTGCCCCGTGTCCTAACTCACACCGAGTCCCGTTCACCCATCACCCCCTGTGCTCACTGCCCCGTGTCCTAACTCACACCCAGTCCCGTTCACCCATCACCCCCTGTGCTCACTGCCCCGTGTCCTAACTCGCACCCAGTCCCGTTCACCCGTCACCCCCTGTGTTCACTGCCTCGTGTCCTAACTCACACCCAGTCCCGTTCACCCATCACCCCCTGTGCTCGCTGCCCCGTGTCCTAACTCACACCCAGTCCCGTTCACCCATCACCCCCTGTGCTCACTGCCCCGTGTCCTAACTCACACCCAGTCCCGTTCACCCATCACCCCCTGTGCTCACTGCCCCGTGTCCTAACTCACACCCAGTCCCGTTCACCCATCACCCCCTGTGCTCACTGCCCCGTGTCCTAACTCACACCCAGTCCCGTTCACCCATCACCCCCTGTGCTCACTGCCCCGTGTCCTAACTCTCACCCAGTCCCGTTCACCCATCACCCCCTGTGCTCACTGCCCCGTGTCCTAACTCGCACCCAGTAACGTTCACCCATCACCCGCGCTGTGCTCACTGCCCCGTGTCCTAACTCACACCCAGTCCCGTTCACACATCACCCCCTGTGTTCACTGCCCCGTGTCCTAACTCACACCCAGTCCCGTTCACCCATCACCCCCTGTGCTCACTGCCCCGTGTCCTAACTCACACCCAGTCCCGTTCACCCATCACCCCCTGTGCTCACTGCCCCGTGTCCTAACTCACACCCAGTCCCGTTCACCCATCACCCCCTGTGCTCACTGCCCCGTGTCCTAACTCACACCCAGTCCCGTTCACCCATCACCCCCTGTGCTCACTGCCCCGTGTCCTAACTCACACCCAGTCCCGTTCACCCATCACCCCCTGTGCTCACTGCCCCGTGTCCTAACTGTCACCCAGTCCCGTTCACCCATCACCCCGTGCTCACTGCCCCGTGTCCTAACTCACACCCAGTCCCGTTCACCCATCACACCCTGTGCTCACTGCCCCGTGTCCTAACTCACACCCAGTCCCGTTCACCCATCACCCCCTGTGCTCACTGCCCCGTGTCCTAACTCACACCCAGTCCCGTTCACCCATCACCCCCTGTGCTCACTGTCCCGTGTCCTAACTCACACCCAGTCCCGTTCACCCATCACCCCCTGTGCTCACTGCCCCGTGTCTTAACTCACACCCAGTCCCGTTCACCCATCACCCCCTGTGCTCACTGCCCCGTGTCCTAACTCACACCCAGTCCCGTTCACCCATCGCCCCCTGTGCTCACTGCCCCGTGTCCTAACTCACACCCAGTCCCGTTCACCCATCACCCCCTGTGCTCACTGCCCCGTGTCCTAACTCACACCCAGTCCCGTTCACCATCACCCCCTGTGCTCACTGCCCCATGTCCTAACTCACACCCAGTCCCGTTCACCCATCACCCTCTGAGCTCACTGTCCCGTGTCCTAACTCACACCCAGTCCCGTTCACCCATCACCCCGTGCTCACTGCCCCGTGTCCTAACTCACACCCAGTCCCGTTCACCCATCACCCCCTGTGCTCACTGCCCCATGTCCTAACTCACACCCAGTCCCGTTCACCCATCACCCTCTGAGCTCACTGTCCCGTGTCCTAACTCACACCCAGTCCCGTTCACCTATCACCCCCTGTGCTCACTGCCCCGTGTCCCAACTCACACCCAGTCCCGTTCACCATTCACCCTCTGTGCTCACTGCCCCGTGTCCTAACTCACACCCAGTCCCGTTCACCCATCACCCCCTGTGCTCACTGCCCCGTGTCCTAACTCACACCCAGTCCCGTTCACCCATCACCCCCTGTGCTCACTGCCCCGTGTCCTAACTCACACCCAGTTCCGTTCACCCATCACCCCCTGTGCTCACTGCCCCGTGTCCTAACTCACACCCAGTCCCGTTCACCCATCACCCCCTGTGCTCACTGCCCCATGTCCTAACTCACACCCAGTCCCGTTCACCCATCACCCCCTGTGCTCACTGCCCCGTGTCCTAACACACACCCAGTCCCGTTCACTCATCACCCCCTGTGCTCACTGCCCCGTGTCCTAACTCACACCAAGTCCCGTTCACCCATCACCCCCTGTGCTCACTGCCCCGTGTCCTAACTCACACCCAGTCCCGTTCACCCATCACCCCCTGTGCTCACTGCCCCGTGTCCTGACTCACACCCAGTCCCGTTCACCCATCACCCCCTGTGCTCACTGCCCCGTGTCCTAACTCACACCCAGTCCCGTTCACCCATCACCCCCTGTGCTCACTGTCCCGTGTCCTAACTCACACCCAGTCCCGTTCACCCATCACCCCCTGTGCTCACTGCCCCGTGTCCTAACTCACACCCAGTCCCGTTCACCCATCACCCCCTGTGCTCACTGCCCCGTGTCCTAACTCACACCCAGTCCCGTTCACCCATCACCCCCTGTGCTCGCTGCCCCGTGTCCTAACTCACACCCAGTCCTGTTCACCCATCACCCTGTGCTCACTGCCCCGTGTCCTAACTCACACCCAGTCCCGTTCACCCATCACCCCCTGTGCTCACTGCCCCGTGTCCTAACTCACACCCAGTCCCGTTCACCCATCACCCCCTGTGCTCACTGTCCCGTGTCCTAACTCACACCCAGTCCCGTTCACCCATCACCCCCTGTGCTCACTGCCCCGTGTCCTAACTCACACCCAGTCCCGTTCACCCATCACCCCCTGTGCTCACTGCCCCGTGTCCTAACTCACACCCAGTCCCGTTCACCCATCACCCCCTGTGCTCGCTGCCCCGTGTCCTAACTCACACCCAGTCCCGTTCACCCATCACCCTGTGCTCACTGCCCCGTGTCCTAACTCACACCCAGTCCCGTTCACCCATCACCCCCTGTGCTCACTGCCCCGTGTCCTAACTCGCACCCAGTCCCGTTCACCCATCACCCACTGTGCTCACTGCCCCGTGTCCTAACTCACACCCAGTCCCGTTCACCCATCACCCCCTGTGCTCACTGCCCCGTGTCCTAACTCACACCCAGTCCCGTTCACCCATCACCCACTGTGCTCACTGCCCCGTGTCCTAACTCACACCCAGTCCCGTTCACCCATCACCCCCTGTGCTCACTGCCCCGTGTCCTAACTCACACCCAGTCCCGTTCACCCATCACCCCCTGTGCTCACTGCCCCGTGTCCTAACTCACACCCAGTCCCGTTCACCCATCACCCCCTGTGCTCACTGCCCCGTGTCCTAACTCACACCCAGTCCCGTTCACCCATCACCCCCTGTGCTCGCTGCCCCGTGTCCTAACTCACACCCAGTCCTGTTCACCCATCACCCTGTGCTCACTGCCCCGTGTCCTAACTCACACCCAGTCCCGTTCACCCATCACCCCCTGTGCTCACTGCCCCGTGTCCTAACTCACACCCAGTCCCGTTCACCCATCACCCCCTGTGCTCACTGTCCCGTGTCCTAACTCACACCCAGTCCCGTTCACCCATCACCCCCTGTGCTCACTGCCCCGTGTCCTAACTCACACCCAGTCCCGTTCACCCATCACCCCCTGTGCTCACTGCCCCGTGTCCTAGCTCACACCCAGTCCCGTTCACCCATCACCCCCTGTGCTCGCTGCCCCGTGTCCTAACTCACACCCAGTCCCGTTCACCCATCACCCCCTGTGCTCGCTGCCCCGTGTCCTAACTCACACCCAGTCCCGTTCACCCATCACCCTGTGCTCACTGCCCCGTGTCCTAACTCACACCCAGTCCCGTTCACCCATCACCCCCTGTGCTCACTGCCCCGTTTTCTAACTCGCACCCAGTCCCGTTCACCCATCACCCCCTGTGCTCACTGCCCCGTGTCCTAACTCACACCCAGTCCCGTTCACCCATCACCCCCTGTGCTCACTGCCCCGTGTCCTAACTCACACCCAGTCCCGTTCACCCATCACCCACTGTGCTCACTGCCCCGTGTCCTAACTCACACCCAGTCCCGTTCACCCATCACCCCCTGTGCTCACTGCCCCGTGTCCTAACTCACACCCAGTCCCGTTCACCCATCACCCCCTGTGCTCACTGCCCCGTGTCCTAACTCACACCCAGTCCCGTTCACCAATCACCCCCTGTGCTCACTGCCCCGTGTCCTAACTCACACCCAGTCCCGTTCACCCATCACCCCCTGTGCTCACTGCCCCGTGTCCTAACTCACACCCAGTCCCGTTCACCCATCGCCCCCTGTGCTCACTGCCCCGTGTCCTAACTCACACCCAGTCCCGTTCACCCCTCACCCCGTGCTCACTGCCCCGTGTCCTAACTCACACCCAGTCCCATTCACCCATCACCCCCTGTGCTCACTGCCCCGTGTCCTAACTCACACCCAGTCCCATTCACCCATCACCCCCTGTGCTCACTGCCCCGTGTCCTAACTCACACCCAGTCCCGTTCACCCCTCACCCCCTGTGCTCACTGCCCCGTGTCCTAACTCACACCCAGTCCCGTTCACCCATCACCCCCTGTGCTCACTGCCCCGTGTCCTAACTCACACCCAGTCCTGTTCACCCATCACCCCCTGAGCTCACTGCCCCGTGTCCTAACTCACACCCAGTCCCGTTCACCCATCACCCCCTGTGCTCACTGCCCCGTGTCCTAACTCACACCCAGTCCCGTTCACCCATCGCCCCCTGTGCTCACTGCCCCGTGTCCTAACTCACACCGAGTCCCGTTCACCCATCGCCCCCTGTGCTCACTGCCCCGTGTCCTAACTCGCACCCAGTCCCGTTCACCCATCGCCCCCTGTGCTCACTGCCCCGTGTCCTAACTCACACCCAGTCCCGTTCACCCATCACCCCCTGTGCTCACTGCCCCGTGTCCTAACTCACACCCAGTCCCGTTCACCCATCACCCTGTGCTCGCTGCCCCGTGTCCTAACTCACACCCAGTCCCGTTCACCCATCACCCCCTGTGCTCACTGCCCCGTGTCCTAACTCACACCCAGTCCCGTTCACCCATCACCCCCTGTGCTCACTGCCCCGTGTCCTAACTCACACCCAGTCCCGTTCACCCATCACCCCCTGTGCTCACTGCCCCGTGTCCTAACTCACACCCAGTCCCGTTCACCAATCACCCCCTGTGCTCACTGCCCCGTGTCCTAACTCACACCCAGTCCCGTTCACCCTTCACCCCCTGTGCTCACTGCCCCGTGTCCTAACTCACACCCAGTCCCGTTCACCCCTCACCCGCTGTGCTCACTGCCCCGTGTCCTAACTCACACCCAGTCCCGTTCACCCATCACCCCCTGTGCTCACTGCCCCGTGTCCTAACTCACACCCAGTCCCATTCACCCATCACCCCCTGTGCTCACTGCCCCGTGTCCTAACTCACACCCAGTCCCGTTTACCCCTCACCCCCTGTGCTCACTGCCCCGTGTCCTAACTCACACCCAGTCCCGTTCACCCATCACCCCCTGTGCTCACTGCCCCGTGTCCTAACTCACACCCAGTCCCGTTCACCCATCACCCCCTGAGCTCACTGCCCCGTGTCCTAACTCACACCCAGTCCCGTTCACCCCTCACCCCCTGTGCTCACTGCCCCGTGTCCTAACTCACACCCAGTCCCGTTCACCCATCACCCCCTGTGCTCACTGCCCCGTGTCCTAACTCACACCCAGTCCCGTTCACCCATCGCCCCCTGTGCTCACTGCCCCGTGTCCTAACTCACACCGAGTCCCGTTCACCCATCACCCCCTGTGCTCACTGCCCCGTGTCCTAACTCACACCGAGTCCCGTTCACCCATCACCCCCTGTGCTCACTGCCCCGTGTCCTAACTCACACCGAGTCCCGTTCACCCATCACCCCCTGTGCTCACTGCCCCGTGTCCTAACTCACACCCAGTCCCGTTCACCCATCACCCCCTGTGCTCACTGCCCCGTGTCCTGACTCACACCCAGTCCCGTTCACCCATCACCCCCTGTGCTCACTGCCCCGTGTCCTAACTCACACCCAGTCCCGTTCACCCATCACCCCCTGTGCTCACTGCCCCGTGTCCTAACTCACACCCAGTCCCGTTCACCCCTCACCCCCTGTGCTCACTGCCCCGTGTCCTAACTCACACCCAGTCCCGTTCACCCATCACCCCCTGTGCTCACTGCCCCGTGTCCTAACTCACACCCAGTCCCGTTCACCCATCACCCCCTGAGCTCACTGCCCCGTGTCCTAACTCACACCCAGTCCCGTTCACCCATCACCCCCTGTGCTCACTGCCCCGTGTCCTAACTCACACCCAGTCCCGTTCACCCATCACCCCCTGTGCTCACTGCCCCGTGTCCTAACTCACACCCAGTCCCGTTCACCCATCACCCCCTGTGCTCACTGCCCCGTGTCCTAACTCGCACCAAGTCCCGTTCACCCATCACCCCCTGTGCTCACTGCCCCGTGTCCTAACTCACACCCAGTCCCGTTCACCCATCACCCCCTGTGCTCGCTGACCTACATTGGCTCCAGTTCCGGCAGCGCCTCGATTTGAAAATTCTTATCCTTGTTTTCAAATCCCTCCAAGGCCTCGCCCCTCCTTATCTCTGTAACCCCCTCCAGCCCCACAACCCTCTGAGATCTCTGCGCTCCTCTAATTCTGGCCTCTTGAGCATCCCTGATTATAATTGCTCCACCATTGGCGGCCGTGCCTTCTGCTGCCTGGGCCCCAAGCTCTGGAATTCCCTCCCTAAACCTCTCCGCCTCTCTCTCCTCCTCTAAGACTCTCCTTAAAACCGACCTCTTTGACCAAGCGTTTGGTCGCCTGACCTAATTTCTCCTTATGTGGCTCGGTGTCGATCACTCCTTGGGATGTTTTACTATGTTCAAGGCGCTGGATAAATGGAAGTTGTTATTGGGAGGGTTTGGAGGGGGCTGCAGTTTGCTTCGGCTCCCCTGATTGATGACGGCAAATATTAGCCAGGATTAACCTATTGTTGTACCCCCTGTTCCTCTACCCGCCATTTCCCTCTCCCCCAGTGTTCTTGGCGGTGTACAGTCCCACAGTCCCCACAGTCACACAGTCCCCACAGTCCCCACAGGCCCACAGTCCCCACAGTCACCACAGGCCCACAGTCCCCACAGTCCGCACAGTCCCGCAGTCCCCACAGGCCCACAGTCACCACAGGCCCACAGTCCCCACTGGCCCGCAGTCCCCACAGTCAGCACAGTCCCGCAGTCCCCACAGTCCGCACAGTCCCGCAGTCCCCACAGTCCCGCAGTCCCCACAGTCCCACAGTCACCACAGGCCCACAGTCCCGCAGTCCCCACAGTCCCCACAGTCCCACCGTCCCACAGGCACAGTCCCACAGCCCCCACAGTCCTCACAGGCCCAACAGTCCCCACAGTCTCACAGTCCCCACAGTCCCCCAGGCCCACAGTCCCCACAGGCCCACAGTCCCACCAGCCCACAGTCCGCACAGTCTCACAGGCCCACAGTCCCCACAGTTCCCCAGGCCCACAGTCCCACCAGCCCACAGTCCCCACAGTCTCACAGGCCCACAGTCCCCACAGTCCCACCAGCCCACAGTCCCCCAGTCCCCACAGTCCCCACAGTCTCACAGGCCCACAGTCCCCACAGTCCCACAGTCCCACCAGCCCACAGTCCCCTAGTCCCCACAGTCCCCACAGTCCCACCAGCCCACAGTCCCCACAGTCCCCACAGTCTCACAGGCCCACAGTCCCCACAGTCCCACCAGCCCACAGTCCCCACAGTCCCACCAGCCCACAGTCCCCACAGTCCCACAGTCCCCACAGTCCCACCGTCTCACCGTCCCACAGGCCCCCAGTCCCCACAGTCCCACAGTCCCCACAGTCTCACAGTCCCCACAGTCCCACAGTCCCCACAGTCCCATAGTCCCCACAGTCCCACCAGCCCACAGTCCCCACAGTCCCACCAGCCCACAGTCCCCACAGTCTCACAGTCCCCACAGTCCCACCGTCCCACAGGCCCCATCTCCACACCCAACTGGTGCGGTTATAAAGGCAGTTGAGCGAAGGCTTGGCTCATAGCCGCTGGTAACTCCTCCACCTTGTGTTTGGGGCTCCCGTTGGAGACCGGGCCTGGAGGCTAGGCTGCTCATCCAAACATCATCAATAAACAGCAGCTCATCAAAGGGGCGGCTCAGCGCAGCATCGAGCTCATGTCCCAGCTCCCATACCCGCCCGGTCTGTGCTGGGTTAGCTCATCTTAGCTGGGATTGGGGAGGGGAGGGGAGGGGAGGGGTGCTAGTGTTGGTTTTAGTGACCCTGGGCTGCGGGGGTGGGGGGGGAAGAGGGGGAAATCAGCCAGGGATCTTGTTCAAATGACCCTTGCTGGGTTGGTGTGTGAGAGGCTTGGGCCCAATTGTGATGCCCCCGCAGTCAAATATCCTGGTGGCACTCACTATCACGGCTTATGGATGTAGAAAGTACTTGGGCAAGAGATTGGAGGGAAGTCGGAATCGGGAGGGTGGGGCCAGTGCCTGGAGGGCGGGGCTAGTGCCTGGGGGGCGGGGCCAGTGCCTGGAGGGCGGGGCCAGTGCCTGGAGGGTGGGGCCAGTGCCTGGGGGCAGGGCCAGTGCCTGGGGGGCGGGGCCAGTGCCTGGGGTGTGGGGCCAGTGCCTGGGGTGTGGGGAGGGGAGGAGAGAAACTTTTTTTTTAATTCTCTGGATGCGGGAGTCGCTGGCAAGGCCAGCCTTTATTGCCCATCCCTAGTTGCCCCTTCAGAAGGTGGTGGTGAGCCGCCTTCTTGAACCGCTGCAGTCCGTGTGGTGAAGGTGCTCCCACAGTGCTGTTAGGGAGGGAGTTCCAGGATTTTGACCCAGCGACGATGAAGGATCGGCCGATATATTTCCAAGTCAGGATGGTGTGTGACTTGGAGGGGGACTTGGAGGTGGTGGTGTTCCCATGTGCCTGCTGCCCTTGGATGTGACGCAGACCAAATGAGGGCTTGAGATCTTGGTTCTGTGTTTGGGGGAAGGGCCCAACGACACCTTGTGGTTAAGAGCTCCTGCAGTGATTGCAGAGCCCAGAGGGGGGAGTGGGGAGCGAGGGTTGGGGACACAGAGAGTTGTACCGTCGGGGGGATTCTGGTCTAGATGCCCCGCGGTTGTGTCTAGCGGGCGGCTCACGTGATCCTTTGTTGCTGTTTGACTTCCAGATTCGAGCTGCCCCTCCCCCACCATCACCGATCCCGGCCTCCCAACAGGATGCGGAGTTCCTGATCTGAATGTTGCCGTCTGGATCCGGACCCTACACCTGACTCTGGGACCATCTCTTGGGACCATCTCCACCTGGAAAACGGGGTGAGGGGGTCGGACTGCAGCCGTGAGTAGAATTCACCGCGGCTTGCGAGAAACCGGCTCTGAATCTCCACAAGCGGGAGGACCAGCGACCAACGCATCATCATTCCGATATATTTAGAGCATCGGGTTCCAGTCGGATGACATCTCTCTTGGTGCTTTCATTGAGGAGCTTCCTCCCAGAGCAGGAACCTTCATCCCCCAACAATTTAAACTCCTGTAGAGCCTCCCGTGTAATGAGACGCGCCCCAGAACACCGCACTGGAAACGGGCGAGTGTGTAACACGCAACCATGGGATGGACATTTTGTGTTACGGGCTTTGGAATCAGTTTTGTCATTGGATCCAGCCGACCATTCACGTTCTGAAGCCAAGCCTGATTGCCCAGTCCGCGGATCGCTCCCAGGAACAGCAGCTGGGGCTGAGAGAGGGGGCCAACTTTGTGACAGTGTCTTGGGGTCTCGGTAATGTTGATCTAGCTGCAAAGGGCTGTGAATCCGATATATCCCAGCAATGTTCATTTTTTTTTGGGTGCGAGGCCCCCTTTAACTCCTGCACGTTTTTTTCTATTTAAAAGCCGGGAGTGCGGGAGCGCCAAGACCGCCGTGCGGCCGTGCAGCTTAACGGGAACGTTGTATTTCAGCGCGCACACTTGTAGCTTGACGCTGGGTGATTTATTTATTATTTCTTTGCTTTCGTTGTGTGTTCCTTCCAAGTCCTGGATTCAGGAGCACACCCCTCCGTCACATCATGACTCATCCTGAGGATGTTATGGGCGAGTTAGGGGAGAGGGACCTTGGTTAGACCACACTCGGAGCTCTCTGCTCAGTTCTGGTCTCCAGATTATAGAAAGGGTATAGAGGCACTGGAGAAGGTGAAAAAATGATTTACTGGAATGATACCAGAACTGGGAGGATATACTTATCAGGAAAGACTGAACAGGCCGGGGCTCTTTTCTCTAGCAAGGAGAAGGCTGAGGGGTGACCTGATCGAGGTCTTTGGGATTGTGAAGGGGTTTCGATAGGGTGGGCAGAGAGATGTTTCCACTTGTGGGGGAGACCAGAACAAGGGGCCATAAATATAAGATAGTCACTAATAAATCCAATCGGGAATTCAGGAGAAACTTCTTTCCCCAGAGAGTGGTGAGAATGTGGAACTCGCTACCACAGGGAGTGGTTGAGGCGAATAGTATAGATGGATTTAAGGGGAGGCTGGATAAACACATGAGGGAGAAAGGAATAGAAGGATATGGTGATGGGGGGAGATGAAGAGGGTGGGAGGAGGCTGGTGTGGAGCATAAACACCGACACAGACCAGTTGGGCCGAATGGCCTGTTTCTGTGCTGTAAATACTGTGTGATCGAAGGCACAGGGAGCAGAGAGAGGTGTTTTATTCACTCTCGGGATGTGGGCGTCGCTGGCAAGGCCGGCATTTATTGCCCATCCCCGAGCTGCCCTGAGAAGGTGGGGGTGGGCCGCCTTCTTGAACCGCTGGGAGCGGGTTTGATACAAACTGAGTGTCTCGCTCGGCCACTTCAGAGGGCAGTTCAGAGTCACCCACGATGGTGTGGGACTGGAGTCACATATAGGCCCAGACCGGGTAAGGACAGCAGGCTTCCTTCCCGAAAGGACATCAGTGAACCCGTTGGGTTTTCACACAATCCGACAGCCTCATGGTCACTGTTACTGAGACCAGATTTTTATTTACAGAGTTTTTAAAATTGAATTCAAATACTCAAAGTTCTGTGGTGGGATTTGGAATTGCGTTCTCTGGGATTATTAGTCCAGTAACACAAACACTTCAGTACTGTACCCATACGTATCAAACCTCTACCAGTGGTTCAAGAAGGCGGCTCACCACCACTTCCCCAACGTGCAACTGGGGGTGGTCAATAAATACCGGCCTTGCCGGCGAGGCTCGCATCCCGAGAATGAAGTGAAGAAATGCTAACGGGAACATCTTCGCCCAAAGCGGACTCGAGTTGTGGAAGAAGGAAATGGTCACACTACGACGCATAGAGTCAGGACCTGACCTGACCTGACGGAGGAGTGAGACTGTCTGGGAGAGGCATGAACTGGTCACTTTTAATCAACTCCATGTACACCATGGGCACCACACTTTAGGAAGGATGTGAAGGCCTTGGAGAGGGTGCGGAGGAGATTTACTAGAATGGTCCCAGGGATGAGGGACTTCAGATTTGTGGAGAAGCTGGGGTTGTTCTCCTTAGAGCAGAGAAGGTTAAGGGGATCAAACGCATCTTCCCCTCCCCTCCCCTCCCCTTTCAGCATTCCATAGGGACCACTCCCTCCGAGACACCCTAGTCCACTCCTCTATCACCCCCAACAGCCCTTCCCCTTCGCCTGGCACCTTCCCGTGCAAGCGCAGGAGATGCAACACCTGCCCCTATACCTCCCCCCTTCCCACTGTCCAGGGCCCCAAACACCCCTTCCAGGTGAAACAGCGATTTACTTGTACTTCTTGCAATCTAGTATACTGTATTCGCTGCTCACGATGTGGTCTCCTCTACATTGGGGAGACCAAACGCAGATTGGGTGACCGCTTTGCGGAACACCTCCGTTCAGTCCGTAAGGGTGACCCCGAGCTTCCGGTCGCCTGTCATTTTAATTCTCCGCTCCATTCCCACTCAGACCTCACCGTCCTCGGGCTCTTGCATTGTTCCACGGAAGCTCAACGTAAACTCGAGGAACAGCACCTCATCTTCCGATTAGACACTCTGCAGCCTTCCGGACTCAATATCGAGTTCAACAATTTCAGATCATAACCTTGGCCCCTATTACATTTTTACTTATATTTTTCCACCCCTTTGTTTTGGGTTTTCCCTCCCCCCCCCTTTCCTTTTTTTTCTCTCTCCCACATGGCAGCTGTCTCCCATTCAGCCAGCACATTTCACACCTAATCTAGAGCCGTCTTTTGTCTCCACTAGTCCGACCACCATCTCGTCTGGTTTTGAATACCTCTTAATGTCTCTTCACTTCTTTTGTTCTCTCCCAGTCCTGCCTTTCGATCTATTTCATTTCCTTTCCAGTTTTGAAAAAGGGTTTCGACCCGAAACGTCGACTCTAATTTCTCTCCACGGATGTTGTCTGACTTGCTGAGTTTTTCCAGCATTTTCTGTTGTTAGTCAAGGTTAAGGGGAGGTTTGATCGAGGTGTTCAAAATCATGAAGGGTTTTGATCGAGTAAATAAGGAGAAACTGTTTCCAGTGGCAGGAGGGTCGGTGACCAGAGGACACAGATTGAAGGGAATCGGCAAAAGAACCAGAGAGGAGATGAGGAGAATTTTTTTACACAGCGAGTTGTTGTGTTCTGGAATGCGCTGCCTGAAAGGGCGGTGGAAGCAGATTCAATAGTGACTTTCAAAAGGGAATTGGATAAATACTAGAAGGGAAAACATTTGCAAGGCTGTGGGGAAAGAGCAGGGGGGGAGTGGGGCTAATTGGAGAGCTCGTTCAAAGAGCCGGCACAGGCACGATGGGCTGAATGGCCTCCTTCTGTGCTGTAAAGTTCTATGAGCGGGGAATGTTTTGTTTCAATATCCCTGCTGGTGACTGAGCGAAGGATCGGTCTCCCCTTAGTTTATGTCTGCTTCAAACCGCCAGTGTCGCTCTCTGACTGCGCCGGGAGTGAGGAGGCCATGAAACGCCAACACGCAAGGTTGCTCAATGGTGGGACGGGCGTCTGTGGTCTGGCCAATGTCCCGAGAGTGAGACTGTCTGGGAGGAATCTGTTCCCTGCAGGTCTCCACCCCTGGGCAGAGGAACCGAGAGCACGATCGTACAGTCCATATTACACAGCTACAGTCACGTGTGAGAGAGGAGAGTTCTCCCCGGTGTCCTGGGACCAACATTTGTCCCTCAACCAACACCTAAAACAGATGAGCTGGTCATTATCACATTGCTGTTTGTGGGAGCTTGCTGTGCGCAAATTGGCTGCCGCGTTTCCTACATTACAACAGTGACCACACTTCAAAAAGTACTTCATTGGCTGTAAAGCGCTTTGAGAGGTCCTGAGGTCATGAAAGGCGCTATATAAATGCAAGTTCTTTATATCTCGGCTGCAGAATGGGGAGATAAACATCTCTAATCAAGGTATATTTGACAGCAAACTGTACCGGAACAATTCATCGACAACACTACTTCAAACTAACCTGTCAGCGTGCAGCATGGGAGCAAAGCTCAAAATGGGGAAAGTGGGATTTTAGGACTGAGGTCATTGAAAGGTGATTTAGGTGTCAGCCATGGCTCACTGAGTCGGGACCTCCTGGGCTCAAGACTCGCTCCAGAGACTTGAGCACAAAATCCAGGCTGTCACTTTCAGTGTCGGAGGGGCAGTACTGAGGGAGCGCCGCACTGTCGGAGGGGCAGTACTGAGGGAGCGCCGCACTGTCGGAGGGGCAGTACTGAGGGAGCGCTGCACTGTCGGAGGGGCAGTACTGAGGGAGCGCTGCACTGTCGGAGGGGCGGTACTGAGGGACTGCTGCACTGTCGGAAGGGCAGTACTGAGGGAGCGCCGCACTGTCGAAGGGGCAGTACTGAGGGAGTGCTGCACTGTCGGAGGGGCAGTACTGAGGGAGCGCCGCACTGTCGGAGGGGCAGTACTGAGGGAGTGCTGCACAGGGGGCAGTACTGAGGGAGCGCCGCACTGTCGGAGGAGCAGTACTGAGAGAGCGCCGCACTGTCGGAGGGGCAGTACCGAATGGAGCGCTGCACTGTCGGAGGGGCAGTACTGAGGGAGTGCTGCACTGTCGGAGGGGCAGTACTGAGGGAGCACCGCACTGTCGAAGGGGCAGTACTGAGGGAGTGCTGCACTGTCAGGGGGCAGTACTGAGGGAGCGCTGCACTGTCGGAGGGGCAGTACTGATGGAGCGCCGCACTGTTGGAGGGGCAGTACTGAGGGAGTGCTGCACTGTCGGAGGGGCAGTACTGATGGAGCGCCGCACTGTTGGAGGGGCAGTACTGAGGGAGCGCCGCACTGTCAGAGGGGCAGTACTGAGGGAGCGCTGCACTGTCAGAGGGGCAGTACTGAGGGAGCGCTGCACTGTCGGAGGGGCAGTACTGAGGGAGTGCTGCACTGTCGGAGGGGCAGTACTGAGGGAGCGCTGCACTGTCAGAGGGGCAGTACTGAGAGAACGCTGCACTGTCGGAGATACCGTGTTTTGGATGAGATCACAGCTCGTCGCACTCTCTGTAATTACGTGATGTAAATAAAAGCATGAACATAAATGGGTTTGTTCTGATGCCTTGTACTTGTTCCCAATGGGCCTTTTTGCGTTTGCATTTAAATTTATGAAAGGGTTCGATAAGGTAGACGTAGAGAAGATGTTTCCCCTTGTGGGGGAGACCAGAACTAGGGGCCGTAAATATAAGACAGTCACTAATAAATCCAATAGGGAATTCAGGAGAAACATCTTTACCCAGAGAGTGGTGAGAATGTGGAACTCGCTACCACAGGGAGTGGGTGAGGTGAATAGTATAGATGGATTTAAGGGGAGGCTGGATAAACACCTGAGGGAGAAAGGAATAGAAGGATACATAAGAACATAAGATGTAGGAGCAGGAGTCGGCCATTCGGCCCCTCGAGCCTGCTCCGCCATTCAATAAGATCATGGCTGATCTGATCTTGGCCTCAACTCCACTTCCCTGCCCGCTCCCCATAACCCTCGACTCCCTTATCGTTCAAAAATCTGTCTATCTCCACCTTAAATATATTCAGTGACCCAGCCTCCACAGCTCTCTGGGGAAGAGAATTCCAAAGATTCACGGCCCTCTGAGAGAAGAAATTCCTCCTCATCTCCGATTTAAATGGGCGACCCCTTATTCTGAAATCATGCCCCCTAGTTCTAGATTCCCCCATGAGGGGAAACATCCTCTCTACATCCACCCTGTCAATCCCCCTCAGAATCTTATATGTTTCAATAAGATCACCTCTCATTCTTCTAAACTCCAATGAGTATAGGCCCAACCTGCTCAACCTTTCTTCATAAGACAACCCCTTCATCTCCGGAATCAACCTCGTGAATCGTCTCTGAACTGCCTCCAATGCAAGTATATCCCTCCTTAAATATGGAGACCAAAACTGTACGCAGTACTCCAGGTGCGGTCTCACCAACGCCCTGTACAGTTGTAGCAGGACTTCCCTGCTTTTATACTCCATTCCCCTTGCAATAAAGGCCAACATTCCATTTGCCTTCCTAATTACTTGCTGCACCTGCTTGTTAACTTTTTGTGTTTCATGTACTCGGACGCCCAGATCCCTTTGTACCGCAGCATTTTGTAGTCTCTCCATTTAAATAATAATTTGCTTTTTCATTCTTCCTTCCAAAGTGGATAACCTCACATTTTCCCACATTATACTCCATCTGCCAAATGTTTGCCCACTCACTGAGCCTATCTATATCCCTTTGCAGACTTTGTGGCCTCCTCACAACTTGCTAACCCACCTATCTTTGTATCATCCAAGTCATTAATGAAGATTGTAAATAGTTGAGGCCCCAGCACTGATCCCTGTGGCACTCCACTAGTTACAGTTTGCCAACCAGAAAATGACCCATTTATCCGACTCTCTGCTTTCTGTCAGTTAGCCAATCCCCTATGGATGCCAATATATTACCCCTAACTCTGTGAGCTCTTATCTTGTGCAGTAACCTTTTATGTGACACCTTATCGAATGCCTTCTGGAAATCCATTACACTACATCCACTGGTTCCCCTTTATCCACCCTGCTCGTTACATTCTCAAAGAACTCTAGTAAATTTGTCAACACGATTTTCCTTTCATAAAACCATGCTGACTCTGCTTGATTGTCTTATGATTTTCTAAATGTCCTGCTATCACTTCCTTAATAATGGACTCCAGCATTTTCCCAGTGACAGATGTTAGGCTAACTGGCCTATAGATTCCTGCTTTCTGTCTCCCTCCTTTCTTGAATAGAGGCGTTACATTTGCGGTTTTCCAATCCGCTGGGACCCCTCCAGAATCCAGGGAATTTTGGAAGATTACAACCAACGCATCCACTATCTCTGCAGCCACTTCTTTTAAGACCCTAGGATGTAGGCCGTCAGGTCCAGGGAGCTTGTCGGCCTTTAGTCCCATTAGTTTGTCTCGTACTTTTTCTCTTGTGCTAGAGATTGTTTTAAGTTCCTCCCTCTCTATAGCTCCTTGATTATTATTTTTGGGATGCTTTTAGTGTCTTCTACCGTGAAGACCGATCCAAAATAATTGTTTAGAGTCTCTGCCATTTCTCTATTTCCCATTATTAATTTCCCAGTCTCATCCTCTAAGGGACCAACATTTACTTTAGCTATTCTCTTCCTTTTTATATACCTGTAGAAGCTCTTACTGTCTGTTTTCATATTATTTGCTAGTTTACGCTGATAGGGAGAGATGAAGAGGGGTGGGAGGAGGCTGGTGTGGAGAATAAATACCAGCACGGACCAGTTGGGCCGAATGGCCTGTTTCTGTGCTGTACAGTCAGTGTAATTCTAGGACTCGCTCAAGGCCCCTCAAACAGGCGAGTCCTGGGACCGATCCCGGGTGTGAGCTCGGGCTCGGCTCACAATAAACACAAACTGCGTGAAGCTAAGCTGTGAGTAACATGGGAGAAAGGGGAGATGAGCGACGATGGGTCCTCCTCTCTCAGGGTGAAATTGCTCATCGCCAGTCACATGAATTGGGCTCGGAGCGAATCCTGAGGTGAAAGGGCGGTGGAAGCAGATTCAATAGTAACTTTCAAAAGGGAATTGGATAAATACTTGAAGGGGAGAAATTTGCAGGGCTGTGGGGAAAGAGCAGGGGGAGTGGGACTAATCGGAGAGCTCTTTCACAGGCACGATGGGCCGAATGGCCTCCTGTGCTGTAAGATTCTGTGAATTGGTGGCTCGTTTTACACTGCCCCCCAATGTTCCTGTTCATCAACTTCAGGCGCGGTGTAAAGACAGCTTTTGATTGGCTATCCTGTTTTGCGGAACTTTCGAAGACCAATTCCAATCCCTCTGTCTCGCTGAAGAGTAATTGACATAAATTGAACAAACCTAGGCCTCAGTGTCAAATTAAGAGCCTCCGCAAGTCAGCACCGAATCAAAGATGGGGCTGACAAGTTGTAATTGACTGGTGAAGATTGTTGATGACCTCTCCAGGGATGATACTCCAACTCCCCAAAGCCTTTCCACCATCTACAAGGCACAAATCAGGAGTGTGATGGAATACTCTCCACTTACCTGGATTGGCACCCCGTCTACCACCTTAAACATTCACTCCCTCCACCACCGGCGCACCGTGGCTGCAGTGTGTACCATCTACAAGATGCACTGCAGCAACTCACCAAGGCTTCTTCGGCAGCACCTCCCAAACCCGCCACCTCTTCCACCTAGAAGGACAAGGGCAGCAGGCGCATGGGAACACCACCACCGCCAAGTTCCCCTCCAAGTCACACACCATCCTGACTTGGAAATATATCGGCCGATCCTTCATCGTCGCTGGGTCAAAATCCTGGAACTCCCTCCCTAACAGCGCTGTGGGAGCACCTTCACCACACGGACTGCAGCGGTTCAAGAAGGCGGCTCACCACCACCTTCTCAGGGCAACTAGGGATGGGCAATAAAAGCCGGCCTTGCCAGCGACGCCCACATCCCGAGTGTGATTTTAAAAAAAGGTTTCCATCCCTAGCATGGGGAAAAGTTCATAACTGAAATCCTCCGCATGCATGGCACAGCAGCGGTCATACCCTGCTCACCCGTGGATCAGTGGGTAACACTTCTCGGCTGAGTTAGAAGGTTGTGGGTTCGAATCCCAATCCAGAGACTTGAGCACATAATCCAGGTTAACACTCCAGTACAGTACTGAGGGAGCGGTGCACTGTTGGAGGGGCAGTACTCAGGGAGCGCCGCACTGTCGGAGGGGCAGTACTGAGGGAGCGCCGCACTGTCGGAGGGGCAGTACTGAGGGAGCGCCGCACTGTCGGAGGGGCAGTACTGAGGGAGCGTCGCACTGTCGGAGGGGCAGTACTGAGGGAGTGCCGCACTGTCGGAGGGGCATTACTGAGGGAGCGCCGCACTGTCGGAGGGGCAGTACTGAGGGAGCGCTGCACTGTCGGAGGGGCGGTACTGAGGGAGCGCCGCACTGTCGGAGGGGCAGTACTGAGGGAGCGCCGCACTGTCGGAGAGGCAGTACTGAGGGAGCGCTGCACTGTCGGAGAGGCAGTACTGAGGGAGCGCCGCACTGTCGGAGGGGCAGTACTGAGGGAGTGCCGCACTGCCGGAGGGGCGGTACTGAGGGAGCGCTGCACTGTCGGAGGGGCGGTACTGAGGGAGCGCCGCACTGTCGGAGGGGCGGTACTGAGGGAGCGCCGCACTGTCGGAGGGGCGGTACTGAGGGAGCGCCGCACTGTCGGAGGGGCGGTACTGAGGGAGCGCCGCACTGTCGGAGGGGCGGTACTGAGGGAGCGCCGCACTGTCGGAGGGGCGGTACTGAGGGAGCGCCGCACTGTCGGAGGGGCGGTACTGAGGGAGCGCCGCACTGTTGGAGGGGATGTCTTTCGGGCGAGACGTTAAACCGAGGCCCCGTCTGCTCTCTCAGATGGAAGTAAAAGATCCCAGGGCTCTATTTCAAAGAAGAGCCGGGGGAGTTCTCCCCGGTGTCCTGGGGCCAGTATTTATCCCTGAACTGACATCACTAAAACAGATTATCTGGTCATTATCACATTGCTGTTTGTGGCTGCCATGTTTCCCACATTCCAACAGTGACCACTCTTCGTAAGTACTTCATTAGCTGTAAAATGTTTTGGGCCGTCCTGAGCTGGTGACAGACGTTATAAAGATGCAAGTTCTTTTTTAATGAGGCATTTATCCCCCTCCGCTCTTTGCTCCCACTCAGTCCCCCCCATCGGGACATGGGGTTCCCAACCCTCCTGGATTGACCGGGAATCTCCAGGAATTGAAGGTTAATCTCCAGGACATGACTGTGAGCAAAAACCCCGGAGAAAGGTCGTGGGGGCGTTAAAATACATTGCGGGGGGAATTTTACCCTGGGGGGGGGGGCGGGGGAACGGGAGGTAAAATGACCAGAAAATGGAAGTGTGTCGGGAAGCTGGCTCCAACCCGCCGGCCCCCGGGGTTTACCCAGGCGGGACAAGGGGGCGGGTTGGCATCTTAAGTATGTTAATGAGGCTGGAAGGCCGGCAGCTGCAGTGAGGCGAGGACCGCCCGGGGGGGGAGCGCTCCTTGTGGGCCGGGGGGAGCAGGAGGGCTTCCTCCCAAACCCCAAGCCCCTCCGCCACGGCCCCCTGGGATCGGATCCCCTTCCCCCGGGGGTCTGGGATCGCACCGACCTGCTCCCGCGGTCTGCTCGGCAACACTCGCCGCCCCGACTCTGCACGGGGAACCTGTCCGCGCCATCAGACGCAAGCTGCAGAGTTAAATCCGGACTTCCCGTTCCCCCGCCACCGGACCCCCCCCCCGGCTCGTCAGAAAATTAAATTCCCCCCCTCCCCCTACGTTTATTCCATTTTCTTTGATCACTCTTTGTTTATTTGATTATAAAAATATTGGAGATGTGGGAAAGGGCTGTTTGACTGATGGTGAAGAATCATCCAATCAGATAACCGCTTTCCGATTGGCCGTGGGGAGGCGGGGCGCGGGGAGGATGGACGACCAATGGTGGGAGGGTGGGCGGAGTCAGGCGGTCACGTGACGAAACCTCCAGCGTTGGTGACCCGAATCGGAACCCCGTCCCCTTCCCGCTGGCTTCATATTTCCTGAGCGGTAAAGTCGGAATCCTCGGCTCCCGCACCACAGGCGGGGCAGAGACCTGCAGTGCCGCCGAACGCCACCAGAGGGTGCAGGAGGCCTGTGCCTGTCTGGGCCGCACAAACTCATTCCACATCGCCGGTCAGGATTGAACCGAACTTGACGGGCTGGCCCAGCAGCTCGGGAATAAACCCTCATTTCCCCCCCCTCTTCCCCCCTCCCTTCCCCATTCCACCAGGACTCCGCACCGAATCCAGAGTTCTGGGCCAGACAGAAAAGACCACAGCTAGAGTACTGCGTGCAGTTCTGGTCAGCACATTACAGGAAAGATGTGATTGCACTCGAGAGGGTGCAGAGGAGATTTACAAGGATGATGCCTGGGCTGTGGAAGTTTAGCGATGAGGAGAGATTGGATAGGCTGGGGTTGTTTTCTTTGGAACGGAGGAGGCTGAGGGGAGACTTGATTGAGGTGTATAAAATTATGAGGGGCCTCGATAGAGTGGATAGGAAGGACCTATTTCCCTTAACAGAGGGGTCAATAATCAGAGGGCATAGATTGAAAGCAATTGGTAGAAGGATTAGAGGGGAGTTGAGGAGAACTTTCATCACCCAGAGGGTGGTGGGGGTCTGGAACTCACTGCCTGAAAGGGTGGTAGAGGCAGAAACCCTCATCGCATTTAAAAAGTACTTGGATATGCACTTGAAGTGCTGTAACCTACAGGGCTACGGACCAAGAGCTGGAAAGTGGGATTAGGGTGGAGAGCTCTTTGTCGGCCGGCACAGACACGATGGGCCGAATGGCCTCCTTCTGTGCCGTAAATTTCTATGGTTTTATGGTTTCCAGAGTTCTGGGTGAGACAGAGACTTGATTCCCCAGCTGAACATCTTCTTTCTGGGTCGAGGGGTGGAGGCCAGTTATTTGCCCGCTGTGGCGGGACTCGGAGGAGCGGAGGTTCCAGCTCCCAAGGGATGTGTGTGCAGCCTCGGTCAGGAGGAGCCTGCCCTGCCAGAGTTGTGCTGAAATTGTGCTCGAGATCGATCCAGGCCCTCGGGGTAGATTATAATCTTCTCCCCATCGCGCGCGGGTCTGTCTATCCAATTCTGTCTGCAACAGGAGACTCGGTCCTGGAAAGGAACAGAGAGCAGCGCTCACTCAATGTAATATCACAGCGATAGTGACACACACACACACACTCACACACACACACACAGTGACAGTAACACATAGGAACATAAGAACTAGGAGCAGGAGTCGGCCATTCGGCCCCTCGAGCCTGCTCCGCCATTCAATGAGATCATGGCTGATCTTCGACCTCAACTCCTGATTTCACCCCTGAACGGCCTGGCTCTAATTTTAAGGTTCTGCCCCTTGTTCTGGACTCCCCCCACCAGAGGAAATAGTTTCTCTCTCTACCCTATCAACTCTCTTTATCACTTTAAACACCTCGATTAGATCACCCCTTAATCTTCGATATTCAAGGGAATACAAACATAAGAACATAAGAATTAGGAGCAGGAGCCGGCCATTCGGCCCTCGAGCCTGCTCCGCCATTCAATGAGATCATGGCTGATCTTCAACCTCAACTCCACTTTCCCGCCCGATCTCCATATCCCTCGATTCCTCTAGAGTCCAAAAATCTATCGATCTCTGTCTTGAATATACTCAACGACTGAGCCGCCACAGCCCTCTGGGGCAGAGAATTCCAAAGATTCACCACCCTCTGAGTGAAGAAATTCCTCCTCATCTCAGTCCTAAATGGCTGATCCCTTATTCTGAGAGTGTGACCCCTGGTTCTAGACTATGCCCCCTAGTCCAAGCATATGAGGGAGAAGGGAATAGAGGGTTATGTTGATAGAGTTAGATGAGGAAAGACGGGAGGAGGCTCGAGTGGAGCATAAACGCCGGCATGGACTGGTTGGGCCGAATGGCCTGTTTCTGTGCCGTAGATCCGATGTAATCCTGTGTAGACTCTCCAGCCAGGGGGGAAACAGCCTCTCAGCATCGACCCTGTCAATCCCCCTCAGAATCTTGTATGTTTCAATGAGATCACCTCTCGTTCTTCTAAACTTCGCTGGACAAACACACAGCGACACCCGCGTACGATCCAGTCCCGTGTCAAATCAAATCAAATCAACTTTTATTGTCATTGTTAGTGCACAAGTGCAGTACAACGAAATGTAGGCTTGCGGCTCCCGAGAGTGTACATTTGGATTAAGACATTTAAACATTCAACATACATTTGGCTTGTAATATATTAACATAAACATAACCATAATAAAGTGCATTGGCAGATGTGCAGGCTTTAGAGTTTATTTGTGGAGTTCAGTAGGATGACAGCCCTGGGAAAGAAGCTGTTCCTAAATCTGGTCGTTCGGGTGCGAATGCATCTGTAGCGTCTCCCAGATGGCAGGAGGGCGAACAGACTGTGGCTGGGGTGGGTAGGGTCTTTGATGATGGACCATGACCTCCGTAAACAGCGTTTCTGGTATATGTGCTCTATGGTCGGTAGCCGGGTGCCGGTAATGCGTTGGGCAGTTTTGACTACCCGCTGCAGGGCTTTCCGGTCATAGTAGCTACAGCTGCCATCCCATACTGTGATACAGTTTGTCAGGATGCTCTCTATTGTGCAGCGGTAAAAGTTAGAGAGGATCAGGGGTGACAGGTTACATCCCTTCAGCCTCCTTAGGAAATATAGGCGCTGCTGGGCCTTCTTCACCAGAGAGGAGGTATTGAGGGACCAGGAGAGGTCTTCCGTGATGTGGACTCCGAGGAACTTAAAGCTGTCCACCCTTTCCACCACAGCCCCATGGATGTGGATGGGGGTGTGACTTCCGCCTTTGGACTCCCTGAAGTCCACAATGATTTCTTTGGTTTTCTTGATGTTAAGGGCCAGGTTGTTATCGACGCACCACTTCACGAGATGCTTGACCTCCTCCCTGTAGGCTGACTCATCGTTGTTGGTGATCTGGCCTACTACCGTGGTATCATCCGCAAACTTGATGATGGTGTTGGAACCATGAACAGCCACACAGTCGTGGGTGAAGAGGGAGTAGAGGAGGGGGCTCAGCACACATCCTTGTGGGGCCCCCGTGTTCAGGGTCGGGGGGGGGAGGTGTGGTTACCTAATTTGACAGACTGGGGTCTGTTTGTTAGGAAGTCCAGGGTCCAGTTGCAGAGGGAAGTGTTCAGGCCAAGAGTTTGGAGTTTGGTGGCCAGCTTGTTGGGGACAATAGTGTTGAATGCTGAGCTGTAGTCTATGAACAGCATTCTGATGTAGGTCTCCTTACCATCTAAGTGATACAGTGCCGAGTGTAGAGCAGTTGTGATTGCATCCTCCGTTGATCTGTTTGCACGATAGGCAAACTGGTGTTGGTCAAGAGAGGCGGGAACACTGGCTTTGATGTGAGCCAGGACCAGTCTCTCGAAACACTTCATTATGATGGGTGTGAGTGCGACAGGTCGATAGTCGTTCAGGCACGTCACAGCCGTTTGTTTTGGCACAGGAATAATGGTAGCGGTCTTGAAGCATGTAGGGACTACTGCCTGGGCCAATGACAGATTGAAGATGGCAGTGAAGACATCAGCCAGCTGATCAGCACATTCCTTGAGTACCCGTCCAGGGATGCTATCCGGTCCAGCAGCCTTTCGTGTGTTCACTCCACGTAGAACACCCCTTACATCGGAGGATGGACTTACTGTATGTTCTGATTAGTTCAAAAGGTCAGCCTTTCCACCATCTACAAGGCACAAGTCAGGAGTGTGATGGAATACTCTCCACTTGCCTGGATAAGTGCAGCTCCAACAACACTCAAGAAGCTCGACACCATCCAGGCAACTATGGATGGGAATAAATGCTGGCCTTGCCAGCGACGCCCACATCCCATTAAAACAAATATTTTTTTTTTAATGTTACTAATTTCCCCCTTTCCCCGACTCCTCGCTGGGGTACAATCCCCTGCCCGGGCACTCTCTGGGTCCTGAGCCAGTGTAGCCCAGGCGGTGTGTCGATGGGAAATCCAAACACGGAGCTGCACCGCTCCCGAACCCGGGCTGACCTCACCCGATGTCCAGTCACCGGGATTGTCCAGCACAGGTCACTGGGGGTCAGGAGCGGGAACCCGGACTGACCTCACCCGATGTCCAGTCACCGGGATTGTCCAGCACAGGTCACTGGGGGTCAGGAGCGGGAACCCGGACTGACCTCACCCGATGTCCAGTCACCGGGATTGTCCAGCACAGGTCACTGGGGGTCGGGAGCGGGAACCCGGGCTGACCTCACCCGATGTCCAGTCACCGGGATTGTCCAGCACAGGTCACTGGGGGTCTGGAGCAGGAACCCGGGCTGACCTCACCCGATGTCCAGTCACCGGGATTGTCCAGCACAGGTCACTGGGGGTCGGGAGCGGGAACCCGGGCTGACCTCACCCGATGTCCAGTCACCGGGATTGTCCAGCACAGGTCACTGGGGGTCAGGAGCGGGAACCCGGGCTGACCTCACCCGATGTCCAGTCACCGGGATTGTCCAGCACAGGTCACTGGGGGTCAGGAGCGCGAACCCGGGCTGACCTCACCCGATGTCCAGTCACCGGGATTGTCCAGCACAGGTCACTGGGGGTCAGGAGCGGGAACCCGGGCTGACCTCACCCGATGTCCAGTCACCGGGATTGTCCAGCACAGGTCACTGGGGGTCAGGAGCGGGAACCCGGGCTGACCTCACCCGATGTCCAGTCACCGGGATTGTCCAGCACAGGTCACTGGGGGTCAGGAGCGGGAACCCGGGCTGACCTCACCCGATGTCCAGTCACCGGGATTGTCCAGCACAGGTCACTGGGGGTCGGGAACGGGAACCCGGACTGACCTCACCCGATGTCCAGTCACCAGATTGTCCAGCACAGGTCACTGGGGGTCAGGAGCGGGAACCCGGGCTGACCTCACCCGATGTCCAGTCACCGGGATTGTCCAGCACAGGTCACTGGGGGTTGGGAACGGGAACCCGGACTGACCTCACCCGATGTCCAGTCACCGGGATTGTCCAGCACAGGTCACTGGGGGTCAGGAGCGGGAACCCGGGCTGACCTCACCCGATGTCCAGTCACCGGGATTGTCCAGCACAGGTCACTGGGGGTCGGGAGCGGGAACCCGGGCTGACCTCACCCGATGTCCAGTCACTGGGATTGTCCAGCACAGGTCACTGGGGGTCAGGAGCGGGAACCCGGGCTGAACTCACCCGATGTCCAGTCACCAGATTGTCCAGCACAGGTCACTGGGGTTCGGGAGCGGGTACCCGGGCTGACCTCACCCGATGTCCAGTCACCAGATTGTCCAGCACAGGTCACTGGGGGTCAGGAGCAGGAACCCGGACTGACCTCACCCGATGTCCAGTCACCGGGATTGTCCAGCACAGGTCACTGGGGGTCGGGAACGGGAACCCGGACTGACCTCACCCGACGTCCAGTCACCAGATTGTCCAGCACAGGTCACTGGGGGTCAGGAGCGGGAACCCGGGCTGACCTCACCAGATGTCCAGTCACCGGGATTGTCCAGCGCAGGTCACTGGGGGTCAGGAACAGGAACCCGGGCTGACCTCACCCGATGTCCAGTCACCGGGATTGTCCAGCACAGGTCACTGGGGGTCGGGAACGGGAACCCGGACTGAACTCACCCGATGTCCAGTCACCGGGATTGTCCAGCACAGGTCACTGGGGGTCTGGAGCAGGAACCCAGGCTAACCTCACCCGATGTCCAGTCACCGGGATTGTCCAGCACAGGTCACTGGGGGTCAGGAGCGGGAACCCGGACTGACCTCACCCGATGTCCAGTCACCGGGATTGTCCAGCACAGGTCACTGGGGGTCTGGAGCAGGAACCCAGGCTAACCTCACCCGATGTCCAGTCACCGGGATTGTCCAGCACAGGTCACTGGGGGTCAGGAGCGGGAACCCGGACTGACCTCACCCGATGTCCAGTCACCGGGATTGTCCAGCACAGGTCACTGGGGGTCGGGAGCGGGAACCCGGGCTGACCTCACCCGATGTCCAGTCACCGGGATTGTCCAGCACAGGTCACTGGGGGTCAGGAGCAGGAACCCGGGCTGACCTCACCCGATGTCCAGTCACCGGGATTGTCCAGCACAGGTCACTGGGGGTCGGGAGCAGGAACCCGGGCTGACCTCACCTGATGTCCAGTCACCGGGATTGTCCACAGGTCACTGGGAGTCGGGAGCGGGAACCCGGGCTGACCTCACCCGATGTCCAGTCACCGGGATTGTCCACAGGTCACTGGGGGTCGGGAGCGGGAACCCGGGCTGACCTCACCCGATGTCCAGTCACCGGGATTGTCCAGCACAGGTCACTGGGGGTCAGGAGCGGGAACCCGGGCTGACCTCACCCGATGTCCAGTCACCGGGATTGTCCAGCACAGGTCACTGGGGGTCAGGAGCAGGAACCCGGGCTGACCTCACCCGATGTCCAGTCACCGGGATTGTCCAGCACAGGTCACTGGGGGTCAGGAGCGGGAACCCGGGCTGACCTCACCCGATGTCCAGTCACCGGGATTGTCCAGCACAGGTCACTGGGGGTCAGGAGCGGGAACCCGGGCTGACCTCACCTGATGTCCAGTCACCGGGATTGTCCAGCACAGGTCACTGGGGGTCAGGAGCGGGAACCCGGGCTGACATCACCCGATGTCCAGTCACCAGGATTGTCCAGCACAGGTCACTGGGGGTCAGGAGCGGGAACCCGGGCTGACCTCACCCGATGTCCAGTCACCGGGATTGTCCAGCACAGGTCACTGGGGGTCAGGAACGGGAACCCGGGCTGATTCCCCTCCCCCGCGCAAAGGCACCGAGTCCAGACTCAGATAAACTGGGGAAGGAGCCTGGGTATTGTGGGCCTCACTATCACAGCGGGCAACACAATTCTCCCCG
The DNA here is from genome assembly GCF_052327205.1 of Somniosus microcephalus. Taxonomy (NCBI): domain Eukaryota; kingdom Metazoa; phylum Chordata; class Chondrichthyes; order Squaliformes; family Somniosidae; genus Somniosus; species Somniosus microcephalus. The sequence continues at coordinate 268,838,743 of NC_140994.1, read as the reverse complement.
AGCCCAGGGCTCTCTCACCTCACACACTTACACACTTACACCTCACACATGTACACACCCACACCTTACACAGTTACACCTCGCACATTTACACACTTACACCTCACACACTTACAACTCACACACTTACACCTCACACATGTACACACCCACACCTTACACACTTACACCTCGCACATTTACACACTTACACCTCACACACTTACAACTCACACTTACACCTCACAGTTACACACTTACACTTCACACATTTACACACTTACACCTCACACACCCACACCTTACACACTTACACCTCACACATTTACACACTTACACCTCACACACTTACACCTCACACTTACACCTCACCGTTACACACTTACACCTCACACATTTACACACTTACACCTCACACACTTACACCTCACACTTACACCTCACAGTTACACACTTACACTTCACACATTTACACCTCACACACTTACACACTTACACCTCACACAGTTACACAATTACACCGTACACACTTACACCTCACACATGTACACACTTGCACCTCACACATTTACACACTTACACTTCACACACTTACACCTCACACATTTACACACTTGCACTTCACATATTTACACACTTACACCTCACACACTTGCACCTCACACATTTACACACTTACACCTCACACATTTACACACTTGCACCTCACACATTTACACACTTACACCTCACACACTTACAGTTAGCAGCAAACATGTCTGTAAGAGCTCAACTGGTGGGATTATGAGAAAGGGAGGGTGAGAGAGAGAAAGAGACAAAGAGAGAGAGTAAGTGAGAGAGAGAGAGACAAAGTGATTAAGGGCAAAAAGAGAATCCGAGAGTGTGCGTGAATATTATGCTTCAGTAATTCTAATTTATTACTACTTATTTTGAGTTTCTTCCCTAAATGATATCTGAAAACCCACCTGTGTGAAGCTGGTTACAGGGTCATTGCTGGGCTGGATCAGACTCCTAGAATAACACAAAATAGGACAGTATGAATCGAATCTCTCCCGGTCACCCCAGTTCCTGTGTCCAGGGTGGAATCTGCACGCAGACTTTCACTGACGCTGTTCGGAAATTGAGCCTGGAGAGACGGGCCGGATCTCGGGGCAGCCCAGCCCGGTGTGGTGCTGGGTCGGACAGACAAGCAGAGGCCTGGCTCAGTGACCCCCGCCGTCCCCCCCAGTCTGTGGTGACACAGCGAATCCATCACTGGGGGGCGGAGCACTGGTCTCAAAGCTTCAGCAGAAAGGAAAAGGGGAAAGAACTTGTTTTTAAATAACAGCATCGTACAGAGTGTCAGCCTGTTCCACAAAAAAAAATCTACCCGCCTCCCCTCATGGATTCCTCACTCACACCCGGCCCACCCTCTGGTGGGAGTGAATGGGGGAGCGAGGGGGGTGGGGGTTGGGAGAGAGGGGGAGCAAAGGGTAGGAACGAGGAGGAGAGAGGGGGGTGTGATAAAGTGGAAGAGGTAAGCGAGTGGGACAGAGGCAGGTAGGGTGGGCTACGGGGGAGCGAGAGCAATGGGTCCTCAGCCCGTGACACACCCGGTAAACGCTCACCCGGTAAACGCTCACCCGGTAAACGCACCCGGGAAACACACACCCGGGAAACGCTCACCTGGTAAACGCACACCCGGTAAACGCTCACCTGGTAAACGCACACCCGGTAAACGCTCACCCGGTAAACGCACACCCGGTAAACGCTCACCCGGTAAACGCTCACCCGGTAAACGCACACCCAGGAAACGCTCACCCGGTAAACGCTCACCCGGTAAACGCACACCCAGGAAACGCACACCCGGGAAACGCTCACCTGGTAAACGCACACCCGGTAAACGCTCACCCGGTAAACGCACACCCGGTAAACGCACACCCGGGAAACGCTCACCTGGTAAACGCACACCCGGTAAACGCTCACCCGGTAAACGCACACCCAGGAAACACACACCCGGGAAACGCTCACCTGGTAAACGCTCACCCGGTAAACGCTCACCCGGTAAACGCACACCCAGGAAACGCACACCCGGGAAACGCTCACCCGGTAAACGCACACCCAGGAAACACACACCCGGGAAACGCTCACCTGGTAAACGCACACCCGGTAAACGCTCACCCGGTAAACGCACACCCAGGAAACGCACACCCGGTAAACGCTCACCCGGTAAACGCACACCCGGGAAACGCTCACCCGGGAAACACACACCCGGGAAACGCTCACCCGGTAAACGCACACCCGGGAAACGCACACCCGGTAAACGCACACCCGGGAAACGCACACCCGGGAAACGCACACCCGGGAAACGCACACCCGGGAAACGCACCCGGGAAACGCACACCCGGGAAACGCACCCGGGAAACGCACCCGGGAAACGCTCACCTGGTAAACGCACACCCGGGAAACGCACACCCGGGAAACGCACACCCGGGAAACGCACCCGGGAAACGCACACCCGGGAAACGCTCACCCGGGAAACACACACCCGGGAAACACACACCCGGTAAATGCTCACCCGGTAAACGCACACCCAGGAAACGCACACCCGGTAAACGCACACCCGGGAAACGCTCACCCGGGAAACACACACCCGGGAAACGCTCACCCGGTAAACGCACACCCGGGAAACGCACACCCGGGAAACGCACACCCGGGAAACGCACCCGGGAAACGCACACCCGGGAAACGCACCCGGGAAACGCACCCGGGAAACGCTCACCTGGTAAACGCACACCCGGGAAACGCTCACCCGGGAAACACACACCCGGGAAACGCTCACCTGGTAAACGCACACCCGGGAAACGCACACCCGGGAAACGCACACCCGGGAAACGCACACCCGGGAAACGCAAACCCGGGAAACGCACCCGGGAAACGCACACCCGGGAAACGCAAACCCGGGAAACGCACCCGGGAAACGCACACCTGGTAAACGCACACCCGGGAAACGCTCACCCGGGAAACGCACACCCGGTAAACACACCTGTGTCGGCCTCACCGGAACCGGTCTCTCAGTCGCTGTGGTTTCACTGTGATTTGCGGATTTCTCACCGTCCGTCTCTGCCTCTGTTGCGTCCGACTGACTTTGTGCGCACACTTCGCTCGCGAGTACCGCACTCGCCTCCTGCACCCATCCACTCTTCTCAACGTGAGTGACCCGAAACCTAGAGACAGAAATAACAAACTGGCCTTAACTGTGTGGAGTTACATCAGGGACCAGCCCTGAATCCCAGCTCAGTGACTTCGGGCTGTGTTACCAGTACGAGTGCTGGGATAGAATTCCCCATCCTGACCCCACTTTCTCTGTGGGAACGTTACCTGGAGCGAGCTGTTAGTCTCTGAAGGTGGCAGGACAAGTTGAGGAGGCTGTTAAAAAGCACATGCGATCCTTGGCTTTATTAATAGAGGCAGTGAGTACAACAGCAAGGAAGTGATGCTGAACCTTTATAAAACACTGGTTCGGCCTCAGCTGGAGTATTGTGTCCAATCCTGGACACCACACTTTAGGAAGGATGTCGAGGCCCTGGAGAGGGTGCGGAGGAGATTTACTAGAATGGGTCCAGGGATGAGGGACTTCAGTTATGTGGAGAGACTGGAGAAGCTGGGGTTGTTCTCCTTAGAGCAGAGAAGATTTAGGGGAGATTTAATAGAGTTTGCTCAAAATCATGAGGGGTCTGAACAGAGTAAATAAGGAGAAACTGTTTCCAGTGACAGGAGGGTCGGTGACCAGAGGACACAGATTAAAGGTGATTGGCAAAAGAACCAGAGGGGAGATGAGGAGAATTTTCTTCATGCAGTGCTCAATGCTGGCACCCAGAATGGGAAGCGTTCCATCCCATTAACCCGATGACCACAAATGTAATCAATAGACGGTGGAGGATGAGCACTTAATGGCCAGACTACATCTGGAGTACTGTGCACCATTCTAGGGGCACACACTTAAGGTGATTCAGCAAAAAATCCGGGGGGAGGGGTGGGTAGCGGAGGGGAGGTGAGGATTTTTTAAATTTACACAGCGAGTTGTTGTGATCTGGAACGCGCTGCCTGAAAGGGCGGTGGAAGCAGATTCAATAGTAACTTTCAAATTGGAATCGAATAAATACTTGAAGGGAAGAAATTTGCAGGGCTCTGGGGAAAGAGCAGGGGGGAGTGGGACTAATTGGAGAGCTCGTTCAAAGAGCCGGCACAGGCACGATGGGCCGAGTGGCCTCCTTCTGAGCTGTGTGATTCTATGGAGTCACTATGGTTGGTGAACTCAGATCAGTTGATGTTCAGGGTCCTTCAATATTAAACTGAACACTGTCCCCCAAACTGGAAAGGGAGGAGTTTGAGGCCTGGTGTACTGTACCTGCCCACGGAGAGGACAGTGACCTCCACCTCCTGACCCCTGCCCTTGGCCTCCTTCGCTCGGCCGTGGATGTGAAATGGGGCTTTCTTCCTCTGCTGGTTGCAGTGCAGACAGACTGATCTGGCCCCTCCCGCAGCTCCAGAGTGCACGGTGTGGTGGTGAGGGTTCCGAGGAGGGGGTTTTGTCACGGTTTCTTCAGGGAACAACGGGCTGGAAGATAAAGAACAAGAACAACACAGGTTAGAAAACATAGAAAAATAGGAGCAGGAGTCGGCCATTCGGCCCTTCGAGCCTGCTCCACCATTCAGTATGATCATGGCTGATTCTCTATCTCAATACCATATTCCCGCTCTCTCCCCATACCCCTTGATGCCTTTTGTGTCTAGAAATCTATCTATCTCCTTCTTAAATATATTCACTGACTTGGCCTCCACAGCCTTCTGTGGTAGAGAATTCCACAGGTTCACCACCCTCTGAGTGAAGAAATTTCTCCTCATCTCAGTCCTAACTGTCCTACCCCGTATCCTGAGACTGTGACCCCTCGTTCTAGATCCCCCAGCCAGGGGAAACATCCTCCCTGCATCCAGTCTGTCTAGCCCTGTCAGAATTTTATATGTTTCAATGAGATCCCCTCTCATTCTTCTAAACTCTGGTGAATACAGGCCTAGTCGACCCAATCTCTCCTCATACGACAGTCCTGCCATCCCAGGAATCAGTCTGGTGAACCTTCGCTGCACTCCCTCTATGGCAAGTATATCCTTTCTTAGGTAAGGAGACCAAAACTGCACACAGTACTCCAGGTGTGGTCTCACCAAGGCCCTGTATAACTGTAGTAAGACATCCTTGCTCCTGTACTCAAATCCTCTTGAAATGAAGGCCAACAATAGAGGTTAGGGAGGGCATCACGAGGGAAATTAGAGAAGCGTGCAATAAGAGCACAGCTGTCATCATAGGTGACTTTAACTTACATATAGATTGGACTAGCCTAATCAGTAAAAATAATGAGGAGGAGGAATTCCTTGAGTGTTTGAGGGATGGTTATCTGGATCAATATGTCGAGGAACCAACTCGGGAACAGGCTATATTGGACTGGGTACTGTGCAATGAGAAGGGACTAATCAGTAATCTTGTTGTACGGGGACCCTTGGGTCAGAGCGATCATAACATGATCGATTTCTCACTCGAAATGGAGAGCGAAGAAATTGACTCAGAGACTAAGGTCCTGAATTTAAACAAGGGGAATTATGATGCCATGAGACGGGAACTGAGTAGGTCTGATTGGACAACGTTCCTGGGAGGACTGGAGGTAGATAAACAATGGCAAACATTTAAAGATAGAATGACAAAATTGCAAAAATTGTTTATACCAATCTGGCATAAAAGGAAATCTAAAAAGGTGACTCAACCGTGGATAACAGGGGAAATTAGAGACAGCATAAAATCCAAAGATAGGGCGTATAAAATAGCCAAAAAAAGCGCCAGAGCGGAAGATTGGGAACAGTTTAAGATAGAGCAAAGGAGGGCAAAGGGCATAATCAAGAGGGGCAAAATAGCTTACGAAAACAAGCTGGCGGAAAATATAAAAACTAACTCCAAAAGCTTTTATAAGTATATCAAAAGGAAAAGACTGGTGAAAACCAAAGTTGGTACATTGCAGTCAGATACGGGGGAATATATAATGGGAAATAAGGAAATGGCAGATCAACTAAATGCATACTTTGGGTCAGTCTTTACGAAGGAAGACACAAAAAACCTCCCTGGGATATCGGGAAAAATAGGGACATTGGCAAAGGAGGAACTGACGCAAATCAATATCTCTAAGGATATGGTGTTAAGGAAGCTAAAGGGATTGAAGGTGGACAAATCCCCAGGGCCTGATAACATGCATCCTAGGGTACTGAAGGAGGTGGCCCTAGAGATAGCGGATGCACTAAGGATGATTTTTCAGAATTCATTAGACTCGGGAACAGTGCCGATGGATTGGAGGGTAGCTAACGTTACCCCACTATTCAAAAAGGGGGGTAGGGAAAAAGCAGGTAATTACAGACCTGTAAGCCTTACATCAGTTGTGGGCAAAATGCTGGAGTCCATCATTAAGGATGAAATAGCGGAGCACTTAGCAAATGGGGACAGGATAGGACAGAGTCAACATGGATTTACAAAGGGTAAATCGTGCTTGACTAATCTATTGGAATTTTTTGAGGGAGTAACTGGTAGAATAGATGGGGGAGAGCCAGTAGATGTGGTGTACCTGGACTTCCAAAAGGCCTTCGATAAGGTCCCACATAAAAGATTAGCATGGAAAATTGAGGCTCATGGGATAAAGGGGAAAGTTTTGGCGTGGATAGGGAACTGGCTGTCAGATAGAAAACAGAGAGTTGGAATAAACGGCTCATTTTCTGAATGGCAGGCAGTAACAAGTGGGGTACCACAGGGATCTGTCCTGGGCCCCCAGCTGTTCACAATTTACATTAATGACCTGGATCAGGGAGTCGGATGCAGCATTTCCAAATTTGCAGACGACACTAAACTAGGAGGGGGGGTGGGCTCAGAGGAAGAGACCAGGAAGCTCCAGAGCGATTTGGACAGACTGGGCGATTGGGCGGATAAATGGCAGATGCACTATAATGTGGACAAGTGCGAAGTTATCCACCTTGGGTGCAGGAACGGGAGGGCAAATTATTATTTAAATGGCAATAGATTGGGAGAGGGGGAAGTACAGAGAGACCTGGGTGTTCTTGTACACCAGTCACTGAAGGCGAGCATGCAGGTGCAACAGGCGGTCAAGAAGGCAAACGGTATGCTGGCCTTCATAGCAAAAGGGTTAGAATACAGGAACAGGGATACCTTGCTGCAGCTGTACAGGGCACTGGTGAGACCACACCTCGAGTACTGTGTACAGTTTTGGTCGCCTCATCTGAGGAAGGATGTTCTTGCCATGGAGGGGGTGCAGCGGCGATTCACCAGGCTGATACCAGGAATGGCGGGAATGACCTATGAGGAGAGACTATGTAGTTTAGGGATGTACACACTGGAGTTTAGAAGATTGAGAGGGGACCTCATAGAAGTGTATAAAATTCTGACAGGTCTAGACAGACTGGATGCAGAAGGAATGTTTCCCTTGGCGGGTGAGAACAGAACTAGAGGACATAATTTAAGGATAAGGGCTAAACCATTTAGGACAGAGATGAGGGGGAATTTCTTCACTCAGAGAGTGGTGAACCTGTGGAACTCATTGCCACAGAGGGCAGTGTATGCCAGCTCATTAAATATATTTAAGAGGGAATTAGATATATTTCTACGGGCAAAAGGGGTTAAGGGTTACGGAGAGAAGGCGGGGACGGGATACTGAATTAAAGGATCAGCCATGATCTCATTAAATGGCGGAGCAGGCACGAAGGGCCGAATGGCCTACTCCTGCTCCTATCTTCTATGTATCTATGTATCTATACCATTTGCCTTCCTAACTGCTTGCTGCACCTGCATGTTTGCTTTCAGTGACTGGTGTACAAGGACACCCAGGTCCCTTTGTACTTCAGCATTTCACAATCTATCACCATTTAAATAATTTACCTTTCTGTATTTCCTACCGAAGTGGATAACTTCACATTTATCCACGTTATACTGCATCTGCCATGTATTTGCCCATTCACTCAACTTGTCTAAATCGCCTTGAAGCCTCTTTGCATCCTCCTCACAACTCACAATCCCACCTAGTTTTGTGTCGTCAGCAAACTTGGAAATATTACATTTGGCTCCCTCATCCAAATCATTGATATATATTGTGAATAGCTGGGGCCCAAGCACTGATCCCTGCGGTACCCCACTAGTCACCGCCTGCCACCCCGAAAAAGACCCATTTATTCCTACTCTCTGTTTCCTGTCTGTTAACCAATTTTCAATCCATGCCAGTATATTACCCCCAATCCCATGTGCTTTAATTTTGCACACTAACCTCTTAAGGATGTCTTGCTGCAGTTGTACAGGGCCTTGGTGAGACCACATCTTGAGTATTGTGTGCAGTTTTGGTCGCCTTATCTGAGGAAGGATGTTCTTGCCATGGAGGGAGTGCAGCGAAGATTCACCAGACTGATACCTGGGATGGCAGGAATGACGTCTGAAGAGAGATTGGGTCGATTAGGCTTATACTCGCTGGAGTTTAGAAGAATGAGAGGGGACCTCATTGAAACTTATAAAATTCTAACAGGACTAGACAGACTAGATGCAGGAAGGATGTTCCCGATGGCCGGGGAGTCCAGAACCCGGGGTCACAGTCTAAGGATAAGGGGTAAACCATTTAGGACAGAGATGAGGAGGAATTTCTTCACCCAGAGAGTGGTGAACCTATGGAATTCTCTACCACAGAAGGCAGTTGAGGCCAATTCATTAAATATATTCAAGAAGGAGTTAGATATATTTCTTAAGGCTAAAGGGATCAAGGGGTATGGGGAGAAGGCAGGGACAGGATACTGAATTTGGATGATCAGCCATTATCTCATTGAATGGTGGAGCAGGCTCGAGGGGCCAACCCAGGTGTCAGCCTGGTGAATCTTCGCTGCACTCCTTCCATGGCAAGAACATCCTTCCTCAGATAGGGCGACCAAAACTGCACACAATACTCAAGGTGCGGTCTCACCAAGGCCCTGTACAACTGCAGCAAGACATCCTTGTTCCTGTACTCAAACCCTCTCACTACAAAGGCCAACATACCATTTGACTTCTTAACCACCTGCTGCACCTGCATGCTTACCTTCAGCGACTGGTGCACAAGGACACCCAGGTCTCGTTGCACTTCCCCTTCTCCCAATCTATTGCCGTTCAGATAATAATCTGCCTTTCTGTTTTTGCCACCAAAGTGGACAACCTTGCATTTATCCACATTATACTGCATCTGCCATGCATCTGCCCAATCACCCAACCTGTCCAAATCATACTGGAGTTTCTCGGCATCCTCCTCACAGCACACACACCCACCTAGCTTTGTGTCGTCTGCAAACTTGGAGATATTACATCTAGTTCCCTTGTCTAGATCATTAATGTATATTGTGAATAGCTGGGGTCCTAGCACCGATCCCTGCGGTACCCCACTAGTCACTGCCTGCCACTCGGAAAAAGACACATTTATTCCAACTCTTTGCTTCCTGTCTGCCAACCAGTTCTCTATCCAAGTCAATACCTTGCCCCCAATCCCATGTGCCTTAATTTTACACGCTAATCTCTTATGCGGGACCTTATCGAAAGCCTTCTGAAAGTTCAAATACACCACATCCACTGGTTCTCCCTTTTCTATTTTACCAGTTACATCCTGAAAAAATTCCAGTAGATTAGTCAAGCACGATTTACCTTTTATAAATCCATGTTGACTTTGTCCGATCCTGTCACTGTTTTCCAAGTGCTCTGCTATTACATCTTTTATAATGGACTCTAGCATTTCCCCCACTACCGATGTCAGGCTTACTGGTCTGTAATTCCCCGTTTTCTCTCTACCACCCTTTTTGAATAGTGGGGTAACATTAGCTACCCTCCAATCCATGGGTGCTGTTCCAGAGTCTATCGAGTTCTGGAAGATGACCAGCAATGCATCTACTATTTCTAGGGCCACTTCCTTATGTACCCTAGGATGCAGATTATCAGGCCCTGGGGATTTATCGGCCTTCAATCCCGTCAATTTCCCTATCACCATTTCGCTACAAATACTGATTTCTTTCAGTTCCTCCCTCTCATCAGACCCTATGGGGGAAAAATTCGGTTGGTTGCGCCACCCATTAGCGCCTTAAGAGGGCGCTAAGTGGGTCGCAAGTCAACTGGCGCCCGGGCGCGGCACTGCCCACGTCTCCCACTAAATTCCGCGGGATGCTATTGGTGGCGCTAACCGTTAGCGCTTCGCTGCTGCCGATGACGCCATCGGTGTGCGCAGCGCCCCGCTGACGCCCCGGCCGCGATATTCAACAGCGCCCCCTGATTTACTGCCGGACGCTATGTCCGACAGGGTCAGGGTGGCGTACCTGTGGCCGGGGAGGAGCAAATTAAAGGCGAGGTGCGGGGCCGCCATTTTTGTTGTTGGCCGCCTGCCAGCACCTGCCTGTGCTCCCGTCCCTGGCCTCCTGAACACCCCCCCCCACCCCCGCGGAGTGCCGGCTGCGCTCCAAGAGCCCGGCACTTCTCTTCCACACCGGGCTCTTTTGCCTGCACTCCCGATCCTCGGAGGCCCAGCTGGGCCCCAGATCGTGCTGCACAAGGCCCCTCCCCTTTAAGAAGGGGCGGAAGGCCTGCAATACCGCAGCGCGACGTGCCGCAGCGTGTGGCGCCGCGGCACGTTGCGCCACGATATTCACTCACAGCGCCCCAAGAGGGATGCGGGGCGCCTCCAGTAGCGCCCTGCTTCCCTTTGGGGCGCAAACGACCAATTTCCGGTGCGGGGGCGCGAATGTTTCCGGGCGCTACTTTTAGCGCCCTGGCGAGGTAAGCGCCCCAAACGGGGCTATACTCAATTTCTCCCCCTATGTGTTCTATCAAACACTCCCAGGGCAGGTATAGCACAGGCTAGATACAGAGTAATATAGAAATAACTATATTTATATAGCGCCTTCCACAACCTCAGGATGTCCCAGAGCATCTCACAGCCAATGAGGTACTTTTTTGAAGTGTAGTCACTGTTGTAATGTAGGAAACATGACAGCCAATTTGAGCACAGCAAGCTCCCACAAACAGCACTGTGATAATAACCAGATAATCTGTTTTAGTGATATTGATTGAAGGATAAATATTGGCCCCAGGACACCGGGGAAAACTCCCCTGCTCTTCTTCGAAATAGTGGCCGTGGGATCTTTCCCGTCCACCTGAGAGAGCAGTTTAATGCTTCATCTAAAAGACGGCCCCTCCGACAGTGCAGCACTCCCTCAGTATGGCCCCTCTGACAGTGCAGCGCTCCCTCAGTACTGCCCCTCCGACAGTGCGGTGCTCCCTCAGTACTGCCCCTCCGACAGTGCGGCACTCCCTCAGTACTGCCCCTCCGACAGTGCGGCACTCCCTCAGTACTGCCCCTCCGACAGTGCAGCGCTCCCTCAGTACTGCCCCTCCGACAGTGCGGCACTCCCTCAGTACTGCCCCTCTGGCAGTGCAGCGCTCACTCAGTACTGCACTGGGAGTGTCAGCCTGGATTATGGGGCTCGAACCCTTGACCTTCTGACTCGGAGGCGAGACGCTCGCTAATTTGTTTGTACCTAAAGCAGAGGCATTAAATTGTTCTTAAACATTCAATATCCTTTGCCACTGACTTATTCCCCAACTCGACTCTCCTTTGGGTGAATTTCCCCCGACTTCCCTTTTTACTTCTAACTTTGTGATTTTTAACTCGTGTCCCCTGTGGTTTGTCAATCTCCTTCACAATCCTCTACATCCCGATAGACACCCACTTGGGGGGAGCCAAGTATTGACCCCCGTGGCCTGGACTAGCCTCTGGGAGACCTGTGTGTGTCGCCTAAGGTTCTGAGTCTCCAATTCCACCCCACCTGCGAGGCTCAGGCTGGTTACTCAGAGTATTTCACCCTCTGACCTCCCAGCTGCACAGGCAAGATCAGGAACTCTCTACCGAGGGCACGGAGCCAGGATCCTAGTTCCAGTGGTGAGAGGTTTCATCAGCTGTGTGTCTGCTTTCAGAGGAATGGGTTGTCTTGCACCCTCTGTAAACTTCAGCTCATCCAAACCTCTGCTGCCCGTGTCCTAACTCGCACCGAATCCCCTTCACCCATCACCCCCTGTGCTCACTGCCCCGTGTCCTAACTCACACCGAGTCCCGTTCACCCATCACCCCCTGTGCTCACTGCCCCGTGTCCTAACTCACACCCAGTCCCGTTCACCCATCACCCCCTGTGCTCACTGCCCCGTGTCCTAACTCACACCCAGTCCCGTTCACCCATCACCCACTGTGCTCACTGCCCCGTGTCCTAACTCACACCCAGTCCCGTTCACCCATCACCCCCTGTGCTCACTGCCCTGTGTCCTAACTCACACCCAGTCCCGTTCACCCATCACCCCCTGTGCTCACTGCCCCGTGTCCTAACTCTCACCCAGTCCCGTTCACCCATCACCCCCTGTGCTCACTGACCTCCATTGGCTCCCGGTCCGGCAACTCCTCCATTTTAGAATTCTCATCCTTGTTTTCCAATCCCTCCATTGCCTCACTCCCTCCCTATCTCTCTAACCTCCTCCAGCACTACAACCTCCCCCCCCCGCCCCCAAGATCTCTGCGCTCCTCCAATTCTGGCCTCTTGAGCATCCCTGATTATAATCGCTCCACCATTGGCGGCCGTGCCTTCAGCTGCCGAGGCCCTAAGCTCTGGAATTCCCTCCCTAAACCTCCCCGCCTCACTACCTCTGTCTTCTCCTTTAAGGCGCTCCTTAAAAACGACATCTTTGACCAAGCGTTTGGTCACCTGTCCTAATATCTCCTTATATTTTTGTTTGATAATCGCTCCTCTGAAGCACCTTGGGACGTTTTGCTATGTTAAACGCGCTGTATAAATACAAGTTGTAATTCAGTTGGGTGACATACGGATGATGGAAGATTTTAAAATACATTACTATAATGTGTACACTGAGCAGATACATTTTGAGAGGCAGGCACAATAATAATTAGCAATAAAGCGCTTCTGGGGATAACTCACGTTAGGTTCTTGCCTCCTTCTCACCTGAGTGCTGGGGGTTTCACCTGTTCTTGGTCCTCCAGCAGCTCTTTCAGTGCCTCCGTGTTAGCTGGGCAACAGACAAAGACAGAAGGTATCACCATGACCAATAGGAACAATGGCGGACAGGTAAAGATCCTCTGGTCCATGTAGCCCGTCCCACACAATTGCGATACCTCGTGTCTCACAATATCTGCACTCTCCACTCCACCCAAAACCATTGGATCTCCTGGGAGAGGCAAATAAACAGATAAAAAACCCCAGGCCAATTTTGGTGAAAAAAATCTGGGAAATTCCTCTCTGACCAATCTAGGCGATCGAAACTAGTCCAGGAGGTCACTCTGGCCCTGAAATCGCTGCAGTACCCACCTGCTGTAAGAGGTGATCTCCGCCCCAGCCAGAAACAGGTCCAGCTCTTGCTTAAAGGAATTTAGCGAGTCCGCATCCACCACACGAGACAGCAGCCTGTTCCAGTTGTCCACTATACGCTGGGGAAAGGACCACCTCCTGACATCTGACCTCGATCTGGCCTTATACAACTTGAAGTTGTGACCCCTGGTCCTCCCTTACCTATTTAATTGAAAGTCAACTGGAACAAATCTATTCCCTTCATTATTCCCGATCAGATCATCTCTAAGTCTACGCTTCTCGAAGGTTTAGAGTCCCAACTCTTTTAGCCTATCTTGATAACCAAGATGCTTTATACTGGGAATCAGCTGGTGGAACTCCTCTGTACCATTTCCAAAGACTCAATATCACCAACCATGTGAGGAGACCAAAACTGGACACAGCATTCCAAGTGCGGCCTGACTAAGGTCTATGCTGAGGTCGCTGATCTTAGCTGCGGGTATCGTAGGATGCGACAGTTGTCGGCTTCAGTACCCTTGGATTGGCGAAGAAACAAGGGAGTATCCCGCCATAATCCGGGCCAGCGCCTCAGCTGGGGACAGCCTCGGAAAACGGCGACGTAGGGTTGGCCTACTACAGTCCCCTTCACAGAATCTAACTGTTTATAAATAATTCCCAAGTTTCACCTTGAGTTTTTAAAATACATTCTCGCTGGCACGGCCGGCATTTATTGCCCGTCCCCAGTTGCCCTGAGAAGGTGGGGGTGGGCCGCCTTCTTGAACCGCTGGGAGCGGGTTTGACACAAACTGAGTGTCTCGCTCGGCCACTTCAGAGGGCAGTTCAGAGTCACCCACGATGGTGTGGGACTGGAGTCACCTATAGGCCCAGACCGGGTAAGGACGGCAGGTTTCCTTCCCTAAAGGACATTAGCGAACCCGTTGGGTTTTTACACAATCCGACAGCCTCACGGTCACTTTTACTGAGACCAGATTTTTATTCTGGATTTTTAAATCTGTATTCAAATTCTCAAACTGCCCACGGTGCGAGTTGAACTCACGTTCTCTGGATCACTAGTCCAGTAACTGAACTAGTTTGTAGAAATGGAAAAATGTCACACTGACACGTTAAATGGTGTTTCTCCGAGGTACTGCAGTTTGGAGGGAGCTTTAGTCTGTATCTAACCCCGTGCTGTACCTGCCCTGGGAGTGTTTGATGGGACAGTGTAGAGGGAGCTTTACTCTGTATCTAACCCCGTGCTGCACCTGCCCTGGGAGTGTTTGACGGGACAGTGTAGAGGGAGCTTTACTCTGTAGCTAACCCATGCTGTACCTGCCCTGGGAGTGTTTGATGGGACAGTGTAGAGGGAGCTTTACTCTGTATCTAACCCGTGCTGCACCTGCCCTGGGAGTGTTTGATGGGACAGTGTAGAGGGAGCTTTACTCTGTATCTAACCCGTGCTGTACCTGCCCTGGGAGTGTGTGATGGGGACAGTGTAGAGGGAACTTTACTCTGTATCTAACCCGTGCTGTACCTGCCCTGGGAGTGTTTGATGGGGCAGTGTAGAGGGAGCTTTACTCTGTCTCTAACCCGTGCTGTACCTGCCCTGGGAGTGTTTGATGGGACAGTGTAGAGGGAGCTTTACTCTGTATCTAACCCATGCTGTCCCTGCCCTGGGAGTGTTTGATGGGACAGTGTAGAGGGAGCTTTACTCTGTATCTAACCCGTGCTGTACCTGCCCTGGGAGTGTTTGATGGGACAGTGTAGAGGGAGCTTTACTCTGTATCTAACCCGTGCTGTACCTGCCCCGGGAGTGTTTGATGGGACAGTGTAGAGGGAGCTTTACTCTGTATCTAACCCGTGCTGTACCTGCCCTGGGAGTGTTTGATGGGACAGTGTAGAGGGAGCTTTACTCTGTATCTAACCCGTGCTGTACCTGCCCTGGGAGTGTTTGATGGGACAGTGTAGAGGGAGCTTTACTCTGTATCTACCCCGTGCTGTACCTGCCCTGGGAGTGTTTGATGGGTGTGGTAAACCACTGTCATACCTGTCTGTATGTGTATGTGTATTCCACTAGGTACAGGTCTGGACATGCCTCGGCTGACTCCTCCCACTATTCCAGGTATATAAGTGACTACCTCCCAGTCCCTTAGTATTCTGGACGGGTCGACCACTCGAGACAAGACCTTCATTCTTTAGTTAATAAAAGCCTGGTTGTTACTCGCTCAACCTCAGTCTTTTGAGTAATTGATGGCGCATCAATTTTATTAACTAAATTTTTTATAATGGAGAAGATCCTCACACCAGCATGCCTGGACCTGGACAGTCGGGAAGCGGACGCTTCCACCAAGTTTGCTCACTGGCTCACGTGCTTCGAGACATTCCTGACTGCCTCCACTGCGGTCGAAACAGATGCGGACAAACTGTCTGTCCTGATCTCCAAGGTGAACCACCGAGTGTACTCAGTCATCCGGGACGCGACCTCGTACACAGCCGCCCTCCAGCTCCTCAAGACCCAGTACACGCGCCCTGTGAACGAAGTATACGCTAGGCACCTTCTGGGGAGTCGCAAGCAACAACCTGGGGAATCGACTGAGGAATACCTCCAAGCACTGTCCGTGCTTGGCCGGGCCTGTGGGTGTAAGGCGGTAACGCCCACTAAGTACACGGAGGAACTGATCCGGGATGCCTTCGTAGCGGGCCACAGGTCCAACTACACCCGACAGCGACTGCTGGAGCAGAGTGACCTCACCCTCGACAAAGCCTCCGACATCGCACTAACGCTGGACGCAGCCTTCCGGGGCATGGATGCCTACTCCTCTGCACCGTGGACGCCGCGGGGAACGACAACCTGGGACACGGTAGGACAGCCCCATAGCACCGTGCCACCCCAGCCACAGCCCAACAACGGCCCAACTACCGCAGCAGTGTCCCAAAGCCAGACAGCAGTATCCCAAGGCCAGAAATGCTACTTCTGTGGCCAGGCCAAACATCCCAGAGCGCACTGCCCGGCGAAGAATGCGACCTGCTCGGTCTGCGGGAAAAAGGGACACTACGCCAGCGTCTGCAAGGCCAAAACCACCCCGAACGCCAGCAGCGCCGCGTGTGGGCCGTGCGAGCTGCCGTCTTGGGCCCCCAACAGCGCCGCGTGTGGGCCGTGCGGGCCGCCATCTTGGGCCTCCCCAGCCATGTGCGAACCACCGCAGCAGCAGCCATCTTGGACGACTCCAGCCACATGGGAATCATGGACGCCGCCATCTTGGACACCAGCCGGGACGCAGCAGACCGCCAACCCTCCCCCATCTGATACTCGCAGCGACACACCGACCCCTACGCTGGCCTCTGTGACGCTGGACCAAACGAGACCGCACCAGCTAGCTCGGTCCAAAATGGACGTTAAGGTAAACGGCCATGCAATAAACTGCCTTTTTGACTCCACCCCGACACGGTGCGGCGTTGCTCTCTCCCAGTCCTGCCTGCGCACCAGCAGATTTCTATGGCCTCCGAGTCCCAGTCAGCGGACATTGGCGGCTACTGCGTGGTGACACTAGTAGTAGACGGGACTGTGTTCAATAATTTTAAACTCCTGGTCCTGCCCGACCTCTGCGCTGCCGTTCTACTGGGGTTGGATTTCCAGTGCCACCTCAAAAGCGTTACGATGGCGTACGGTGGCCCCCTCCCCCCACTCACAGTCCGCAGCCAGCAGCCTCCAAATTGCCCGCCGCGCACCAGATGCAACCTCTCCACACTCAGAGTCCCACCCCCCCCACTGTTTGCTAACCTCACCCCCGACTGTGAGCCCATCGCCACAAAGAGCAGGTGATACAGTGCCGGGGACAGGGTTTTCATCAAAACCGAAGTGGAACGGCTCCTGAAGGAGGGGATTATTGAGGGCAGCTCCAGCCCCTGGCGAGCCCAGGTTGTGGTCGTTAAGACCGGCGAGAAACAACGCCTGGTCATCGACTACAGCCAAACAATAAACCGCTACACCCTGCTGGACGCCTACCCACTCCCCCGCATAGCTGACATGGTCAACCAGATCGCGCAGTACCGCGTCTTTTCGACCATTGACCTGAAATCAGCGTACCACCAGCTCCCCATCAGCCCTGAAGACCGCCAGTATACTGCTTTTGAGGCAAACGGCCGCCTCTATCACTTCCTTAGGGTTCCCTTCGGCGTTACCAACGGGGTCTCCGTCTTCCAAAGGGAGATGGACCGGATGGTCGATCAAAACGAGCTGCAGGCCACTTTCCCTTACCTAGATAATGTGACCATCTGCGGCCATGACTTGCAGGACCATGACGCAAACCTCGAGAAATTCCTCCGCACCGCCCAACTCCTGAACCTGACATATAACAAGGAGAAGTGCATATTCCGCACAGACCGCCTCGCCATCCTTGGCTGTGTTGTAGAACACGGGGTCATCGGTCCCGACCCGGACCGGATGCGTCCCCTTATGGAACTCCCACTGCCCCACTGCCTAAAAGCTCTGAAGAGGTGCCTAGGGTTTTTTTCCTACTACGCTCAGTGGGTCCCCTACTATGCAGACAAAGCCCGTCCGCTGATCAAGTCCACCTCTTTTCCCGTGACGGCAGAGGCCCGCTTAGCCTTCCATCGTATCAAGGAAGACATTGCCAAAGCCACCATGCACGCAGTGGACGAATCCATCCCCTTCCAGGTGGAAAGCGATGCGTCCGACTTCGCTCTGGCCGCCACCCTTAATCAGGCGGGGAGACCTGTGGCATTCTTCTCACGAACCCTCCAGGGCCCGGAGACCAGACACTCCGCGGTCGAGAAGGAGGCCTAGGCTATCGTGGAGGCTGTGCGTCATTGGAGGCACTACCTGGCCAGAAAACGATTTACCCTGCTCACTGACCAGCGTTCAGTTGCTTTTATGTTCAACAACAAGCAGAGGGGCAAAATCAAAAATGACAAGATCTTGAGGTGGAAAATCGAACTTTCCACCTACAATTACGAGATCTTGTACCGGCCTGGGAAGCTCAATGAACCCCCAGACGCCCTATCGCGTGGCACCTGCGCCAGCGCGCAGATCGATAGACTGCGGGCCCTCCACAATGACCTCTGCCACCCGGGGGTCACCAGGTTCTTCCACTTCATCAAGGCCCGCAACCTGCCTTACTCCATCGAGGAGGTCAGGACCATGACCAAGAACTGCCAAGTCTGCGCTGAGTGCAAACCGCACTTTTATAGACCAGACAGAGCCCACCTGATAAAAGCCACTCGCCCTTTCGAACGCCTGAGCATCGATTTCAAAGGGCCTCTCCCCTCCTCCGACCGCAATGTGTACTTCCTCAACATCATTGACGAGTACTCCTGGTTCCCGTTCGCTATCCCCTGCCCGGACATGACCAGTGCCACGGTCATTAAATCTCTGAACAGCCTCTTCACCCTGTTCGGTTTCCCCAGCTACATCCATAGCGACCGGGGCTCATCGTTTATGAGCGACGAACTCCGCCAGTACCTGCTCGCTAGGGGTATAGCCACAAGCAGGACCACCAGTTACAACCCCCGGGGGAATGGACAGGTGGAAAGAGAGAATGCAACAGTTTGGAAGGCCGCCCTACTAGCCTTAAAGTCTAGGGGCCTTCCGACCTCCCGCTGGCAGGAGGTGCTCCCCGATGCGCTCCACTCGATTCGGTCACTGCTCTGCACTGCCACCAATGCCACCCCTCACGAGAAAATGTTTGTCTTCCCAAGGAAGTCCACATCGGGGACATCGTTACCGCCATGGCTGACGTCCCCAGGGCCGGTACTACTGAGAAGACACGTGAGGGCCAATAAAACGGGCCCCCTGGTCGAGAGGGTCGACCTCCTCCACGCCAACCCCCAGTACGCTTACATTGCGTACCCGGATGGGCGGGAGGACACAGTCTCCATACGAGACCTTGCACCCTCGGGGACCGCTGTAACCCACTACCCATTACCACCCCCCCCACGACCCGATATCCAACCCCAGCAGCTGGCTCGCCTTGGACCGTCACCCACGAGGACTACACTCCAGGGCCCCAGCCTACACGGGACGCGACGCCGGAAGCTCCACCACCCCTGCCGTCGCCACGTCGATCAAAGCGGCAGACAAGACCTCCGGAGAGACTCCAATACACGAACTTTTAAATACACTTCACCCCGCCGGACTCATTTTTAAACAAGGGGTGAATGTGGTAAACCACTGTCATACCTGTCTGTGTCTGTATGTGTATTCCACTAGGTACAAGTCTGGACATGCCTCGGCTGACTCCTCCCACTATTCCAGGCATATAAGTGACTACCTCCCAGTCCCTTAGTATTCTGGACGAGTCGACCACTCGAGACAAGACCTTCATTCTTTAGTTAATAAAAGCCTGATTGTTACTCGCTCAACCTCAGTCTTTTGAGTAATTGATGGCGCATCAATGGGACAGCGTAGAGGGAGCTTTACTCTGTATCTAACCCGTGCTGTACCTGCCCTGGGAGTGTTTGATGGGGACAGTGCAGAGGGAGCTTTACTCTGTATCTAACCTGTGCTGTACCTGCCCTGGGAGTGTTTGATGGGACAGTGCAGAGGGAGCTTTACTCTGTATCTAACCCGTGCTGTGCCTGCCCTGGGATTGTTTGATGGCACAGTGTAGAGGGAGCTTTACTCTGTATCTAACCCGTGCTGTGCCTGCCCTGGGAGTGTTTGATGGGACAGTGCAGAGGGAGCTTTACTCTGTATCTAACCCGTGCTGTGCCTGCCCTGGGAGTGTTTGATGGGACAGTGTAGAGGGAGCTTTACTCTGTATCTAACCCGTGCTGTACCTGCCCTGGGAGTGTTTGATGGGACAGTGCAGAGGGAGCTTTACTCTGTATCTAACCCGTGCTGTGCCTGCCCTGGGAGTGTTTGATGGGACAGTGTAGAGGGAGCTTTACTCTGTATCTAACCCGTGCTGTGCCTGCCCTGGGAGTGTTTGATGGGACAGTGTAGAGGGAGCTTTACTCTGTATCTAACCCGTGCTGTACCTGCCCTGGGAGTGTTTGATGGGACAGTGTAGAGGGAGCTTTACTCTGTATCTAACCCGTGCTGTACCTGCCCTGGGAGTGTTTGATGGGACAGTGTAGAGGGAGTGACGGTTCATTGTGTGTCGGCAGGATGTGTTCTAATGGGCGGCTGAGGGCCGGACTTTTCTCAGAGCTCAGACTCCACTCACCTTCGTTCTCGATGATGCATTGCACGATTTGCCCCACGGTGTCCTGGTTCGATTCATTAGTTTCCTGAACACCTGTGAACACAAGTGATCACAGTTTGATAAAAGAAAACATTTCTACCGGGCCATTTACCACCTCCGGACCTCACAAAGCGCTTTACAGCCATTTACATACTTTTGTAGTGGAGTCACTGTTGTAATGTGGGAAACACGACAGCCAATTGTGCGCACAGCAAGCTCGCTCAAACAGCAATGTGATAATGACCAGATAATCTGTTTTAGCGATGTTGGTTGAGGGATAAATATTGACCAGGACACCAGGGAGAACTCCCCTGCTCTTCTTCGAATAGTGGCCATGGGATCTTTTACATCCACCTGAGAGAGCAAATGGGGCATTGGTTTAACGTCTCATCTGAAAAACGGCACCTCCGACAGTGTGGCACTCGCTCAGTACTGCCCCTCCGACAATGCGGCCCTCCCTCAGTAGTGCCCCTCCGACAGTGCAGCGCTCCCTCAGTACTGCCCCTCCAAAAGTGCAGCACTCCCTCAGTACTGCCCCTCCAATAGTGCAGCACTCCCTCAGTACTGCCCCTCCGGCAGTGCAGCGCTCTCTCAGTACTGCCCCTCTGAGAGTGCAGTGCTCCCTCAGTACTGCCCCTCTGACAGTGCAGCACTCCCTCAGTACTGCCCCTCCGACAGTGCGGCGCTCCCTCAGTACTGCCCCTCCGACAGTGCGGCGCTCCCTCAGTACCGCCCCTCCGACAGTGCAGCGTTCCCTCAGTACTGCCCCTCCGACAGTGCGGCACTCCCTCAGTACTGCCCCTCCGACAGTGCGGTGCTCCCTCAGTACTGCCCCTCCGACAGTGCGGCGCTGCCTCAGTACTGCCCCTCCGACAGTGCAGCGCTCCCTCAGTACTGCCCCTCCGACAGTGCGGCTCTCCCTCAGTACTGCCCCTCCGACAGTGCGGCGCTCCCTCAGTACTGCCCCTCCGACAGTGCGGCACTCCCTCAGTACTGCCCCTCCGACAGTGCGGCACTCCCTCAGTACTGCCCCTCCGACAGTGCGGCGCTCCCTCAGTACTGCCCCTCCGACAGTGCGGCACTCCCTCAGTACTGCCCCTCCGACAGTGCAGCGCTCCCTCAGTACTGCCCCTCCAACAGTGCGGCGCTCCCTCAGTACTGCCCCTCCGACAGTGCGGCACTCCCTCAGTACTGCCCCTCCGACAGTGCGGCACTCCCTCAGTACTGCCCCTCCGACAGTGCGGCGCTCCCTCAGTACTGCCCCTGCAACAGTGCAGCGCTCCCTCAGTACTGCCCCTCCGACAGTGCGGCACTCCCTCAGTACTGCCCCTCCGACAGTGCGGCACTCCCTCAGTACTGCCCCTCCGACAGTGCAGCGCTCCCTCAGTACTGCCCCTCCGACAGTGCGGCACTCCCTCAGTACTGCCCCTCCGACAGTGCGGCGCTCCCTCAGTCTTCTTCTTCTCCTTAGGCAGTCCCTCGGAACCGAGGATGACTTGCTTCCACACTAACAATGAGTTCTCAGGTGACTGATGAGTCCAATGCGGGACCTACAGTCTCTGTCACAGGTGGGGCAGACGGTGGTTGAAGGGGCGGGTGGGTGGGGTGCTTGGGTTGACGTGCGCTCCTTGCGCTGCCTGCGCTTGGCTTCCGCTTGTTCCCGGTGAAGAGACTCGGTGTTCGGTGCCTTCCCGGATGCTTCTCCTCCACTTTGTGCGGTCTTGGGCCAGGGATTCCCAGGTGTCGGTGGGGATGTTACACTTTTTCAAGGAGGCTTTGAGGGTGTCCTTGAAACGATTCCTCTGCCCACCTGGGGCTCTCTTGCCGTGCCGGAGCTCCGAGTAGAGCGCTTGTTTTGGGAGTCTTGTATCGGGCATGCGGACAATGTGACCCGTCCACCGGAGCTGCTTGAGCGTGGTCAAAGCTTCGATGCTGGGGATGTTGGCCTGAGCAAGAACACTGACGTTGGTGCGCCTATCCTGCCAATGGATTTGCAGGATCTTGCGGAGGCAGCGTTGGTGGTACCTCTCCAGTGCTTTGAGGTGCCTGCTGTACATGGTCCATGTCTCTGAGGCATACAGCAGGGCGGGTATCACTGCTGCTCTGTAGACCATGAGCTTAGTGCCGGGTTTGAGGTCCTGGCCTTCAAACACTCTCTTCCTCAGGCGACCGAAGGCTGCACTGGCACACTGAAGGCGTTGTTGGACTTCGTCGTCGACGTCTGCCCTTGTTGACAGTAGGCTCCCGAGGTATGGAAAATGGTCCACATTGTCCAAGGCCTTGTCGTGGATTTTGATAATCGGGGGGCAGCACAGTGTGGCGGGGGCAGGATGGTAGAGGACCTTTGTCTTACGGATGTTTAGTATAAGGCCCATGCTCTCATATGCTTCGGTGAAGGTGTTTACGATGGTTTGGAGTTCGACCACCGAGTGAGCGCAGACACAACCATCGTCTGCATACTGTAATTCGATGACAGAGGATGGGACGACCTTGGATCTGGACTGGAGGCGACGGAGGTTGAACAGTTTCCCGTTTGTTCTGTAAATTAGCTCCACTCCAGTGGGGAGCTTACTGAGGGTGAGATGGAGCATTGCAGCAAGGAAGATCGAGAAGAGCGTTGGTGCGATGACACAGCCTTGCTGCAATGCTCCATCTCACCCTCCCTCAGTACTGCCCCTCCGACAGTGCAGCACTTCCTCAGGACTGCCCCACCGACAGTGCAGCACTCCCTGAGTACTGCCCCTCCGACAGTGCAGCACTCCCTCAGTACTGCCCCTGCGACAGTGCAGCACCCCCTAAGTACTGCCCCTCAGACAGTGCAGCGCTCCCTCAGTACTGCCCCTCCAACAGTGCAGCGCCCCCTCAGTACTGCCCCTCCGACAGTGCGGCGCTCCCTCAGTACTGCCCCCCCGACAGTGCAGCCATCCCTCAGTACTGCCCCTCCGACAGTGCCGCACTCCCTCAGTACTGCCCCTCCGACAGTGCGGCGCTACCTCAGTACTGCCCCCCCGACAGTGTGGCGCTCCCTCAGTACTGCCCCTCTGACAGTGCGGCGCTACCTCAGTACTGCCCCTCCGACAGTGTGGCGCTCCCTCAGTACTGCCCCTCCGACAGTGCAGCCATCCCTCAGTACTGCCCCTCTGACAGTGCGGCGCTACCTCAGTACTGCCCCTCCGACAGTGCAGCACTCCCTCAGTACTGCCCCTCCGACAGTGCAGCACTCCCTCAGCTTGGATTTTGTGCTCAAGTCTCTGGAGTGTGACTCGAACCTACGACCTTCCGACTCAGAGGCGAGAGTGTTACCCACGGAGCCAGGGCTAATCTGCTGCCAATACGTACAGCAATCTGCAGTGACACGTGTCCGAGCCCCACTCCAGAGACTATAGCAGGACCTTAAAGTCTGCGAATATTTGCATCCGTCGATGAATCATCGATCAGTAAAAGAGGGAACGATGATGGAGGGGACATACTCTGAGCTTACTGTAGTGTCCGCGCCTTAATAATACACGGACTGCAGGAGAACAATAAAACAGGTATTTACTGAACAGAGGGTAACTTAAGACTGAAGACAGAAGCCTGCTATGGCTTTATATACAGGGGTGGTCACTGCCGGTACTGCAGTATAGAATCAGTTCTTCTCTTAAAGGTACATACACAACAATTCCTCCCCTTTTAGATAAACAGTACATAACATTCATTTAACAACTAAATAATAACTAATTACAATTACAATTTTCTCTGTACTATATACATCAACTGAAATAATCATTTATAAGTTCAGTCTTTGAGGAGGTTGCCTGATCCTGACTGGATAGCGCCTTTCTCGAGTATCCTGTTCTTGCGGCGGAGTCGATTCTGGCTCATTGTCATTGGTTGGTTCGTCAGCTTCCAATACCACTGCTTCTGAGGTAGACGCAATCTGTACTTCGGGTTGATTACAAGGTGCACCTGCTCGTGGTATGGGTTTGGCTTGTTCCTGTGACTCTAGAATCTGGTCAGCATGGCGTCTCATGATGCTCTCTCCCACGTCCACTGTGTACATTAGTGGTCCCTGCTGTGTGCATATCATTCCTGGCTGCCATTTTTCTGTTCGGTAGTCGCGGGCCAAGACTGGCTGCCCTATCTTGAAGCTCCTGGTTGGCTTCTCATTTATGTGCTGGAATTGCTTATCCTCAACATCTCGTCTTATGTTTGGTTTGAGCAAATCCAGGCGACATCTTAGCCTTCGGTTGAAGAACATTATGGCTGGAGCTTGGTTGGTGACTGCATGTGTCGCATTCCGGTAAGCAAACAAGAAATTATCTACCTTGTGTTGTAGTGGTATGTCGTCGTTATACATTGCCTTTATTGCCTTTTTAAAGGTCTGAACAAACCTCTCAGCCAATCCATTTGTGGCTGGATGATATGGGGCAGATGTGTAATGTTTCACCCCATTATTCCTCAGAAACCTCCGGAAATCCTCAGACACAAACTGTGGCCCATTGTCGGAGCAAATCTGTTCTGGCAAGCCATTCCTGGCGAAGATGGTCCGTAGGACTGCAATAGTTTTCTCCGTGGTGGTGGAGAACATTTTGATGACCTCTGGCCATTTCGAATGGGCGTCCACAGCGATTAGGAACATTGAGTCCATAAATGGACCAGCAAAATCAATGTGTACCTGTTGCCATGGAGATGAGGGCCACTCCCATGGATGTAGCGGGGCCTGTGGTGGAGCGTTTTGGACCTTCTGGCATCCTGTGCATCTCTTGGGTCATATCCTCGATTTCTTTATCGATTCCCGGCCACCACACAAACGCCCTGGCTAGGCTCTTCATTTTTACCCCTCCCAGATGACCCTCATGAAGCTCATTGAGCACTCTATCTCTCAACTTGGGTGGAATTACCACTCGGGATCCACACATCAAGGTCCCCCAGCACATTGACAGCTGTTCTCTCCTTGGCGAGAATGCTGGCAACAGTGAGTCGCCATGTGCTGGCCATCCCCTCACCGTCAAATCATAGACCCGAGAGAGTGTCGGGTCATTTCGGGTTTCCTTCTCTATACTTGAGTTTGTAACAGGTAGACATTCGACTATGGTCGCATGGAATATCTCAACAGGGTCCATTGCAGGTGCTTCCTCCACCGTAGGCAACGGTAGGCGCGACAGCCCATCAGCATTTCCATGCTGTTTAGTACCCTTGTACTCTATGTCGTACTGATGTGCCCCTAGAAAAAGTGACCATCTTTGCAGCCGTTGCGCCGTCATCACCGGAACGCCCTTCTTCGGGTTAAAAATGGAGACCAGGGGCTGATGATCAGTCAGTATGGTGAATTTCTGCCCGTGCAGATAGTGATTGAACTTCTTCACCCCCCACACCAGGCTGAGGGCCTCCCTGTCAATCTGGGCGTAGTTAAGCTCGGCTGAGGTTAACGAGCGCGACGCAAAGGCTATTGGCCTCTCTGAGCCGTCAAGGAATTTGTGTGACAGCACCGCTCTGATGCCGTAGGGAGACGCATCACATGCTAACCGAATCGGTAGTGTTGGATTGTAGTGGGCCAATACTTCTTTTGAAGTGATTAGGCATTTACATTTCTGAAAGGCACGCTTACACTCTTCACTCCATTTCCATGTTACTCCAGTTTGCAGCAGGGCGTTCAGTGGGTGCAGAATTGTAGATAAATTCGGCAAGAACTTATGGTAGTAGTTCACCAACCCGAGGAACGACCTCAGTTGCGACACATTTTCCGGTGCTGGAGCCTTGACTACAGCCTCAATCTTCTCCGGCGACTTATGCAACCCTTCCTCAGCAATCATGTGGCCACAATACGAGATTTGTCTCCTGAAGAACTCGCATTTGGGGCGGTTGGCTCGTAGCCCATATTCCTGTAATCTAGTGAGCACCTGCTCCAGGTTGGCAAGGTGTTCACTGTCATTTTCGCCCGTAACCAGGATGTCGTCCAAATAACACTGGGTCCCCGGGATCCCTTGCAGGACTTGTTCCATCGCCCTCTGCCAAATAGCCGGGGCTGATGCTACCCCGAATACCAGTCGATTGTACTGGTAAAGGCCTTTGTGAGTGTTTATCATGAGGTATTTCCTAGATGCTTCTTCCACCTCCATTTGTAGATACGCTTGGGCCAGATCAATCTTTGTAAAGCGTTTCCCTCCAGATAGGCGAAAATATCTTCTATCCGTGGAAGTGGATATTGTACTGTGTGCAGGACTGGGTTCACAGTTACCTTGAAGTCCCCCACAGATGCGAACCTTCTTCGGCTCCCCAGGCGTGCTGCTCAATGATTTCTTCATTACAGGAACGATGGGTGTGGCCCACTCGCTCCAGTCCACCTTGGACAGCACACCCAAACGCTCCAGACTCTCCAGCTCTGCTTCAACGGCTGGGCAGATCGCATAAGTTACCGGTCTGGCCTTAAAAAATTTTGGGTTTGCGTTATCTTCGATTTTTGTTGTTGCCGTTACTCCTTTTAGAGTCCCAAGTCCTTGTTGGGACAACTCTTTCGCGTCAGTTAGAATTTTTGACAGTCGTCCAGGTGTGACGTCATCATCCTTTTTGTCAGTCACAGTTAGCGCCTGAATGGAATGCCAATCCAATTGTATTTTTCGGATCCATTCACGTCCCAATAATGGTGGTCCTCCATCTTGTAGTATATATAGATACAGTTTCTGTGTTTCCTTGCCGTTGTATTCAACTGGCACCCTTATTTTTCCTCTGGGGTAGACTTTTTGCCCCGTTTATGTCTTCAATACAATGGACGTGTCCTTCAAGTGTATGTGTGAGAATAGCCGCTCATAGTCTCGTTGATTCATGACAGTTAGGGCTGATCCTGTGTCCAATTCCATCTTTACTGGGGACCCTGCTATCATGAGGGTGACCCAAATGGTTTGGTGATCCTCCTTTGCGATCACGTTGTGTAACTTTAGACAACTTAGTCTCCTGCTCCCGGAGTCCTTATCACTCTCCTGATCTTCCGAACTACTGTCTGTCAATTTCTTTACTTTCTTGTACTTTTCCTTAGTAGTTCTTGTAGTGTTGGTTTTCTTTCCCGACCTGCAGACTCTTGCTATGTGTCCCATTTTCCCACATTGCCTGCATACTTCGTCCTTAACCCAGCAGTCCTTCTGATCATGGGTTGTTCTGCCGCAGCGATAGCACTTTTCTGCTCCATACGCCATTTCGTTAGTGCTGTATTCTTGTGGTTTCTGTTGTATTTCTGCAGCTCCCCGTGCTGCTGCTTCGTAGGATACTGCCACACTGAAAGCCTGTTCTAGCGTCAGGTCCTTTTCCGAAAGTAGTCGTTTCTGGGTTCCTTCACTCTGGAGCCCGCAGACAAACTTGTCCCGTAAGGTGTCTGCCAGTCCTGCTCCGAACTGGCAGTGCTTCGATAACTTGCGTAGTTCTGTAAGATAGTCAGCGTTGCTCTCATCTTTGTGCTGGTTTCTTTTATGGAACTTGAATCTTTCTGCTATCAGCAGCGGTGTAGGGTTTAGGTGTTCCTGTAAGATATTAACAATCTCTTCAAAATTTTTCTCCATTGGTTTAGCTGGGGTAATTAAATTCCGCAATGGCCGTACGTTCTCGCGCCCATCAAATTTAATAATACCGACGCCTTCTTTCCATCGGCCACCTCATTTGCCTTGCAGTACACTTCAATTCTTTCCACATACGTGGTCCAGTCTTCTACCTCGTTGTCGAAAGCAGTGATACTGCCACTTTTCGGCATCTTGGGTGATTTAAAATGGCGCATCCCGCGCTTTTTCTTCTTCACCAATGGATTAAAATGGCGCCTCCCGCGCTTTTCCTTCTTCCCCAATGGAATAAAATGGCACCTCCCGTGCTTTTCCTTCTTCCCCTTGCTGCCACGCTGCTCCTAGCGTTCTGCAGGGTAATGTCGGCGACCCGCGGCTTCGGCGCGTCTCACTTTTCCTTCCCCTTGTTTTATTTTCGCTACGCTGCCCGGTTCTTAAGCACCGACCGCGCCCTGTGCGCTTCACTCTCTCTCTCTCTCTTTTCCTCCCGACGACGCTGCACGGCCCCTTTGCAGAGCCGCTCGATCGAGCTCGAGCCCGCCGCAGTCCGGAACAGCATGATTTGCTGGAACACCTTGACTGGGGAGCCAAGCCCAGCTCTCCACAGCCTCTCCTGCAACTCTCCGAACTCCGAGGGATCCTTGGGCGGTTGTCCGCGGTCGTCGCCCGTTGCTCTGACTTCGACCACCAAGAAGCTTCTTCTCAGGGAAGATCCCCGTGAGGTGATGCAGTACTGCAGGTGAGTTCGAACCTGTTCGTCGCCACTGTAGTGTCCGCGCCTTAATAATACATGGACTGCAGGCGAACAATAAAACAGGTATTTACTGAACAGAGGGTACTCTTAACTTAAGACTGACGTACAGAAGCCTACTATGGCTTTATATACAGGGGTGGTTGTTGAGTCTGTGTTTTCCAAATGTAGTTATGCTGAACAACTGGACACAGACAACAGAATACTTAAACAGGTCTTTCGTAATTGAGGGTCAGGG
Organism: Somniosus microcephalus; assembly: GCF_052327205.1. Taxonomy (NCBI): domain Eukaryota; kingdom Metazoa; phylum Chordata; class Chondrichthyes; order Squaliformes; family Somniosidae; genus Somniosus; species Somniosus microcephalus. Next base: position 268,809,625 of record NC_140994.1, on the reverse strand, counting down.
CTGAACTGAAATACAAACTGCTCCACAGGGTTTATATACCGGTGTGGTCACCACCGGTACTACAATATACAGGAGCCATCAGAAAGTAGTTCATCACCTTAAGGTAGTCTCTTAAGGTGGTACAGGTTACATACACTACAATTCCTCCCCTTTTAGCTTAACAGTGTACACCCCAATTTAAACATAACATGGATAACATATATACAACTTTCATACAAAACTGTTCAAAGATTCAGTCTCTGGGGAGGCCTCCTGATCCGGTCCGGATAACGCCTTTCAGGGGTCTCTGGTTCTCGTTGCTGGGGTGACTCATCCATTTGATCTCTTATGGATTGAACATCATCATGTACGTTCGAGTCTGAGGTAGATGCTACAGGCTCAATAACTTCTTCAACTGGTGTCTCTGCCGTAGACATGGGGTCGACCCTTGTTCTCGATTCCACAAGTTGGTCAGCATGACGTCATATTACGTTCTCACCAATGTCTACCGTGTACATCAAGGGTCCTTGTCGGGCACGAATTGTTCCGGATTGCCATTTATCATTCCTATAGTCCCTGGCCAACACTGGTTGTCCTATTTTGAAACTCCAAGTGCCCTTGTTATTTACGTGCTGGAATTGTTTGTTTTCGACTTCCCTACGCACATTGGGTTTTAACAAATCCAATCGGGACCACAACCTCCTGTTATAGAACATTATGGCAGGGCTTTGATTTGTCACTGCATGCGTGGCGTTTCGATATGCCATCAGGAAATTGTCCACCTTGTGTTGTAGTGGAATATGGTCTTCGCTCATGGCCTTTATCGCCTTTTTGAACGTTTGTACAAATCTCTCGGCCAACCCATTTGTAGCCGGATGATATGGGGCAGATGTATAGTGTTTCACCCCATTCTTCTTCATGAATTTCTGGAATTCTTCTGACACGAACTGTGGTCCGTTGTCTGAACATATTTGTTCCGGCAGGCCATTCCTTGCAAATATGGTTCTTAGAACTGCGATCGTCTTTTCAGAGGTAGTGGTCGACATCTTAATCACTTCTGGCCATTTAGAATGTGCGTCTACCGCTATCAAAAACATGGAATCCATGAATGGACCTGCAAAGTCGATATGCACACATTGCCATGGGGTTGAAGGCCATTCCCACGGATGCAGCGGTGCAATTGGAGGTGCATTTTGAACTTTTTGGCACCCTGAGCAGCTTTTAGTCAGATCCTCTATTTGTTTGTCGATACCTGGCCACCACACATAAGCCCTAGCAAGGCCTTTCATCTTGACTCCCTCCAGATGACCTTCATGCAGTTCCTTCAGAACTCTCTCCCTTAATTTAGGAGGAATAATCACCCTTGTTCCATACATCAATGTTCCTTGACAGACAGACAGCTGCTCTCGTCTGGCTGAGAATGCCGGTAACAGTGGTTCGCCATGTGTTGGCCATCCCTTCACTGTCAAATCGTAGACCCGAGACAGTGTTGGGTCGTTTCTGGTCTCTCTCTCAATACTCGCATTGGTGACTGGTAAGCATTCGATGATGGTCGAGTGAAATATCTCGACAGGGTCAACTGCCGGTGCCTCTTCCGCTGTAGGTAGTGGCAGGCGCGACAGCCCATCAGCATTACCATGTTGCTTTGTACCTTTGAATTCGATATCATATTGATGTGCCCCTAGGAAAAGGGACCATCTCTGAAGCCTCTGCACCGTCATAACCGGAACACCCTTCTTAGGGTTAAAGATGGAAACCAACGGCTGGTGATCTGTCAGCAGCGTAAACCTTTGGCCTTGCAGGTAATGGTTACATTTCTTAACTCCCCACACGAGGCTGAGAGCCTCCCTATCTATCTGAGCATAGTTGCGCTCAGCGGAGGTCAATGATCTGGATGCGAACGCGACTGGCCTTTCCAACCCATTTGGCAACTTATGTGAGAGCACTGCCCCGATACCATATGGAGAAGCATCACAAGCTAAACGAATAGGCAGCGTTGGGTTAAAGTGAGCCAACACTTCCTTAGAGGTGATCAGTGCCTTGCTTTTTTGAAAAGCCTGCTTACAGTCCTCGCTCCACTTCCATGGTACTCCGATTTGCAAAAGAGTGTTCAGCGGGTGTAACACCGTGGATAAATTTGGAAGAAACTTGTGGTAATAGTTAATCAACCCAAGGAACGACCTCAACTGGGATACATTTTCCGGAGCGGGAGCTTTCACAACAGCTTCGATCTTGTCAGGTGACTTATGAAGCCCCTCCTGGTCAATGACGTGACCGCAGTACAAGATTCGCTTCTGAAAGAACTCACATTTCTGGCGATTAACTCTGAGTCCATATTCTTTCAATCTGGTGAGCACCTGCTCCAAATTCGCGAGGTGTTCCTTATCATCATCTCCTGTAATCAGAATGTCGTCCAGGTAGCATTGTGTGCCTGGAATTCCCTGTAATACCTGTTCCATGGCCCTTTGCCAAATCGCTGGAGCCGATGCCACTCCAAAAACCAGTCTATTATACCGATATAAGCCCTTATGTGTGTTGATCGTGAGATACTGGCGTGCCGCTTCATCAACTTCCATCTGTAAGTACGCCTGCGCCAGGTCTATCTTGGTGAAGTGTTTCCCGCCAGACAGCGAAGCGAAGATATCCTCAATCCGCGGAAGCGGATATTGCACCGTGTGAAGAACCGGATTAACAGTGATCTTGAAATCGCCACAGATGCGAACCTTCCCAGGTTCCCCCGGCTTGTTGCTCAACGAACGCTTCATGACGGGAACAATGGGCGTGGCCCATTCGCTCCAGTCCACCTTTGACAGTACTCCTGAACATTCTAGCCCTTCCAGCTCTGCTTCCACAGCAGGTCGTATCGCATAAGGTACCGGTCTGGCTTTGAAAAATTTTGGGTTTGCATGTTCTTCAACCTTGATGCTTGCCGTAATTCCTTTCAGTGTTCCCAGTCCCTGTTGGAACACCTCTTTAGCATCGTCCAATATTTTGGACAGTCGTTTAGGTTTGACATCGTCCTCTTTACAGGAATCTACAGTTAGTGCTTGTAAGGAATGCCAGTCCATATTTATTCTCCGGATCCATTCCCATCCCAGTAGTGGTGGACCTCCCTCAGGTAACACATACAAGTCCATTCCCTGACTTTCTTTACCATTGTAGACCACCTTTACCTTTATCTTTCCGATAGGGTATACTCTTTGCCCCGTGTATGTTTTCAATACAATCTCCGTATCCCTCAGGGGAATGTGTGAGAATAACCTTTTGTACTCTTGCTTATTCATGACCGTCAATGCCGATCCAGTGTCCAATTCCATCTTCACTTGGACTCCTGCTATCCGAAGCACGACCCAGATAGTTTGGTGGTCTGCTGTGTTACCCACATTATGTATTTTTAGACAACCCAGTTCCTTACTGCTGGAGTCTGAATCCGTCTTTTGTTCATCCGAACTGTTCTCTGTCACCTTGTGTACTTTCTTGTACTTCTCCTGCGGTGACTTTTTGTTGCTGGTCTTCTTTCCTGACCGGCATACTTTCGCTATGTGACCAAGTCTGCCACATTTCCTGCATTCTTTATCTTTGAACCAGCACTGGTTCTGATCATGCGTTGTCCTTCCGCAACAATAACACTTTGCTGCACCTAATGCCATTTCATTGGTGCTGAATTCCGATGGCCTTTGCTGCATTTCCGCAGTGCCTCGTGCTGCTGCCTCGTGCGATGCTGCAATGCTGAAAGCTTTGTCCAGCGTAAGATTCTTTTCCTCTAACAGTCGCTTCTGGGTTCCTTCCTTTAGTAGCCCACACACAAACTTATCTCTCAGAGCGTCTGCTAGTCCTGTACTGAACTGACAGTACTTTGATAACTTGCGCAGTTCGATTAAGAATTCAGTGTTGCTTTCCTCTTTAAGCTGAATTCTTTTGTAAAATTTAAATCGTTCCGCTATCAGCAGCGGCGTGGGGTTTAAATGCTCTTGCAGGATAGTAACAATCTCAGCGAAACTCTTTCCTACCAGTTTATCTGGTGTTACAAGGTGCCTTAATAACCCATACGTCTTCGCACCCATCGAGTTTAATATGGTTAGTGCTTTCTTATCCGCCGGTACCTCATTCGCTGTACAGTAAACTTCAACGCGTTCCACATAAGTGGCCCAATCTTCTACATCGCTATCAAAAGCAGTGATGTTACCCGTTTTTGGCATCTTGTTGAGTTTATTTTATTTATTTTTCCAAAATGGCGGCTTCCCGCGCTTGGCGGCTTTTCCCGCGCTTATCTTCTTCCCCCGCCGACTAAAATGGCGATTACCACACTGTTGCCGTTCTCGCCTCCCAGCGGTCCTTACTTCCCCCGACGCTGTTGCTCTTATTCCCCGCCGCTCCCGCGGTCCTCGTGGACATTAACGCTTTTCTGGCTGCTGCGCGTCTCTGCCCGATTGCAGTCCGGCCCTTTTCACCGGCTGCGGTCGTGTTCTCCGCCCTTTTCTTCGGTTTCCCTCCCCTTCTCCCACTGACAACTCGGCCGACTTTCTCTCCGTGTCGCTAGATCGGGCTTACCCGCCGCTGTCGTAGAAGGGATGATCACTGCCTGTTGCTGATGGTGGACTTCGTGGCCAGCAAATCCAAACCGGGTTCTCGATGCCTCCCGTGCGATGCGGTGCTCAGCAGGATGATGAGGGCGGATGCCCCTTTTCGACGCCCGTTCTGAGTACGAAGCTTCCTTGGATGCAAAACTGCCGCTAGGTACGATCAGACTCGTCGCCACTGTTGAGTCTGTGTTTTCCAAATGTAGTTATGCTGAATAACTGGACACAGACAACAGAATACTTAAACAGGTCTTTAGTAATTGAGGGTCAGGGCTGAACTGAAATACAAACTGCTCCACAGGGTTTATATACCGGTGTGGTCACCACCGGTACTACAATATACAGGAGCCATCAGAAAGTAGTTCATCACCTTAAGGTAGTCTCTTAAGGTGGTACAGGTTACATACAGTACAGTGGTCACTGCCGGTACTGCAGTATAGAATCAGTTCTTCTCTTAAAGGTACATACACAACACTTACAACACCTGGGCCTAGAAATTGTGTATAGCCCCGCTTGAGGCGTTAGAACTGGCGCTGCACAAAGTTTATAGCCAGACGAAACTTATCGCTGCCTGGCGAGATATTGGGTTGCATCGCCCCCAAAGGGGATTGAGGCGCTAACTCAGATGTTGCACGGGGCTCCTAAGGCGCAAAAGTTCAGGCGCTACCCAATATCGTCGCGGACGGGCGCAGCGCAGGTGATCTCAATTACCGGAAACCACGAGACTTCCAGGCGCCGGCCAGCTCTTAAAGGGGTGGGTCAGTCAGCCTGAGCTGCTACGTTCAACGCCCTGTAGGCCTCAGAATCGGCGCTCGCCCTTCTCTGGCGCAAGAAACTTGGTGAGGATGGAGAAAGTGAGACAGAGAGCAGAGCACTTCAGCACTGAGGCCCTGGACTACTTGGTGTCTGCAGTTGAGCGCCGTTGAGATGTTCTGTATCCTGACAATGGCAAGAGGCCGAATCAAAAGGCTTACCGGCGATCTTGGAGGGAGGTTTCTCAAAGGGTCAACTCCAACAGCATGGCGACCAGGACCCCTGTTCAGTGCAGGAAGAAATTCAACGACCTCACTCAGGTCGTTAGGGTGAGTGTTGGTTATGCAAACTTCTGATTCCCTCCATCTGCACCTAACTTCGAGGACCCTGTTGCCATGATACCCCAATGGCCATCTGTCAGCAAGCACCCATGGCCCTTTCTGGGCACACACATGGACATTTCACTCAAGGCCACATGTAAGGGCCCTTGCACCATGGGGGGCATGAGATGATCTCTCAAGGCCACATGTAAGGGCCCTTGCACCATGGGGGGCATGAGATGATCTCTCAAGGCCACATGTAAGGGCCCTTGCACCATGGGGGGCATGAGATGATCTCTCAAGGCCACATGTAAGAGCCCTTGCACCATGGGGGGCATGAGATGATCTCTCAAGGCATCATGTTACAGAACTTCCCCTTCTTTCCCCTGCAGTCCAAGCTGGCGACGATGCGGAAGGAGCAGCGTCGAACCGGTGGCGGACCTCCACAAGTGGTCACTCTCACGGATCTCGAGGAGAGAGTGCACCAGATTCTTGGAGGACGTCTGTCTGGTCCTGTTACCACTGCATCTGCCGACCCCATTCTCGACAGCGAGGGTAAGGCTCTCACCTTTTGCAACTGTCTCCTTCCACTTGGTCCCCCCGCCAGCATGCTTCCTCAGTGTGCCGCAATCTGCCATGCCTTTCCGCCAACCTGTCCTTTTGCTAAAGCCACTCTTCCACCTCCCTGCTTTCAGATGTTGCATCACCAACTGGGGCTCCACGCCCTGAAGCTGCCAGTGCCAGTGCCTCCGGAGGTGAGGATCAGGAGGAAGCCGGACCATCCGCTCCAATCTCAGAGGAGCATACACATGTACAGACTGGGGATAGTAGTTCCCTGGAGGGGACGGGGGGGGGGGCTCTGATGATCAGGCAGTAGCCGGACCAAGCGGCATGCAGCAACGCAAGGGGGGTAGGCAAGTTCAGCCACCATCTCCCCGGAGGGCAAGGCAGGTAGTGATGACTGCTGCACAGAGTGCAGAGGAGGTGCGTCGCCTGGCTGAAATGAGCACCCAGGCCCAGCTCAGGCACACTGAGCTGATGGCTGCAGTGGGGAGGATGCCTCAGTCAATAGATACACTGGCAAAGAGTGTGTTGGACTTCGGGGCAACAATGGAGAGGACTCTCCAGGGCTTTGGGGCAACAATGGACAGGACCCACCAGGGCTTCGGGGCAACAATGGACAGGACTCTCCAGGGCTTCGGGGCAACAGTGGAGAGGACTGTCGAGGGCTTCGGGGCAACAATGGAGAGGCCTGTCGAGGGCTTTGGACCAACAATGGAGAGGACTGTCCAGGGCTTCGAGGCCGCTATGGAAAGGACTGTTCAGGGCTTCGGACAATCCCTGGAAAGGTCTGTCCAGGGCTTGTCCGAGGCAGTGGAGCAGTCAGCACCGGCCTTGTCCGAAGCAATGGAAAGAACTGCCCAGGGCTTCTCCGAAGCACTGGCACCTGGCTCACAGGTCCTCACTGCTACCATGCAGTCACTTGCTGGCCTCGTCCACACCCAGATTGAGGCAACGTGAACTCTCACTGCAGCCACCCTATCTGCATCAGCTAGGATCACCTTGGGCCCTTCCAGTCCCATACAAGGCCAGGAATCAGTGGAGCATGCGATTGAGGCGGATGAGCCGTGCCGGTCCCCTCAGAGAGCCAGTGTGTCATCCGACCATGGTGCAGGTGTCCTCTCTCGGCAGGTGACCATTGCACATGCCAGCGCTGGTACGTCTGCAGTGCAGCTGCCACCACCTGCAGGGCACACTGCTTCCAGCCATGCTCAGATCAAGCATCCTGCGTCCGCACCCTCCAAGCCCAGAGGTCGGCCAGGCCGTCCCTCAGGGGCTTCTGCGCTTCCAGACAGTCAGCAGGCGTTCCCCAGCCTTCACCCCGCCACTGGGGTTCAATTATGTAGGAGCAGCAGGGAGGGAAGGGGCCGACCGCGAAAGAGAAGTCGTTCTCCATCAAGGGGCCAGCAGTAGAGGGAGGTCCTGAGACGTTTCTTTGGCCAAACTCAAGGAGACCCTCACCTGTTGGAATTGTTGGAAATAGTTTGTTCAGTTTGGCGGCTTTGCCGAAGAGTTTACTGTTATTTTGTTTGTTATGGTTTCTGTTGACATGACGTCGTTTTGCTGTAATGAAAGACTTTTGTGACAATAAAGAGAAGTTTAAATGTGCTATGGTGTACGTGAATAATTACAGTGATGCTGGCCTTCAGATGCTTTCAAACATCCAAAGTGCGCAGCAGTTAAGACACTCATCATTCCGCCAGAGGGGCCTCGAGACGAGTTCTCATGAGTCAGTGACGGATGGCCCTTCCACTTTCAGGAGCCCTTCCATCTTCCTCCTCCTGCTCCTCCTCCTCCTCGTCCGCATGCTCCTCCTCCTCCTCCTCCTCCTCCGCCTGCTTCTCCAGGGTCAGAGGGAAGGTGGTGAATTGACGCCTTCGCCTATAAAGGGCAGCTGTAACTTGCCGGATGCAGCAGTGGACTGCAACCTGAGAGATATTCGCAATGTCCCCAATGGCTCACTGAAAGGATCCGTTGCCATAAAAATTGAGGCCAACAGTCAGTTTAGCGGCCACCGACAGAGAGGTCATGCACCGTTGACGCGGCTGCAGATCCTCAGTAAGCAAGTGGCACAGCTCAGTAACAACGTCCATCCTGATTCGGAGCCTTCGCACACACTGCTCCTCCGACATGTCAAGGTATGACCCCTAAAGACCCTCGCAGCATACCCTCGGATTGGGCAAACTCCATTGCCCCTCCTCCTTCTGGCCAATCCCGGCCCTCTCTCCCGCCGTCTTTCTGCCCCTTCATAGTGTTCAGCCAGGAGCCCATCACCCTCCAAAGCATCTCCCATTCCAATGTCAGTTGTTCAAAAGGCTGTTAGGTCTAGTGCTCCAACTGCTCCGGACAGGTTTGAGGGTCCCAAGTGCTCTAATGCTAAAATCCAAAAACTCTGCTCCACAGTAGCTCCCCAACTCTCTCCACCAACGATCGCAACGAACAGGCCAAGTGGCTGAAGCTTCTATACTAGAGCTGTCCCCTTTAAATAGCACCCCCCGACTTCGAGAAGGGCCTGCTAACGCTCCTTCGAACTGTCACTAATAGCGCTAGGCGTTAAGGCTCGGGGCGCCACCCAATATCTGCTCAGGCGCCCCTAAAAGGCGTTGCACCATGAAATGACGTCATTATGTGCTTGCGCTCGCGGGCGCGCGCAAACACTTAGCGCAGGCGTTAAATGTATAGTCAATATGGGAGTTGTCGCTATCTTCATTGCGCCCGCCCCAACATTAGGTAACGCCCCAATTCTCGGTCTCTTTAGACGCTAACCGCTGGCGCAAACAACCGAATTTCTAGGCCCTGGAGAGATCTTTATGCATCTCGTGTCTCCGGCTTTATTTTAACAAATAGAACAAAAAGCAAAATATTGCATACACTGTAAATCTGAAACAAAAACTGAAAAAGATGGAAACACTCAGCAAGTCAGACAGCCTCTATGGGGAGAGGGTGTAGGATTAATGTTTCAGCTCGATAACCTTTCATCTCTGGGAGATGTGACTGGGGAGCGGCTTTTAATGATTCTGAGATTCTGCTGTAACCATTTTTACATTTACCATTCACAGCACCCATGGGACCCCAACCCCAGCACCCATGGGACCCCAACCCCAGCACCCATGGGACCCCAACATCAGCACCCATGGGACCCCAACCCCAGCACCCATGGGACCCCAACCCCAGCACCCATGGGACCCCAACACCAGCACCTATGGGACCCCTACCCTAGCACCCATGGGACCCCTACCCCAGCACCCATGGGACCCCAACCCTAGCACCCATGGGACCCCAACACCAGCACCCATGGGACCCCAACACCAGCACCCATGGGACCCCAACCCCAGCACCCATGGGACCCCAACCCTAGCACTCATGGGACCCCAACCCCAGCATCCATGGGACCCCAACCCTAGCACCCATGGGACCCCAACCCCAGCATCCATGGGACCCCAACCCTAGCACCCATGGGACCCTAACCCCAGCATCCATGGGACCCCAACCCTAGCACTCATGGGACCCCAACCCTAGCACCCATGGGACCCCTACCCCAGCACTCATGGGACCCCAACCCTAGCACCCATGGGACCCCAACCCGAGCACTCATGGGACCCCAACCCTAGCACCCATGGGACCCCAACCCTAGCACCCATGGGACCCCTACCCCAGCACTCATGGGACCCCAACCCCAGCATCCATGGGACCCCAACCCTAGCACACATGGGACCCCAACCCCAGCATCCATGGGACCCCAACCCTAGCACTCATGGGACCCCAACCCCAGCATCCATGGGACCCCAACCCCAGCACCCATGGGACCCCAACCCTAGCACCCATGGGACCCCAACCCCAGCACCCATGGGACCCCAACCCCAGCATCCATGGGACCCCAACCCTAGCACTCATGGGACCCCAACCCCAGCACCCATGGGACCCCAACCCGAGCACCCATGGGACCCCTACCCCAGCACCCATGGGACCCCAACCCTAGCACCCATGGGACCCCTACCCCAGCATCCATGGGACCACAACCCTAGCACCCATGGGACCCCAACCCCAGCACCCATGGGACCCCAACCCCAGCATCCATGGGACCCCAACCCTAGCACTCATGGGACCCCAACCCCAGCATCCATGGGACCCCAACCCTAGCACTCATGGGACCCCAACCCTAGCACCCATGGGACCCCAACACCAGCACTCATGGGACCCCAACCCTAGCACTCATGGGACCCCAACCCTAGCACCCATGGGACCCCAACACCAGCACTCATGGGACCCCAACCCCAGCACTCATGGGACCCCAACCCTAGCACCCATGGGACCCCAACCCTAGCATCCATGGGACCCCAACACCAGCACTCATGGGACCCCAACCCTAGCACCCATGGGACCCCAACACCAGCACTCATGGGACCCCAACCCTAGCACCCATGGGACCCCAACACCAGCACCCATGGGACCCCAACCCTAGCACCCATGGGACCCCAACACCAGCACCCATGGGACCCCAACCCTAGCACCCATGGGACCCCAACCCCAGCATCCATGGGACCCCAACCCTAGCACTCATGGGACCCCTACCCCAGCACCCATGGGACCCCAACCCTAGCACCCATGGGACCCCTACCCCAGCACTCATGGGACCCCAACCCTAGCACCCATGGGACCCCAACCCCCAACCCCAGCACCCACGGGACCCCAAACCCAGCACCCACAGGACCCCAACCCCAGCACCCATGGGACCCCAACCCCAGCACCCATGGGACCCCAACCCCAGCACCCATGGGACCCCAACCCTAGCACCCATGGGACCCCAACCCTAGCACCCATGGGACCCCAACCCCCAACCCCAGCACCCACGGGACCCCAAACCCAGCACCCACAGGACCCCAACCCCAGTACCCATGGGACCCCAACCCCAGCAGCCATGGGACCCCAACCCCAGCACCCATGGGACCCCAACCCTAGCACCCATGGGACCCCAACCCTAGCACTCATGGGACCCCAACCCTAGCACCCATGGGACCCCAACCCCAGCACCCATGGGACCCCAACCCTAGCACCCATGGGACCCCTACCCCAGCACTCATGGGACCCCAGCACTCATGGGACCCCAACCCTAGCACCCATGGGACCCCAACCCCCAAACCCAGCACCCACAGGACCCCAACCCCAGTACCCATGGGACCCCAACCCCAGCACCCATGGGACCCCAACCCTAGCACCCATGACACCGAGCCACATAAAGAGATAGTAGGCCAGGCGACCAAATGCTTGGTCAGAGCTAGGTTTTAAGGAGCGTCTTGAATGAGAAGAGCGAGGCGGAGAGGTTTAGGGAGGGAATTCCAGAGCTCGGGGCCCAGGCAGCTGAAGGCACGGCCGCCAATGGTGGAGTGATTAAAATCGGGGATACTCAAGAGGCCAGAATTGGAGGAGTGAAGAGATCTCAGAGGATTGTAGGGTTGTAGAAGTTTACAGAGATAGGGAGGAGGCGAGGCCACGGAAGGATCTGAAGCCAATTTTTAAAATTGAGGCATTGCCGGACCGGGAGCCAATGTAGGCCAGCGAGCACAGGGGGTGATGGGTGAACGGGACTGGGTGTGAGTTAGGACACGGGGCAGTGAGCACAGGGGGTGATGGGTGAACGGGACTGGGTGTGTGTTAGGACACGGGGCAGCGAGCACAGGGGGTGATGGGTGAACGGGACTGGGTGTGAGTTAGGACACGGGGCAGTGAGCACAGGGGGTGATGGGTGAACGGGGCTGGGTGCGAGTTAGGACACGGGGCAGTGAGCACAGGGGGTGATGGGTGAATGGGACTTAGTGTGAGTTAGGACACGGGGCAGTGAGCACAGGGGGTGATGGGTGAACGGGACTGGGTGTGAGTTAGGACACGGGGCAGTGAGCACAGGGGGTGATGGGTGAATGGGACTTAGTGTGAGTTAGGACACGGGGCAGTGAGCACAGGGGGTGATGGGTGAACGGGACTGGGTGTGAGTTAGAACACGGGGCAGTGAGCACAGGGAGGTGATGAGTGAACGGGACTGGGTGTGAGTTAGAACACGGGCAGCAGAGTTTTGGATGACATTAAGTTTCTGGAGGGTGGAAGTTGGAATAGTCGAGTCTAGAGGTAAAAAAGGCATTGATGAGGGTTTCAGCAGCGGATGAGCTGAGGCAGGGGCGGAGACGGGCGATGTTATGGAGGTGGAAATAGGTGGTCTTAGTGATGGCGAGAATATGTGGTCGGAAGCTCATCTCAGGGTCAAATACGACACCTACCCCAGCACCCATACAACCCCTACCACACCCTGAATCCTCATCTTCAGGAAAGGGCAGGAGAAAATTAAAAGTCTACACTGATAAACTGTACTCACCATCTGGTGCAGCAGTCAGCCTGGCCTCCTGATCCCGGGATGTCCGGCAGCGATAGCCCTTCTCCCGCAGAATGTGGCAGAGTAGGATGCCCATCAGCCCCGTCACAAAGAACACCAGGACCAGCAGGAAGATGGTGTAGAGGTTCTGAAGGCGAGGTGTCTCCTCTTCAACTCCCCCGTGATTCTCCATCTTCTACACTCGCCTAGAGAATGAAAAATAGGCTTTTTCATGACAATTTGTTGCGATTGTTTAAAGTGCGGTGAGTAAGTTCAGAGTCCCGGTTTGATTTGTAGCTCATGACGGGCACCACCCAGATGAGGCAGTGCTGCAAACTGCTCACTGGTCATGCAGAACAAGCATTGACCAGAAACTTAACTGGACCAGCCACATAAATACTGTGGCAACAAGAGCAGGTCAGAGGCTAGGTATTCTGCGGTGAGTGTCTCACCCCCTGACTCCCCAAAGCCTTTCCACCATCTACAAGGCACAAGTAAGGAGTGTGATGGAATACTCTCCACTTGCCTGGATGAGTGCAGCTCCAACAACACTCAAGAAGCTCGACACCATCCAGGACAAAGCAGCCCGCTTGATTGGCACCCCATCCGCCACCTTAAACATTCACTCGCTCCACCACCGGCGCACCGTGGCTGCAGTGTGTACCATCTACAAGATGCACTGCAGCAACTCGCCAAGGCTTCTTTGGCAGCACCTCCCAAACCTGCGACCTCTTCCACCTAGAAGGACAAGGGCAGCAGGCGCATGGGAACACCATCACCTCCAAGTTCCCCTCCAAGTCACACACCATCCTGACTTGGAAGTATATCGTCGATCCTTCATCGTCATTGGGTCAAAGTCCTGGAACTCCCTCCCTAACAGCACTGTGGGAGCACCTTCACTACACGGACTGCAGCGGTTCAAGAAGGCGGCTCACCACCACCTTCTCAAGGGGCAACTAGGGATGGGCAATAAATGCTGACCTTGCCAGCGACGCCCACATCCCATAAACAAATTTTAAAAAAGCTCTGGGATTGGCTGCTCATGCACTCATACACACACTTACACATTTACACAAACTAACACACAATCACTTACACACTAAATTACACACACTCTTACACTCAGAACATCATCCAAGGAGGGTTAATTAATCCTGTAAGTCTACAGTGTCTCACTGATTCTGTTCACACATCCATTTACTGTTTAATAAACTGTTTGGCAGTTTTTATGCCTTAGGAACAGTCCAGTGAAGTGTTCATTCCAAACTTGAGCAAGATCGCAGGAGATCTAAGATAAAACTGAAAATATAGTAATGGGGGTTTTCTGAACAGGATGAGGCCATTCAGCCCCTCTAGCCTGTACCGCCATTCAATTAACTCATGGTTGATCTGTACCTTAACTCCGTTTACCCGCCTTTGCTCCATATCCTTTGATATTGTTTTTAGGCAGTCCCTCGGAACCGAGGATGACTTGCTTCCATGTTAAAAATGAGTTCTCAGGTGACCGATGAGTCCAATGCGGGACCTACAGTCTCTGTCACAGGTGGGGCAGACGGTGGTTGAAGGGGCGGCTGGGTGGGGTGCTTGGGTTGACTTGCGCTGCCTGCGCTTGGCTTCCGCTTGCTCCCAGCGAAGAGACTCGAGGTGTTCGGCGCCTTCCCGGATGCTTCTCCTCCACTTTGTGCGGTCTTGGGCCAGGGATTCCCAGGTGTCGGTGGGGATGTTGCACTTTTTCAAGGAGGCTTTGAGGGTGTCCTTGAAGCATTTCCTCTGCCCACCTGGGGCTCTCTTGCCGTGCCGGAGCTCCGAGTAGAGCGCTTGTTTTGGGAGTCTCGTATCGGGCATGCGGATAATGTGACCTGTCCATCGGAGCTGATCGAGCGTGGTCAAAGCTTCGATGCTGGGGATGTTGGCCTGAGCAAGAACACTGACGTTGGTGCGCCTATCCTGCCAATGGATTTGCAGGATCTTGCGGAGGCAGCGTTGGTGGTACCTCTCCAGTGCTTTGAGGTGCCTGCTGTACATGGTCCATGTCTCTGAAGCATACAGGGGGGCGGGTATCACTACTGCTCTGTAGACCATGAGCTTGGTGCCGGGTTTGAGGTCCTGGTCTTCAAACACTCTCTTCCTCAGGCGACTGAAGGCTGCACTGGCACACTGAAGGCGGTGTTGGACTTCGTCGTCGACGTCTGCCCTTGTTGACAGTAGGGTCCTGCGGTATGGAAAGTGGTCCACGTTGTCCAAGGCCTCGTCATGGATTTTGATAATCGTCGAGCAGTTCTATGTGGCAGGGGCAGGCTGTTAGAGGACCTTTGTCTTACAGTTGTTTAGTGTAAGGCGCATGCTCTCGTACGCTTCGGTGAAGGTGTTGATGATGGTTTGGAGTTCGACCTCCGAGTGTGCGCAGATGCAAGCGTCGTCTGCATACTGTAATTCGATGACAGAGGATGGGACGACCTTGGATCTGGACTGGAGGTGATGCAGGTTGAACAGTTTCCCGTTTGTTCTTCAGATTAGCTCCACTCCAGTGGGGAGCTTACTGAGGGTGAGATGGAGCATTGCAGCAAGGAAGATCGAGAAGAGCGTTGGTGCAATGACACAGCCTTGCTTGACCCCGGTCCGGATGTGAATTGGGTCTGTGGTGGGTCCGTTGATCAGGTTCACGGCTTGCATGTCGTCGTGAAGCAGGCGGACGATGGTGACAAACTTTTGAGGGCAGCTGAATTTGAGGAGGACCACTCCATAATTCCTCATGGTTGACAGTGTCGAAGGCCTTTGTGAGGTCAAAGAAGGCCATGTACAGCGGTTGGTGCAGTTCCCTGCATTTCTCTTGTAGTTGATGCTCGGTGAAGATCATGTCCATTGTGCCCCTTAGTGGGCGGAATCCGCATTGCGACTCTGGGAGGAGCTCTTCAGCCACTTGGAGAAGGCGATTGAGGAGGATTCTTGCGATGATACCGTTACCCAACAAAAATCTATCGATTTCAGTCTTGAAAGCACCAATTGCGACACCCCCGCCCCCCCAACTAGCATCCACAGCCTTTTGGGGGAAAGAGTTCCAGGTTTCCACGACCCTTTGTGTGAAGAAGTGCTTCCTGACATCCCCCATGAACGGCCTGGCTCTGATTTTAAGGTGATGCCCCCTTGTTCTGGACTCCCCCCACCAGAGGCAACAGTTTCTCCCTCTACCCTATCAACTCCTTTAATAATCTTAAACAACTCGATTAGATCACCCCTTAATCTTCTATACTTGAGGGAACACAGGCCCAGTCTGTGGAACCTGTCCTCATAATTAACCATTTTAGCCCCGGTATCATTCTGGTGAATCTCGCTGCTCCCCCTCCGAGTCCAATATATCCACCCTGAGGAGCGGGGCCCAGAACTGAACACAGAATGACGAAAAGATGAGAGTTAATTTATTATTTTCTTAAGTTTTGCTGATTTTAGTCCACACTATTAAAAACTTCTCTGTAGCTCAACGGAACACTCGAGGGTCAGTACTGAGGGAGCACCGCACTGTCGGAGGGGCAGCACTGAGGGAGAGCCGCACTGTCAGAGGGGCAGCACTGAGGGAGAGCCGCACTGTCGGAGGGGCAGTACTGAGGGAGCGCCGCACTGTCGGAGGGGCAGTACTGAGGGAGCACCGTGCTGTCGGAGGGGCAGCACTGAGGGAGAGCCGCACTGTCGGAGGGGTAGCACTGAGGGAGAGCCGCACTGTCGGAGGGGCAGTACTGAGGGAGCACCGCACTGTCGGAGGGGCAGCACTGAGGGAGAGCCGCACTGTCGGAGGGGCAGTACTGAGGAAGTGCCGCACTGTCGGAGGGGCAGCACTGAGGGAGAGCCGCACTGTCGGAGGGGCAGTACTGAGGAAGTGCCGCACTGTCGGAGGGGCAGTACTGAGGGAGCACCGCACTGTCGGAGTGGCAGCACTGAGGGAGCGCTGCACTGTCGGAGGGGCAGTACTGAGGGAGTGCCGCACTGTCGGAGGGGCAGCACTGAGGGAGTGCTGCACTGTCGGAGGGGCAGTACTGAGGGAGCGCCGCACTGTCAGAGGGGCAGTACTGAGGGAGCGCTGCACTGTCGGAGGGGCACTACTGAGGGAGCGCCGCACTGTTGAAGGGGCAGTATTGAGAGAGTGCTGCACTGTCGGAGGGGCAGTACTGAGGGAGTGCTGCACTGTCGGAGGGGCAGAACGAGGGAGCCCTGCACTGTCGGAGGAGCAGTACTGAGGGAACGGTGTACTGTCGGAGGGTCAGTACTTGGGAGCACTGCCCCGTCGGAGTGTCAGTACTGAGGGAGCACTGAACTGTTGGAGGGGCAGCACTGAGGGAGAGCCGCACTGTCGGAGGGGCAGTACTGAGGGAGTGCCGCACTGTCGGAGGGGCATTACTGAGGGAGTGCTGCACTGTCGGAGGGGCAGTACTGAGGGAGCACTGCACTGTCGAAGGGGCAGCACTGAGGGAGAGCCGCACTGTCGGAGGGGCAGTACTGAGGGAGCGCTGCACTGTCGGAGGGGCTGTACTGAGGGAGCGCTGCACTGTCAGAGGGGCAGCACTGAGGGAGCGCTGTACTGTTGGAAGGGCAGTACTGAGGGAGTGCTGCACTGTTGGAGGGGCAGTACTGGGGGAGCACTGCACTGTTTGGGGGCAGCACTGAGGGAGCGCTGCACTGTCGGGGGGCAGTACTGAGGGAGTGCTGCACTGTTGAAGTGGCAGTACTGAGGGAGCGCTGCACTGTCGGATGGGCAGTACTGAGGGAGTGCCACACTGTCGGAGGGGCAGTACTGAGGGAGTGCAGCGCTGTCGGGGGGCAGCACTGAGGGAGCGCTGTACTGTTGGAGGGGCAGTACTGGGGGAGCGCTGCATTGTCGGATGGCAATACTGAGGGAGCGCTGCACTGTCGGAGGGGCAGCACTGAGGGATCCCCGTACGGTAGGAGGGACAGTACTGAGGGAGCGCTGCACTGTCAGAAGGGCAGTACTGAGGGAGCGCCGCACTGTCGGAGGATCAGTACTGAGGGATCCCTGCATTGTCGGAACTATTATGTCCGTGAATGATTGAGACACGGACAGCAGGAGTTGAACAAAACAAGTCTTTACTGATTGAAGTCAATCGGGAAACTGAAACTACAGAGGCTCACTAGCGCCTTTTATACAGGGGTAGTCACTGCCGGTACTGAAGTCTGAGACCAGTTATTCTCTTAAAGGCACATACACAACAATTCCTCCCCTTTTAGATAAACAGTACATAACATTAATTTAACAACTAAACGATAACTAATTACAATCACAATTACGGTTGCTAGATACATTGGTTAAGTTTAAGCAATTATAAGTTCAGTCTTTGAGGCGGCTTCCTGATTCTGTCTGGATAACGCCTCTTTGGGGTATCAGGTTCTTCTGGCAAGGTTGAGTCAGAATCAATGTCGTTGTTTGGTTCATCTGCTTCCAATATTACCGGTTCTGCGGTAGCTGCAATTGGTACGTCGATTTCATTACCAGGTGTATCAGATCGTGGTGTGGAGTTGACGTTTTCCAGTGACTCTAGAATCTGGTCAGCATGGCGTCTTACAATGCTCTCTCCAACGTCCACGGTATACATGAGAGGTCCTTGCCGTGTACAAATTGTTCCTGGCTGCCATTTCTCAGTGCGGTAGTCCCGGGCCAAAACTGGTTGACCTATCTTAAAACTCCTGGTCGGCCTTTCATTCATAGTCTGAAACTGGCTGTTCTCCACATCTCTTCTGACGTTTGGCTTAACCAAATCCAAGCGGCATCATAGTCTTCCATTGAAGAACATCATGGCTGGAGTTTGGTTGGTAACCGCATGTGTCGCATTCCGATAGGCAAACAAGAAGTTGTCCACCTTGTGTTGTAGGGGTATATCTTCATTACACATTGCCTTGATAGCCTTCTTGAATGTTTGAACAAACCTCTCAGCCAATCCATTAGTGGCTGGATGATATGGAGCGGATGTGTAATGCTTAACACCATTGTTCTTTAAGAACCTCCGGAACTCTTCAGACACAAACTGTGGTCCATTGTCAGAGCAAATCTGTTCAGGCAGCCCATTCCTGGCGAATATGGTTCGTAAAACTGTGATAGTTTTTTCCGTGGTGGTTGAGGACATTTTTATTACCTCTGGCCACTTTGAATGTGCATCCACCGCAATTAAAAACATCGAGTCCATGAAGGGACCAGCAAAATCAATGTGCACCCTTTGCCATGGAGATGAGAGCCACTCCCATGGATGCAGAGGAGCTTGTGGTTGGGCGTTTTGGACCTTCTGGCATCCTGCACAGCTCTTGGTCATCTCTTCGGTTTCTCTATCGATTCCCGGCCACCACACAAACGCTCTGGCTAAGTTCTTCATTTTTACCCCACCCAGATGACCCTCATGAAGCTCATTGAGCACTCTATCCGTCAACTTAGGTGGAATTACTACTCTGGATCCACACATCAAGGTTCCTCTGCACACTGACAGCTGTTCTCTTCTCGGCGAGAATGCTGGCAGCAGTGGTTCGCCATGTGCTGGCCATCCCTTCACCGTTAAATCATAGACCCGTGATAGTGTCGGGTCATTCCGTGTTTCCTTTTCTATGTTTGCATTCGTCACAGGGAGACATTCGACTATGGTGGAATGGAATAACTCCATTGGATCCACTGCAAGGTCTTCTTCTTCCACCGTCGGCAACGGTAGGCGTGACAATCCATCAGCATTCCCATGCTGTTTAGTTCCTTTGTACTCGATGTCATATTGGTGTGCCCCTAGGAAAAGGGACCACCTCTGCAGCTGTTGTGCTGTCATTATCGGTACGCCCTTCTGAGGGTTGAAAATGGAGACAAGAGGTTGATGATCGGTTAGTAGAGTAAATTTTTGACCGTGCAGGTAGTGATTGAACTTCTTCACCCCCCACACTAGGCTGAGGGCCTCTCTGTCAATCTGGGTGTAGTTACGCTCGGCAGAAGTTAACGAGCGTGACACAAAAGCTATCGGCCTCTCTAAACCATCAAGGAATTTATGTGACAGTACCGCCCCAATGCCATAGGGAGACGCATCACACACCAGTCTGATCGGCAGTGCTGGGTTGTAGTGAGCCAATACTTCTCTTGAAGTGATTAAGTCCTTACTCTTCTGAAAGGCCCGCTTACAGTCATTGCTCCATTTCCATGCTACTCCCGTTCGTAGCAGGGCGTTCAGTGGGTGCAGAATTGTCGACAAATTCGGCAAAAACTTATGGTAGTAATTCACCAATCCGAGGAATGACCTCAGTTGCGACACATTTTCAGGCGCTGGAGCCTTAACAACCACTTCAATTTTGTCACGGGACTTATGTAACCCCTCTTCATCAATCACGTGGCCACAATACGATATCGGTTTCTTAAAAAACTCGCACTTGAGGCGGTTGGCTCGTAGCCCATGTTCCCGTAGTCTAGTGAGCACCTGTTCTAGGTTGTTAAGGTGTTCACTGTCATCTTCACCTGTCACAAGGATGTCGTCCAAGTAACACTGAGTCCCCGGAATCCCTTGGAGGACTTGTTCCATCGCTCTTTGCCATATCGCCGGAGCCGATGCTACTCCGAATACCAATCGATGATACTGGTAAAGACCTTTGTGAGTGTTTATCGTGAGATACTTCCTAGAGGATTCTTCAACCTCCATCTGCAAATATGCTTGTGCTAGGTCAATTTTTGTAAAACGCTTCCCTCCAGACAGTGAGGCGAAGATGTCTTCTATCCTTGGAAGAGGATATTGTACTGTGTGAAGGACTGGGTTCACCATCACCTTGAAATCCCCACAGATGCGAACCTTCCTTGGCTCCTCAGACTTATAGCTTAACGTTTTCTTCATGACAGGAACGATGGGTATCGCCCACTCGCTCCAGTCGACCTTAGATAACGCGCCTGCCTTCTCCAGATTCTCCAGCTCTGCCTCGACGGCTGGGCGAATTGCATATGGTACTGGTCTTGCTTTGAAAAACGTGGGAATTGCATTCTCTTCTATTTTTATTGAGGCGGTTACGCCTTTAAGAGTGCCCAGTTCTTGTTGAAATACCTCTTTGGCATTAGCTAAGATTGTTGACAATCGTCCATGAGTGACGTCGTCATCTTTTTTACCGTCCACCGTCATTGCATGAATGGAGTGCCAATCTAAGCTTATCTTCCTGATCCATTCACGTCCCAATAACAGTGGTCCACCATTTTGCAGTATGTAGAGATACAATTTCCGTATTTTCTTGCCGTTGTATTCGACAGGCACCCTTATTTTTCCTCTGGGGTATACTTTTTGCCCCGTATACGTCGTCAAGACGATGGATGTCTCTCTCAAGGGTATGTGTGAGAATAGCCGCTCGTAGTCTCGTCGATTCATGACGGTTAGCGCTGATCCTGTATCCAATTCCATTTTAACTTGGGACCCTGCTATCGTGAGGGTGACCCAAATGGTTCGGTGATCATCTTTTGCGATTACATTGTGAAGTTTGAGACAGCTTAGTCTCCTGTTCCCAGATTCACTATCGCTCATCTGGTCTTCGGAACTACTGTCCGTCATCTTTTGTACTTTCTTGTACGGTTCCTTAGTAGCCTTTTTGTTGTCGCTGGTCTTCTTCCCAGACCTGCAAACTCGTGCAATGTGTCCCATCTTTCCGCATTGCCTGCATATTTTGTCTTTGGACCAGCAGTCCTTCTGGTCATGGTTAGTTCTGCCGCAGCGATAACATTTTGCAAATCCCCGTGTCATTTCGTGGGTGCCGTATTCCTGTGGCTTTTGTTGAATCTCTGCAGCTCCCCTGGCTGCTGCTTCGTACGATACTGCCATGCTGAAAGCCTTATCTAGCGTCAGCTCTTTCTCTGAGAGTAACTTCTTCTGTGTTCATTCACTCAGGAGTCCACAGACAAATTTGTCCCGTAGGGTATCTGCCAGTCCTGCTCCGAACTGGCAGTGCTTTGATAGCTTGCGTAGTTCCGTAAGGTACTCAGCATTGCACTCATCTTTATGCTGAGTTCTCCTGTGGAATTTAAATCTTTCTGCTATCAACAGCGGTGCAGGGTTTAGGTGTTCCTGTAGGACAGCAACAATTTCGTTAAAACTCTTCGCCTTCGGTTTGGCTGGAGTAATCAGGTCCCGCAATAGGCCGTACGTTCTAGCGCCCATTAAGTTTAGCAATACCGATGCCTTTTTCTCATCGGCTATTTCGTTTGCCTCGCAATATACCTCGACTCTTTCCACATACGTGGTCCAGTCCTCTATTGTATTATCAAAGGCAGTGATACAGCCAGTCTTCGGCATCTTGAAAATCTAAAATGGCGCCTCCCGCGCTTTGCCTTCTTCCCCAATTTAACAAAATGGTGCCTCCCGCGATTTTCCTTCTTCCCCGCTGATTAAGATGGCGCCTCCCGCGCTATGCCTTCTTCCCCGCTGTTGCTAGCGCTGCTTTCCACGGTTCCCGTTGCAACCTGCAGCTCCTCACGGTTTCTTGCGCGTTTAATATTTCTTTTTTTTATTATTTTCCCGTCGTGGAACAACCCTGTGGGACTCTTGCCTCCCTCTTCTCGGGTCTACACGCAGCCCGGCTTCGTAACACCGGCTGCGCCCTGTGTGCTCCACCCTCTCTCTCTCCTCTTCCCGACAACGCTGCTCGGCCCCGTTGCAAGCCACCCGCTCGAGTTCGCGAATGCCGCAGCCCAGGAAGGATCAGTGTACTACCTGCCACCAGCCCGATTAGCTGAAGCACCGTCGACAGGAACCAGGCCCCGCTTTCGACAGCTTCTCCAGCAATCTTCAACTCCGCTAACACAGGGGCGGATGCCCATGGTCGACGCCCATTTCTACTGCTTCTTTCTTCCTTCTGGCCTCGACCTCTGCTCACTTCGCTGCAGGAATGGATCCCAGGAGGTGGTGCAGACTGTAGGTCAGTTCGTATCTGCTCGTCGCCAGTATTATGTCCATGAATGATTGAGACACGGACAGCAGGAGTTGAACAAAACAAGTCTTTACTGATTGAAGTCAATCGGGAAACTGAAACTACAGAGGCTCACTAGCGCCTTTTATACAGGGGTGGTCACTGCCGGTACTGCAGTCTGAGCCCAGTTATTCTCTTAAAGGTACATACACAACAGGAACGGCAATACTGGGGGAGCGCTGCACTGTCGGAGGGGCAGTACTGAGGGAGCGCTGCACTGTCGGAGGACAGTACTGAAGGAGCGCTGCACTGTAGGAGGGGCAGTACTGAGAGAGAGCCGCACTGTCGGAGGGGCAGTACTGAGGGAGCGCTGCACTGTAGGAGGGTCAGTACTGAGGGAGCGCTGCACTGTCGGAGGGGCAATATTGAGGGAGCGCTGCACTGTCGGACGGCAGTACTGAGGGAGCGCTGCACTGTAGGAGGGTCAGTACTGAGGGAGCGCTGCCCTGTCGGAGGGGCAATATTGAGGGAGCGCTGCACAGTCGGAAGGGCAGCACTGAGGGGGTGCTGCACCATCGGATGGCAGTACACAGGGAGCGCCACCCTGTCGGAGGGGCAGTACTGAGGGAGCTCTGCACAGTCGGAGGGGCAGTACTGAGGGAGCTCTGCACAATCGGAGAGGCAGTACTGAGTGAGCGCAGCACCTTCGGACGGCAGAACTGAGGGAGCGCTGCACTGTCGGAGGGGCCGTACTGAGGGAGCGCCGCACTGTCGGAGGGGCAGTACTGAGGGAGCGCTGCACAGTCGGAGGGCCAGTACTGAAGGAGTGCTGCACTGTCGGAGGGGCAGTACTGAGGGAGCGCCGCACTGTTGGAGGGGCAGTACTGAGAGATCGCTGCATTGTCGGTGGGCAGTACTGAGGGAGTGCTGCACTGTCGGAGGGGCAGTACTGAGGGAGTGCCGCACTGTCGGAGGGTCAGTACTGAGGGAGCGCTGCACTGTCGGAGGAGCAGTACTGAGGGAGCGCTGCACTGTCAGAGGGGTAGCACTGAGGGAGCACTGCACTGTCGGAACGGCAGTACTGGGGGAGCCCTGCACTGTCGGAGGGGCACAACGAGGGAGCGCTGCACAGTCAGAGGAGCAGTACTGAGGGAACGGTGTACTGTCGGAGGGTCAGTGCTTGGGAGCTCTGCCCCGTTGGAGTGTCAGTACTGAGGGAGCGCTGCACTGTTGGAGGGGCAGTACTGAGGGAGCGCTGCACTGTCGGAGGGGCAGTACTGAGGGAGCGCTGCACTGTCGGAGGGGCAGCACTGAGGGAGCGCTGTACTGTTGGAAGGGCAGTACTGAGGGAGCACTGGACTGTTGGAGGGGCAGTACTGGGGGAGCGCTGCATAGTGGGAGGGTCAGTACTGAAGGAGCGCCGCACTGTTGGAGGGGCAGTACTGGGGGAGCACTGCACTGTCAGAGGGGCAGTTCTGAGGGGGTGCTGCACTGCCGGAGGGTCAGTACTGAGGGAGCACTGCACTGTCGAAGGGGCAGTACCGAGAGAGCGCTGCACTATCGGAGGGTCAGTACTGAGGGAGCATTGCACTGTTTGGGGGCAGCACTGAGGGAGCACTGCACTGTCGGAGGGGCAGTACTGAGGGAGCGCTGCACTGTCGGAGGGGCAGTACTGAGGGAGCGCTGCACTTTCGGAGGGGCAGTACTGAGGGAGTGCCGCACTGTCGGAGGGGCAGTACTGAGGGAGCGCTGCACTGTCGGAGGGGCGGTACTGAGGGAGTGCTGCACTGTTGGAGGGGCAGTACTGAGGGAGCGCTGCACTGTCGGAGGGGCAGTACTGAGGGAGCGCTGCACTGTCGGAGGGGCAGTACTGAGGGAGCGCCGCACTGTCGGAGGGGCAGTACTGAGGAAGCACCGCACTGTCGGAGGGGCAGTACTGAGGGAGCGCTGCACTGTCGGAGGGTCAGTACTGAGGGAGCGCTGCACTGTCGGAGGAGCAGTACTGAGGGAGCGCCGCACTGTCGGAGGGGAAGTACTGAGGGAGCGCCGCACTGTCGGAGGGGCAGCACTGAGGGAGCGCTGCACTGTCAGAGGGGCAGTACTGAGGGAGCGCCGCACTGTCGGAGGGGAAGTACTGAGGGAGCGCCGCACTGTCGGAGGGGAAGTACTGAGGGAGCGCCGCACTGTCGGAGGGGCAGTACTGAGGGAGCGCCGCAGTGTCGGAGGGGCAGTACTGAGGGAGTGCCGCACTGTCGGAGGGGTCGTCTTTTTCGGATGAGACGTTAAACCGATGCCCCATCTGCCCTCTGAGGTGAACATAAAAGATCCCATGTCACTATTTCGAAGAAGAACAGGGGATTTCTCTCCGGTCTCCTGAACCAATATTTATCCCTCAGCCAGCATGAATATAACAGATTATCTGGTCATTATCACATTGCTGTTTGTGGGAGCTTGCTGTGCGCAAATTTGCCTGCCACATTTCCTACAATATAACAGTGACTACACTTCAAAAAAGTACTTCATTGGCTGTGAAGCTGTTTGAGACATCCTGAGGTCGTGAAAGGCGCTATAGAAATGCAAGTCTTTCTTTGTGAAAGAACAGCGATGATTGTTCCAGATGATGAAGCCCATTCACAAACTGATGCCGGCTGTCTTGCCTTGTGGGGAAGTGTCCTAGTCGGGACTGTGCCTGTCCTGGGAGTGCTCGATAGCCACAGCTCTGTGATGCTGTCCCTCTCCTAACACTGCCAACCCTCACCTCACTGAGCAGGTTTGACATTTACAGTCGTGTCTCTGTCTGTTTAAACGGGGACAGGACGGACAGCGACATTTTGATTCCACCTCAGCCGTGGGTAGCAGAATCCTGCCACGATAAGATCTGTGTGAGTCACCAGCAGCACCCAGAGATATTTTAAGTATCACACACGCACAAACTGCTCACTGCAAAATAAATAGAAATCAGGTTCAGCCTCTATTCCAGGAACTCAGCTCTACATAATTCCTACCTTGACTGGGTCTGGAGGACTGAATCCCCTCGGATTTACTCTGCTTCCTCTTAGTGTGCACGTCAAAACTCATCGCATCTCATTCATCCTGGGATGCTGAAACTGGAAATCACCTCACTCTGTTAGTCCTCCCACCTCCTGCAAGCTCCACGTGTTAAAATCCCAAACGTCGGTGTCCCCTACTCACCGTGTCTGAGTTCACCTTGTCCCTCAATGGGTTAAACTGCAGTGAGGAGCCCTTTCCGCTGTGTCTGCATCATCCCAGAGATTCAGAGTCTGACCAACTCGCACTGAAGGACACTGGCTGTCCTCTGCAGGGGTCAGGCGGGGGAGGGCTGCATAAAACAGAGAGTGTGGGGCAAAGCAAGGATCTGGATCATCGCTCCGGCCAACTCACCTCTCACTCTCTGACTCTCCCACCTTCTCTCCATCGGCATTCGGTTCCACCACAATTCCAGCTCTCAGCTTTTATCTTTCATTCATTATTTGCCTGGTCTGCTGTAGCTGGGACCCGCCACTCACTCTCTCACCTGCTGCGGTATAGCTGGGAACCGCTGCTCACTCACTCACCTGCTGCAGTATAGCTGCAACCTGTCACTCATTCACTCACCTGCGGCAGTATAGCTGAGACCTGTCACTCACTCTCTCACCTGCTGCAGTATAGCTGCGACCTGTCACTCACTCACCTGCTGCAGTATAGCTGGGACCTGTCCCTCACTCACTCACATGCTGCAGTATAGCTGCGACCTGTCACTCACTCACCTGCTGCAGTATAGCTGGGACCTGTCCCTCACTCACTCACCTGCTGCAGTATAGCTGCGACCTGTCACTCACTCACCTGCTGCAGTATAGCTGCAACCTGTCACTCACTCACTCACCTGCGGCAGTATAGCTGAGACCTGTCACTCACTCTCTCACCTGCTGCAGTATAGCTGCGACCTGTCACTCACTCACCTGCTGCAGTATAGCTGGGACCTGTCCCTCACTCACTCACCTGCTGCAGTATAGCTGCGACCTGTCACTCACTCACCTGCTGCAGTATAGCTGCAACCTGTCACTCACTCACTCACCTGCGGCAGTATAGCTGAGACCTGTCACTCACTCTCTCACCTGCTGCAGTATAGCTGCGACCTGTCACTCACTCACCTGCTGCAGTATAGCTGGGACCTGTCCCTCACTCACTCACCTGCTGCAGTATAGCTGCGACCTGTCACTCACTCACCTGCTGCAGTATAGCTGCAACCTGTCACTCACTCACTCACCTGCGGCAGTATAGCTGAGACCTGTCACTCACTCACTCACCTGCTGCAGTATAGCTGGGACCTATCCCTCACTCACTCACATGCTGCAGTATAGCTGCGACCTGTCACTCACTCACCTGCTGCAGTATAGCTGGGACCCGTCACTCACTCACTCACATGCTGCAGTATAGCTGGGACCCGTCACTCACTCACTCACATGCTGCAGTATAGCTGGGACCCGTCACTCACTCACTCTCCTGCTGCAGTATAGCTGCGTACCTGTGCGCATTCGGCTGGCAGTGCACAAGTCGGTCCCCTGGATCATGAAGAGCAGGGAATGGGAATCATGCAATGGCTGCTGCCTCCCTGGACCAGGCCCAGAGGGCCAGATGGTGACTGGTCAATGCCCAACATCAGGATAGTGTCTGATGTAATCCTCCTCCAGCCTTACAACCCTCCCAGGTCCCTGCGCTCAACAAAAACAACAACAACTTGCATTGATATATAGCGCCTTTAACGTAAAATGTCCCAAGGCACTTCACAGAGCCTTTAGAAACATAATAGAAACATAGAAGATAGGAGCAGGAGTCGGCCATTCGGCCCCTCGAGCCTGCTCTGCCATTTAATGAGATCATGGCTGATCATCCAAATTCAGTACCCTGTCCCTGCCTTTTCCCCATATCCCTTGATCCCTTTAGCCTTAAGAAATATATCCAACTCCTTCTTGAATATATTTAATGAATTGGCCTCAACTGCCTTCTGTGGTAAAGAATTCCACAGGCTCACCACTCTCTAGGTGAAGAAATTCCTCCTCATCTCTGTCCTAAATGGCTTACCTCTTATCCTGTAGGGTTTCACAAGAATTTTGAAATTTTCTACAGCTCCGAACATTATATTTTTGATTAAAGAAAATCTGGGTAGAATATACCTTTAAAAATCCAGGGATCAAAAATGGCCGTCAGACCTCGTGGCAGAAGAAAAGGCAGCCTGTGTGTCTGTGAAAAGGATAATCAAAGATGGCTGTCCGGCCTCGTGGCAAGAGACACAACACAGTCTGTGTGTGTGTGGAAGGAAAATCAAAGATGGCTGACAAAGGAATGGGGTATTCAAACTGTCAATCAAAGAACTCTGTTTACATGAACAAAGCCACAATGTTGACTCAAGAGGCTGAAGTACTTGAGACTGTCAGCATGAACAAAGACCCATGTTTACACAAATGCTCTACAATGTTGACTCAACAGATTAAGTATTAAGACTGTCAATCAATTGCGGTTGCACTGACCACAGGACAATCGGGTTTGTTTACAAACCATTTAGTGCTATTGACTACTCGTTTGTCAAGCACTTCAGATACATTTAAACTGAGCAAATACCAGTTTAAACAAATGGGTAATTCATCCAAACCCATCACAGACAATGGGGACAGTTAGATTCACTTTTGTATAGCCCAGATCCATCCGGATTTGGGCGCGAAGATTCCGGCCCCAATGGGGTATAAAGATAGCTTCTCAGGAAGCCATCTCTCTCTCTCTGCAGCCTCGCGTCCGTGCCCTATCTACAACTCAGGAGCCCGCCCAAGGGAGTGGAATACCTGCAGTTACTTTTAAACACTGGGGTATCTCCATTTCAAGGTGGTGAAGAATCTAAGACCACAGGGCACAGAGCAGGTGTTTCACTGGTGAGCATAGATTTTCTGACCCATTACAAGGCAACTTAGATAGGAATTTAGGGGTGGGAATTAAGGGGGATTTTTGTTAAATTGTGATTTTAGTCAATTTTCCCTCGTTGTGTCTGTTTTCTCCTCCCCTATCAGGTAAAAGTGTACTGTACCAAGCAAAAGCTACTAAGCAAAGGGTGCTGTAGTAAGCAAAGTGTACTGTATTAAAAGTTTGCTGCACTAGTTAAAGGTGCTGTATTTAAGTAAAGGAGTGTTGCACTAAGCAAAAGAGTACTGTAGTGGACACTAAATGTACTGTGTTAAGTAATAGTGCTGTAGTTCAGCATAGGTGTGCTGTATTGATTATTTTCAAGTTGTTTCTTTTGTTTCAATAAATACTGGTCTGTTTTGCACCCAACCACGAGTCACGTTTTGTCTACATCGCTACTGAATAAGTCCAGCGGTCAGAACCAGGAAAGGGGAGCGATTCAAAACCGCACGGGGCTCTGGAGCAGCTCAGAGGCTTCTGACTGGCCAGAGACAATAACCCCAGTTATTTATAACCCCCTAATAATTCCTACAATCCTTAGACTGTGACCCCTGGTTCTGGACTCCCCAGCCATCGGGAACATCCTTCCTGCATCTAGTCTGTCCAATCCTGTCAGAATTTTATAGGTTTCGATGAGATCCCCTCTCATTCTTCTAAACTCCAGCAAGTATAAGCCCAATCGACCCAATCTCTCCTCATACGTCATTCCTGCCATCCCAGGTATCAGTCTGGTGAATCTTCACTGAACTCCCTCCATGGCAAGAACATCTTTCCTCAGATAAGGCGACCAAAACTGCACACAATACTCAAGGTGTGGTCTCACCAAGGCCCTGTACAACTGCAGCAAGACATCCTTGCTCCTGTAC
This sequence comes from Somniosus microcephalus, assembly GCF_052327205.1. NCBI lineage: Eukaryota > Metazoa > Chordata > Chondrichthyes > Squaliformes > Somniosidae > Somniosus > Somniosus microcephalus. The sequence continues at coordinate 268,780,353 of NC_140994.1, read as the reverse complement.
TCAAACCCTCTCGCTATGAAAGCCAACATACAATTTGCCTTCTTAACTGCCTGCTGCAGCTGCATGCTTACCTTCAGCGACTGGTGCACAAGGACACCCAGGTCAGAAAAAAAATCGACACCGAGCCAGATATGGAGAAATTAGTCCATGGGAGTGTGTTGCAGTGTGCTGGTCTGTGGGGGGGTGTGTGTCTGTGAAAGAGTGTGAGTCTCTGGGAGTGTGTGGTTCTGTGGGAGTGTGTGGGTCTGTGGGAGTGTGTGGATCTGTGGGAGAGTGTGGGTGTCTGTGAGTCTGTGGGTGTGTGTGGGTCTCTGTGGGAATCTGTGGGTCTGTGGGAGTGTGTGTGGGTCTGTGGGACTGTGTGCGTCTGTGGGAGTGTGTGGTAGAGTGTGGGTCTGTGGGAGTTTCTGGGTCTGTGGGATTGTGTGGTAGTGTGTGGATCTGTGGGAATGTGTGGGTCTTTGGGAGGGTGCGTGTCTCTGGGAGTGTGTGGGAGTGTGAGTCTTTGGGAGTGTGTGGTTCTGTGGAAGTGTGTGGGAGTGTGCGGGTCTTTGGGAGTGTGTGGTAGTGTGTGGGCCTGTGGGAGTGTGTGGGTGTGTGCGGGTCTGTGGGAGTGTGTTGGAGTGTGCTGGTCTGTGGGGGTGTGTGGGTCTGTGGGAGAGTGTGGGTGTCTGAGTCTGTGTGTGTTTGGGTCTCTGTGGGAATCTGTGGGTCTGTGGGAGTGTGTGTGGGTATGTGTGACTGTGTGCATCTGTGGGAGTGTGTGGTAGAGTGTGGGTCTGTGGGAGTTTCTGGGTCTGTGGGATTGTGTGGGACTGTGTGGGTCTTTGTAAGTGTGTGGGACTGTGTGGAAATCTGTGGGTCTGTGGGAGAATGTGGGAGTGAGGGGGTCTGTGGGAGTGTGTGGTCTCTGGGAGTGTGTGGGAGTGTGTGGGTCTGTGGGAGTTTCTGGGTCTGTGGGAGTGTGTGGGTGTGTGCGGGTCTGTGGTAGTTTCTGGGTCTGTGGTGTTGTATCCGTGTGTTAATGGAGACACGGAATGCAGGAGTTGGTTTAACAGATGTTTACTGAACAAAGTCTGGAGGTGAACTAAAAGATACAAGACAATATACAGGCTTATATAGCCCGAGTGGCCACTACCGGCATTACAGTACACAGGGGCTCTTAAAGGCACATACACCACAATTCCTCCCCTTTTAGACAACCAGTACATAACATTTTAAGTAATCATTAATTAATATGTTTACAAAAACAATAATCTACACATTTGCTGCAGTTAATCAATTATAAGTCAGTCTCTCTGGAGGCTTCCTGACTCGGTCCAGATAACGCCTCGGTGGTGTAGTAGTTTTCGGTGGTGTAGTAGGTTCTTTTGGCAAGGTCGATTCGGCTTGAATGCCAGTGTCGGGTTCATCTGGTTCCAGTATCACCGGATCGGATGTAGATACTATGGGTATCTCTGCTTCATCATTAGGCGTATAGAGTTGTGGTGTAGGTTGTCCCTTTTCAGATGACTCTATGATCTGGTCAGCATGGCGCCTTATTATGCTTTCTCCAATGTCCACGGTATACATCAGCGGTCCTAGTCGTGTGCAAATAGTTCCAGGCTGCCATTTCTCGGTACGGTAGTCCCGGGCCAAAACTTGTTGACCTATCTGGAAGGTTCTAGTTGGCCTTTCATTCATGCCTTGAAATTGCCAGTTCTCTACGTCCCTTCTGATGTTTGGCTTGATCAAACCCAGCCGGCATCTTAGTCTTCTATTGAAAAACATCATGGCGGGAGTTTGGTTTGTAACCACATGTGTTGCATTCCTGTATGCAAACAAGAAGTTATCTGCCTTATGCTGTAGATTTATGTCTTCATTACCCATGGCCTTTATGGCCTTCTTGAAGGTCTGGACAAACCTTTCAGCCAATCCTTTGGTGGCGGGATGGTATGGGGCGGACGTGTAGTGCTTAACCCCATTGTTTTTTAAGAACTTCCTGAATTCTTCGGACACAAATTGCGGTCCATTATCAGAACAGATCTGTTCAGGCAGCCCATTCCTGGCAAATATGGTCCTTAATACTGTGATGGTTTTTTCCGTGGTGGTGGAGGACATCTTTATTACCTCCGGCCACTTGGAGTGTGCATCAACCGCGATTAAGAACATTGAGCCCATAAATGGACCAGCAAAGTCGATGTGTACCCTTTGCCATGGAGATGAGGGCCACTCCCATGGATGTAGAGGGGCTTGTGGTGGGGCGTTTTGGACCTTCTGGCATCCTAGACAGCCCTTGGTCATTTCTTCGATGTCTCCATCGATACCTGGCCACCACACAAACGCTCTGGCTAGGTTCTTCATTTTCACTCCACCCAGATGCCCCTCGTGAAGCTCCTTTAGCACTTTATCCTGGAGTTTGGGTGGAATCACCACTCTGGATCCACACATCAAGGTTCCTCGGCACACTGACAGCTGTTCTCTTCTTTGCGAGAATGCTGGCAACAGTTGTTCGCCATGTGCTGGCCATCCCTTCACCGTTAAATCGTAGACTCGTGAGAGAGTCGGGTCATTTCTCGTTTCCTTTTCAATGGTAGAATTTGTTACTGGTAGACATTCCACTATGGTTGAGTGGAACATCTCCACTGGGTCCACTGTAGGCGCCTCTTCTACCGTTGGCAACGGTAGACGCGATAAACCATCAGCATTTCCATGCTGTTTTGATCCTTTGTATTCTATGTCATATTGGTGTGCCCCTAGGAAAAGGGACCACCTCTGTAGCCTTTGCGCTGTCATAATGGGAACGCCCTTTTTAGGGTTGAATATGGAGACGAGGGGTTGATGGTCAGTCAACAAGGTAAATTTTTGTCCGTGTAGGTAATGGTTGAATTTCTTCACTCCCCATACCAGGCTGAGTGCTTCCCTGTCGATCTGGGCATAGTTACGCTCAGCTGAGTTCAATGAGCGTGACGCAAAAGTTATCGGCCGCTCCGAGCCATCAGGGAATCTATGCGATAATACCGCTCCTACGCCGTAAGGGGATGCATCGCACGCCAGTCTGATTGGCAGTGATGGGTTGTAATGAGCCAAAACTTCCTTGGACGTGATCAAGCCTTTGCATTTATGGAAGGCACGTTTACAGTCTTCGCTCCATTTCCAAATTGCTCCCGTTTGTAGCAGTTCATTAAGAGGGTGCAGAACAGTTGACAAGTTCGGTAAAAATTTATGATAGTAATTTATCAATCCCAGGAACGACCTTAATTGTGAGACATTTTCAGGTGCTGGGGCTTTTATGGCCGCTTCAATTTTTTCAGGTGACTTATGCAACCCTTCTTCGTTAATTATGTGGCCACAATATGATATTTGTTTCTGGAAAAATTCGCACTTGGGGCGATTTGCTCGTAGGCCCCGTTCTCTCAGCCTAGTGAACACCTGCTCCAAATTGGCAAGGTGCTCGTTGTCGTTTTCTCCTGTTACAAGGATGTCGTCTAGGTAGCATTGAGCCCCCGGAATCCCTTGCAGGGCTTGCTCCATAGCTCTTTGCCAGATAGCTGGAGCTGATGCTACTCTGAAAACCAGTCGATTGTACTGGTACAGGCCTTTGTGTGTGTTTATCGTGAGATACTTTTTAGAGGCCTCCTCAACCTCCATCTGTAGATATGCCTGTGCCAAGTCAATTTTGGTGAAACGTTTCCCTCCGGATAGTGAGACGAAAATATCTTCTATCCTCGGAAGAGGATACTGTACCGTGTGAAGGACCGGGTTTACAGTCACCTTGAAGTCCCCACAGATGCGAATTTTTCTCTGTTCTTCAGATTTATCATTATTCAACGTTTTCTTCATGACCGGGACGATGGGTGTTGCCTACTCGCTCCAATCTATCTTGGATAACACGCCTGCCTTTTCCAAATTCTCCAGCTCTACCTCGACTGCTGGACGAATTACGTATGGCACCGGCCTTGCCTTAAAAAACTTGGGAATTGCCGCATCTTCCACTTTTATTGAGGCGGTGATGCCTTTCAAGGTTCCTAGTTTCTCTTGAAACACTTCTTTGGCGTTGGCCAAGATGTCTTTTAATCATTCAGGTATGACGTCATCATCGTTTTTTTCCTTAATGGTCACCGTCAGTGCCTGAATGGAGTGCCAGTCTAAACGTATTTTCCTGATCCATTCACGTCCCAACAGCGGTGGACCACCATCTTGTAGAACGTATAAATACAACTTCTGTATTTCCTTGCCGTTGTATACAACAGGCACCCTTATTTTCCCTCTGGGGTATACTTTCTGCCCCATATATGTTTTCAAGATAATGGATGTGTCTTTCAAAGTTATATGCGGAAATAGCCGCTCGTAATCCCGTCGACTTATGACGGTCAGAGCTGATCCTGTATCTAGCTCCATTTTAACTGGGGACCCCGCTATCGTGAGGGTAACCCAAATGGTCTGGTAATCTTCTTTGGCAATTACATTATGTAATTTGAGACAGCTTAGTCTCTTGTTTCCGGAGTCGCTATCGCTCTTCTGGTCTTCGGAGCTACTGTCCGTCATCATTTGTACCTTTCTGTACTTTTCCTTATTGAGTTTTTTTCTGTCAGTGGATTTTTTGTTTCCAGATCGGCATACACGTGCAATGTGTCCCATCTTTCCGCATTGCCTGCATGCTTTGTCCTTGAACCAGCAGTCCCTCTGGTCATGGGTGGATCTGCTGCAGCGATAACATCTCTCGAAACCCTGCGTCATTTCATGGGTGCCGAAGTCCTGTGGCTTTTGCTGTATCTCTGCAGCTCCTCTTGCTGCTGCTTCGTATGATACAGCCACACTGAAAGCCTTGTCCAGTGTTAAATCTTTCTCAGAAAGTAGCCTTTTCTGTGTTCCTTCACTTAGGAGACCGCAGACGAATTTGTCTTGTAGAGAATCTGCCAGTCCTGCCCCGAATTGGCAGTGCTTTGACAGCTTCCTTAACTCGGTGAGGTAATCAGCGTTACTTTCATTCTTGTGCTGATTCCTCCTGAAGAATTTGAATCGTTCCGCTATCAGCAGCGGTGTTGAGTTTAAGTGCTCCTGTAGGGTATCAACAATCTCCTTAAAATTCTTGTCCATCGGTTTGGCTGGAGTGATTAAGTTTCGTAACAGCCCGTATGTCCTTGCGCCCATTAGATTTAGAAGTACCGATGCCTTTTTATCATCCTCTATTTCATTCGCTGTGCAATATTCCTCCACTCTTTCCACATATGTAGTCCAATCCTCTACATCACTATCGAAAGTAGTAATATTGCCAGTTTTAGGCATCCTGGAAAAAAAATGGCGCCTCCCGCGCTTTCCTTTCTTCCCTGCCGAGAAAAAATGGCGCCTCCCGCGCTTTCCCGCCGCTGCCGCTGCTGACAACGCTGTTCTCCGCGGTTTTTATTTATACAGATATGTTTAATAGTTGGAGACTCGTTCCCGCCGGACTCTCTGGGACTTTTCCCTCCCTCTGCTTGGTCCGAACGCCGACCTGCTTTGCAGCGCTGGCCGCCTCCCGAGTGCTCCACCCTCCGTCTCTGTTTGCCTCCGCCTTCGCTGCTCGGCCCCGCTGCAGAGCCAGCCAATCGAGCCCCAGCCCGCCGCCCAGGAAGAATTATTGCAGTACCTGCCACCAGCCCGGCTAGCTGGTGAAACCACAGTTTTTTCTTTTTTTTTTTCTTCGACCTTCGTCTGAGGAATCTGCCGAATTGCAGGTAAGTCCGTTTCCAATTCGTTGCCACTGTTGTATCCGTGTGTTAATGGAGACACGGAATGCAGGAGTTGGTTTAACAGGTGTTTACTGAACAAAGTCTGGAGGTGAACTAAAAGATACAAGACACTATACAGGCTTACATAGCCCGAGTGGCCACTGCCGGCATTACAGTACACAGGGGCTCTTAAAGGCACATACACCACATGTGGGAGTGTGAGGGAGTGTGTGGGTCTGTGTGAGTGTGTGGGTCTGTGGGAGTGTGCGGGTCTGTGGGAGTGTGCGGGTCTGTGGGAGTGTGTTGGAGTGTGTAGGATTTCGCAATAATTTTGAAATTTTCTACAGTTCCGAAGATTGATTTTTGATTAAAGAATACCTGGGTAGAATATGCCTTTAAAAATCCAGGGATCAAAATGGCCGTCAGCCCTCATGGCAGAAGACAAAAGGACAGTCTCTCTTCAAAGCACGGGCTGACAAAGTGGACTGAAGGGCAGCCTGTGTGTGTCTGTGAAAAAGGATAATCAAAGATGGCTGTCCGACCTCGTGGCAAAAGTGCACATGAAAAGGGAAAATCAAAGATGGCTGACAAAGGATTTAGAAAAAAAACCTAGCCCTGAAGCAATGGAGTAGTTAAACTGTCAATCAAAGGCAGTTCAGGGAGTTTCCCTCCCTGCAGGACAGTCGATGTTTGTTTACACTAAACTGCTGCAATGTTGAACCACTTGAGACTGCCAATCAGTTGCGGTTGGGTGTGACCACAGGACAATCAGTTTGTTTACACTAACCTCCAAGAGCTGTTTACTTAAGGAAATAGACATGGTTTTTCAAACTGAGACAGTTTCATTCAACCCATCACAATGAATGGGGAGGCATTCAAAAGCCCATCGCAAGGGAAATGGGTGATTCATCCAAACCCATCACAGTCAATGGGGACATCGGATCCCTTTTTGTTTAGCCCAGATGCATCCGGATTTGGGCGGGAAGATTTTGGCTCCCAATGGGGTATAAGATAGCTTCTCAGGAAGCCTCTCGCTCTCTTTGCAGCCTCGCCTCCGTGCCCTCTACAACTTGGGAGTCCGCCCAAGGGAGTGGAATACCAGCAGTTATTTTTTAAACACTGGGGTATCTCTATCTTCAGGGTGGTGAAGAATCTAAGACCGCAAGGGCACGGGGCGGGCGTTCATTGGTGAGCATACATTTTCTGGCCTATTGCAAGGCAACTTAGAATAGGTATAGGGGTGGGAATTTCTCCTCCCCTATTTAAGTAACAGTGTTGCACTAAGCAGGAAGGTGCTGTAGTGAACACTAAGTAGCTGTTTTAAAAGTGCTGTATCTAAGTAACAGTGTTGTACTAAGAAGTAAAGTGCTGTATTTAAGTAAAAGGGTGTTGCACTAAGCGAAAGAGTGCTTTAGTGGACGATAAGTGTACTGTGTTAAGCAAAGTGCTGTATTTCAGCATAGGTGTGCTGTATTGTTTATTTTCAATTGATTTCTTTTTGTTTCAATAAATACTGGTCTGTTTTGCACCCAACCACGAGTCACCTTTTTCTGTCTACATCGCTACCGAATAAGTCCGGCGGTCAGAACCAGGAATAGGGGAGGGCTTCGAAACGGCACGGGGGTCCCTGGAGCAGCTCAGAGGCTTCTGACTGGCCAGAGACAATAACCCCAACCCCGCTATTAATTCCTACATCCCCAAAACAATAGCTAGTGGCCTAGAAATTCGGTTGGTAGTGCCAGCGATTAGCGCCTAAAGAGCCCGAGAATTGGGGCGTTACTCAATTTTCGGGCGGGCGCAGTGATTATAGCGCCACCTCCCATATTGAGTATCCTTTTAGCGCCAGCACTAACTCTTTGCGCGCGCCCGCGGGCGCAGGCAGATCATGACGTCATTTCAGTGTGCAACACCTTTTTGCCGCCCCGGACCAGATATTCAGTGGCGCCCGCAACCTTTCCGCCTGGCGCTATTAGTGACAGTTGGATGGAGCATTCCCAGGCCCTTCTCGGACATGGGGGGCGCTATTTAAAGGGGACAGCACTAGTATAAAAGCTGCAGCCATTTGGGCTGGCCATCATGATCGTTGCTGGAGAGAGTTGCTGACCTTCTGTTGGACAGTAATTTTCTCATTGAGCCTTCGGAGGCACTGGCACTGGCAGCTTGAGGGCCCGGCTCCCGAGCTGGTGATGCAGCATCTGAAAGCAGGGAGGTGGAAGAGTGGCTTTAGCAAAAGGACAGCTTGGCAGCAAGGGATGCCAGATTGCGGCAAGGCTATGACATGGGTCCACAGTGAGAAAGCATGCTGGCGGGGGGAACAAGTGGAAGGAGACTGTTGTAAAAGGTGAGAACCTTACCATCGCTGTCAACAATGGGGTCGGCAGCTGCAGTGGTTACAGGACCACTCAGACGTCCTCCAAGAATCTGGTGGACTCTCTCCTCGAGATCCGTGAGAGTGACCACTTGTGGAGGTCCTCCACCGGTGCGCAGCTGGTCTTTGCCAATCCTCGCCAACTTGGACTGCAGGGGAAAGGAGGGGAAGTTATGTTACCTGATGCCCTGAGTGATCATCTCATGCCCCCCATGGTGGAAGAGCCCTTACGTGATGCCCTGAGTGATCATCTCATGCCCCCCATGGTGCAAGAGCCCTTACATGACGCCTTGAGTCAAATGTGCATGTGTGTGCCCAGAAAGGGCCATGGGTGCTTGCTGGCAGATGGCCAATGGGGCACAGCCCACCCTGTAGCCATAAAGTCAGGTGCAAATGAAGGGATGCAGAAGTTTGCCGGAACAACACCCACCCTCACGACCCGAGTGAGGTCGTTGAATTTCTTTCTGCATTGGTCAGGGCTCCTGGTCACCATGCTGCTGGAGTTGACCCTCTGGCATACATCCCTCCAAGCTCGTCGGTAGTCCTTATGATTCGGCCTCCTGCCATTGTCTGGGTAGAGAACATCTCGCCGGCGCTCCACTGCGGCCATCAATTGCTCCAGAGCCTCATTGATGAAGCGCTCTGCTCTCTGTCTCACCTTCACCATCTGGTCCAAGTTTTTAGCACCACAGAAGGGCCTGCGCCGATTCTGAGGCCTGCAAGGCGCAGAGTGTGGATGCTGAAGCTGACTGACCCACCCCTTTAAGAGCTGCCCGGTGCCTGGAAGTCTCGTGGTCATCGGTAATTGAGAGCACCTGCGCTGCGCCCGTCCGCTCCGATATTGGGTTGCGCTGGAAGTTTAGCACCTTAGGAGTCCCGTGTAATGCCTGAATTCACGCCTCAATCACCTTTAGGGGCGATGCAACCCAATATCGCGCCAGGAGGCGATAAGTTGCGTCTGGCTATAAACTTTGCACTGCGCCAATTCTAACGCCCCAAGCGGGGCTATACCCAATTTCTAGGCCATAGTATTGGACAGAGTATTAATCAACAAATAACAGGAGCTTGTAACAAAGGTAATACAATAATCATGGGGACTTTAATTTTCATATTGACTGGGCAAATCAAATTGGCAAAGGTAGTCTGGAGGACGAATTCATGGAATGCATTTGAGACAGTTTCCCAGAACAATGCACCATGAAACAAACCACGGAACAGGCTATTTTAGATCTTGTATTGTGTAATGTGACAGGGTTAATTAGTAATCTCATAGTAAAGGATCCTCTGGGGAAGAGTGATAACATTTCACGTTGTTTTTGAGAGTGAAATACTTCAGTCGGAAACGAGAGTCTTAAACTTAAATAAAGCCAATTACATTGGTATGAGATGCGAGTTAGCTAAGGTAGATTGGGAAATTACATTAAAAGGTATGACAGTCAATAAGCAGTGGCAAACATTTAAAGAAACATTCCAAAATTCACAAAAAATATACATTCAATTGAGAAATAAAAACTCAGTGGGAAAAGTGATCCATCCGTGGCTAACTAAAGAAGTTAAGGATAGTATGGCCCTGAATTTGTGGTTGGAGGCTTCCCGTGGGGAAATGCCTCTGATGTGCAAATAAAATGTTCACATACCTGGGGGCCTCGGGATCCATGGAAGCCTTTTTCCCGGGGATGCGTGCGATCTGTCAAGAGAATTCTTGACAGATTGCAAGTTCCAGATTTTAGTGCATGCGCAGAGCATGCCTAAACCTGGAGCTTGTATGGCCCTTACGGGCGCGTACACACCTCGTAGCCGCAAATTACGGTCCTATTAGATTAAAAGAAGAGGCTTATAATGTTGCGAAGAATAGTAGTAAGCCTGAGGATTGGGAGAGCTTTAGAAACCAGCATAGGATGACCAAAAAATTTATAAAAAGGGAGAAAATAGAACATGAGATTAAACTAGCAAGAAATATAAAAACAGATTGTCAGAGCTTCTACAAGTATGTAAAAAAGAAGAGAGTAGCAAAAGTAAACGTGGGTCCCTTAGAGGCTGAGACAGGAGAAATTATAATGGGGAATAAGGAAATGGCAGAAAACAGGGAACTCCAGGCCAGTTAACCTGACATCAGTAGTCAAGAAAATGCTGGAATCCATTATTAAGGAAGTGGTAACAGAGCACTTAGAAAATCATAACATGATTAGGCCGAGTCACCATGGTTGTAGTTCCTTGTGTTCCCTCTCCCTCCTTTCTTGATTAGAAATTTGCGACCTTCCAATCCACTGGGACTGTTCTAGAATCTGGGGAATTTTGGAAGATCAAAACCAATGCATCCACTATCTCTTCAGCCACCTCTTTTAGAACCCGAGGATGTAGGCTGTCAGGTCCAGGGATTTGTCGGCTTTTAGTCCCATTAGTTTCTCTAGTACTTTTTCTCGACTTATATTAATTATGTTAAGTTCCTCACCCTCATTAGACCCTTGGTTCCCCATCATTTTTGGAATACTTTTTGTGTCTTCTACTGTGAAGACAGATACAAAATATTTGTTTAACGTTTCTGCCATTTCCTTATTCCCCATAATAATTTCTCTTGTCTCAGCCTCTAAGGGACCAATGTTTACTTTTGCTACTCTCTTCCTTTTTACATACTTGTAGAAGCTCTTACAATCTGATTTTATATTTCTTGTTAGTTTTTTCTCATTCTATTTTTTCCCTTTTTATCAATTTTTTGATCAACCTTTGCTGGTTTCTGAAACTCTCCCAATCCTCAGGCTTACTATTATTCTTTGCAACATTATAAGCGTCTTCTTTCAATCTAATGCTATCCTTAACTTCGTTAGTTAGCCACGGTTGGATTACTTTTCCCATGGAGTTTTTGTTTCTCAATGGAATGTATTTTTGTTGAGAATTATGAAATATTTCTTTAAATGCTAGCACTGCTTATCTACCGCCATATCTTTTAATCTATTTTTCCAATCTACCTTAGCCAACTCGCCTTTCATACCTATGTAATTGCCTTTATTTAAATTTAAGGCTCTAGTTTCGGACTTAGGCAAGTCACTCTCAAAACTAATGTGAAATTCTATCATATTATGATCACTCTGTCCCAGAAGATCCTTTACTATGAGATTACTAATTAACCCTGTCTCATTACACAATACATGATCTAAAATAGCCTGTTCTCTGGTTGGTTCCATGACATATTGTTCGAGGAAACTGTCCCAAATGCATTCCATGAACTCGTCCTCCAGACTACCTTTACCAATTTGATTTGTCCAGTCTATATGAAGATTAAAGTCCCCCAAGATTATTGCATTACCTTTGTTGCAAGCTCCTACTATTTCTTGATTAATATGCTGTCCAACGGTACAGCTACTGTTAGGGGGCCTATATACTACTCCTACCAGTGTTTTCTGCCCCTTGTTATTCCTTATCTCCACCCATACTGATTCTAATTCCTAATCTCCCAAGTCGAGATCCATTCTCACAACTGTCTTTATGTCATCCTTTATTTTCAGAGCTACTCCCACCCCTTTTCCATTCTGCCTGTCTTTTCAAAACATCAAGTACCCTGGAACATTTAGTTCCCAACCTTGGCCACCTTGCAACCATGTCTCTGTAATGGCTATTAGATCAAACCCATTTATCTCTATTTGTGCCGCTAGTTCATGTATCTTGTTATGAATGCTTTGTGCATTCAGATAAAGCACTGCACAAGGCCCCTCCCCTTTAAGAAGGGGAGGAAGGCCTGCAGTACCACGGCACGACGTCCTGCAACGCATGGCACTGCGGCACATAGCGCCGCGATATTGGCTCGCAGCGCCCCATGAAGGAGGTGGGGCGCTTCCAGTAGCACCCTACTTCCCTCTTGGGGTGCTAACAGTGAATTTCAACTGCGGGGGTGCTCATTAGCACCCCAAAGAGGGCGTGACCCAATTCCGCACCCCCCCCGGTCCCTTCCTGTCACGCTCTGCTTATGTTTACCCAAATTGCTACACTGCTCTATTGCCCTGACCTTTCTCTTTAGCTTTCTAATTTCCCCTCACCTGACCCCTCCCTCTACTTTTTGATTGATCCCTAGGATGAGAAGGTTGTCCTATGAGGAGAAATTGAGTAGATTGGGCCTATACGCTCTGGAGTTTAGCAGAATGAGGTGATCTCATTGAAACATATAGGGGGAGAGATTCCCCTCCTTTGAGCCTCCCGTAGGGGACGCTAATGGGGCGCAAAGGCCTTGTCGCCCGGGCGCGGCGCTGACCTCGCTTCCCGCCAAATTCAGCAGGAGGTTAGCGGCGGCGCTATGGGGTTGTGCCCGATCTCCTGCACCCGAAGATCACGACGTCATCTCTGGGCGCATCGCCCTGGTAGCGCCCCGGCACAAAAATTCCTCTTCACACCCTGCAGCAGAGCCGAGCGATGGCAGCGACTGCTGCAGGGGACGCGAGCGGGGCGGCCGGTCGTGAGCGGGGCGCCATGTAAAGGTGAGGTGGCCGGCCACCCTGAAAAATATTTAGGATTTTTTTTCCAAAAAAAATTGTCGTGCCTCCAGAAACGGGCTGATCGTGCTGCACCCCTGCTCCATGGTGCTCCAGGTAAGTTAAAAAAACCCTGCAGAGTTTGCAGCATGGGGCCATTCTCTTTAATTCAGGGAAGAACCCGTACAAGGTGGCAGCACTACGCTTCCCCAGTGCATGGTGCTGCTGCTTGATTTAGTGCTCCACTTCCCTCTTGGAGCAAAAAAATGGGAATTTCAGAGAAGCTGGAAGAGGTTAGAGTCTGGCGCTAACTTTTCCAGCTTTTCTGATTTAGTGCCCCAAATGGGGCTCAAGCGGAATTTCTAGCCCTATATATATAAGATTCTGAGGGGGATTGACAGGGTAGATGTTGAGAGGATGTTTCCCCCTGGCTGGAGAGTCTAGAACCAGGGGTCACAGTCTCAGGATAAGGGGTCGGCCATTTAGGACTGAGATGAGAAGAAATTTCTTCACTCAGAGGGTGGTGAATCTTTGGAATTCTCTACCCCAGAGGGCTGTGAATGCTGCGTCTTTGAGTATATTCAAGTCTGAGATCGATAGATTTTTGGACTCTAGGGGAATCGAGGGATATGGGGATCGGGCGGGAAAGTGGAGTTGAGGTCGATGATCAGCCTTGATCTTATTGAATGGTGGCGCAGGCTCGAGGGGCCGAATGGCCAACCCCTGCTCCTATTTCTTACGTTCTTATGTTCTTATCCTACGTTACTGTGACAAAGGTAAACTATCCTTCCTTGTCCTTCTCGACCAGTCTGCTGCCTTTGACACGGTTGATCACTCCATCCTCCTCCAATGCTTCGCCAACGTCATCCAGCTGGGTGGGATTGCATTCACCTGTTTCCATTCTTATCTATCTAATCACAGCCAGAGAATCACCTGCAATGCCTTCTCTTCCCACTCCTGTATAGTTACCTCTGGTGTCCCTCAAGGATCTATCCTTGGCCCCCTACTATTTCTCATCTACAAGATGCCCCTCGGCGACATCAGTTTCCACATGTACGCTGACGACACCCAGCTCTACCTCACCATCACTTCTCTCGACCCCTCCACTGTCTCTAAATTGTCAGACTGCTTGTCCGACATCCAGTTCTGGATGGGCAGAAATTTCCTCCAACTAAATATTGGGAAGACTGAAGCCATTGTCTTCGGTCCCCAGCACAAACTCCGTTCCCTAGCCACTGACCCCACCTCTCACCCTAGCATCTGTCTGAGGCTAAACCAGACTTTTCGCAACCTTGGTGTCATATTTCACCCTGAAATGAGCTTTTGATTACAAATCCACACTATAACTAAGACCGCCTATTTCCACCTCCGTAACATCGCCCGTCTCCGCCCTTGCCTCAGCTCATCTGCTGCTGAAACCCTCATCCATGCCTTTGTTACCTCTAGACTCGACTATTCCAACGCACTCCTGGCTGGCCTCCCACATTCCACCCTACGTAAACTTGAGGTCATCCAAAACTCGGCTGCCCGTGTCCTAACTCGCACCAAGTCCCGTTCACCCATCACCCCCTGTGCTCGCTGACCTACATTAGCTCCCAGTTAAGCAACACCTCGATTTTAAAATTCTCATCCTCGTTTTCAAATCCCTCCATGTCCTCGCCCCTCCCTATCTCTGTAACCTCCTCCGGCCCCACATACCCCCCGAGATCTCTGCGCTCCTCTAATTCTGGCCTCTTCAGCATCCCCGATTTTAATCGCTGAGCCATTGGCGGCCGTGCCTTCAACTGCCAAGGCCCTAAGCTCTGGAATTCCCTCCCTAAACCTCTCCGCCTGTCTACCTCTCTCTCCTCCTTTAAGGCGCTCCTTAAAACCTATCTCTTTGACCAAGTTTTTGGTCACCTGCCCTAATTTCTCCATCGGTGGCTTGGAGTCAAATTTTGTTTCATAACACTCCTGTGAAGCTCCTTGGGACGTTTTACTATTTAAAAGCGCTATTTAAATACAAGTTGTTGTTGTTTTAATATGTGTGGGTACAAACCATCTGAACCAGGGGTCTTATCCTCTCTAAGTTTAACCAGTTTATCAATTATCTTCCCCCTTTCTATTTTAAATGTTTTCGTATCATTTTTGATCTCTTGTCATGTCCTGTGCACCCCATTGCCTCCCTGGTAAACACTGAAGCAAAGTAACTTCAATATTTCTGCCATTTCGTTGTCATTACCAGTGAGTTGACCGTATACATCCCTCAGTGGCCCTGTACCTATCCTGATTTTTCTTTCGTTACTTATGTGTCTGTAGAATAATTTGATATTTTTATATTCCTTGATAATTTGCTTTTGTAGTTGCTCTTTGCTTTTCTAGTTTTTTTGATTTCTTTCCTAACCTCTGCATATTCCCCTTTGTCATCCTCTCCTTTATTGTCTATGTGTTTAGTGTATGCATTATTCTGCAGTTTCAAATTTACCCTTATTTCTTTATTCATCCATGGTATTTCATTATTAGCTAGTTTGTTCCTTTTTTGATCAGAATATTTCTCCTGAACTCTATTGGTTATCATTTAAAATATTTCCTACTGCTGTTCTATCTCTTTGTCCAGTTTACCTTCCCTATTTCCATTCTCATCCTCTCAAAATGAACAGTTTTCCAATCTACTACTTTCCTCTTTTTACTTATGTCTTTCTCAATCATTATTTTAAACGTTATTATGTTACAATTGCTATTGGCTAGATGTACCCCTACACTTACTCCTCTTATCTACTCTAGTTCAGTTCCCATTTCTAGATCCAGTAATGATTCCTCTCTGGTTAAGCTTCCTACGCACTGTGTAAGAAAGGAGTCCTGAACACTCTGAAAACTTCATTCACTTTTTCTCTTTCTCCATCTTTTCTTGCCAGTTTATTTGGGGGCAGTTGAAATCTCCCATGACTATTATTCTGTGTCTTTTATTAATTTCATAGATTTGCTCACATATTTCTTCCTCCACTTCCCTTCCACTATTTGGAGGTCTGGAATATTTCTTATGCTTAGTCTCAACCCATATGGATTCTATTTCTATCTTAATGTTAGTTATGTCTCTTATCTCTATTGCCATTTCGTTGTCTCTAATTAGTGCAGCTACCTCACCCTTCTTCCTTCACTATCCTTTCTAAGTATGTTATATCCTGAGGTATTTAACTGCCAGTCCTATTCTTACAGAATCATAGAATGGTTACAGCACAGAAAGAGGCCATTCGGCCCATCGAGCCCGTGCCGGCTCTCTGCAAGAGCACTTCAGCTAGTCGAACCCCCCCGCCCTTTCCCCGTAGCACAGCCAATTCTTTTCCTTCAGGTACTTATCCAATTCCCTTTTGAAAGCTATGATTGAATCTGCCTCCACCACCCTTTCAGGCAGTGCATTCCAGATCCTCACCACTCGCTGAGTAAAAAAGTTTTTCCTCATGTCGCCTTTGGTTCTTCTGCCAATCACCTTAAATCTGTGTCCTCTGGTTCTCGACCCTTCCGCCAATGGGAACAGTTTCTCTCTCTCTACTCTGTCCAGACCCCTCATGATTTTGAACACCTCGATCAAATCTCCTCTCAATCTTCTCTGCTCCAAGGAGAACAACCCCAGCTTCTCCAGTCTATCCACGTAACTGAAGTCCCTCATCCCTGGAACCATTCTTGTAAATCGTTTCGGCACCCTCTCTAAGGCCTTCACATCCTTCCTAGTGCGGTGCCCAGAATTGGACACAATACTCCAGTTGAGGTCGGACCAGTGTTTTATAAAGGTTCATCATAACTTCCTTGCTTTTGTACTCTAAGCCTCTATTTATGAAGCCCAGGATCTCGTATGCTTTTTTAACCACTTTCTCAACCTGCCCTGCCACCTTCAATGATTTGTGCACATATACCCCCAGGTCTCTCTGTTCATGCACCCCCTTTAGGATTGTACCCTTTAGTTTATATTGCCTCTCCTCATTCTTCCTACCAAAATATATCACCTCGCACTTTTCTGCGTTAAATTTCATCTGCCACGTGTCCGCCCATTCCACCAGCCTGTCTATGTCCTCTTGAAGTCTATCACTCTCCTCCTCACTGTTCACTATACTTCCAAGTGCTGTGTCATCTGCAAATTTTGAAATAGTGCCCTGTACACCCAAGTCCAAGTCATTGACATATATATCAAGAAAAGCAGTGGTGCTACTACGACCCCTGGGGAACACCACTGTGTACCTTCCTTAAGTCCGAAAAATAGCCATTCACCACTACTCTCTGTTTCCTGTTACTTAGCCAATTCCGTACCCATGCTGCCACTATCCCTTTATTCCATGGACTTCAACTTTGCTGGCAAGCCTATTATGTGGCACCTTATCAAATGCCTTTTGGAAGTCCATGTACACTACGGCAACCGCATTACCCTCATCAACCCTCTCTGTCATCCCATCAAAAAACTCAATCAAGTTAGTTAAACACGATTTGCCTTTAACAAATCCGTGCTGCCTTTCCTTAATTAATCCACACTTGTCCAAGTGACTGTTAATTTTGTCCCGGATTATCGTTTCTAAAAGCTTCCCCACTACTAGGAGTGAGGAGAGGCAGGGGAGTTATCCCTGGTGTCCTGGCCAATATTTATCCCTCAATCAACATAACAAAAACAGATTATCTGGTCATTATCACATTGCTGTTTGTGGGACCTTGCTGAGTGCAAATTGGCTGCCGCATTTCCCACATTACAACAGAAACTACACTTCAAAAAGTACTTCATTAGCTGTAAAGAGCTTTAAGACGTCTGGTGGTCGTGAAAGTCGCAATATAAATGCAAGTCTTTCTTTCTTGCCAAGGTTAAACTGACTGGCCTGTAGTTGCTGGGTTTATTCTTTGTTGAAGAAGGGTGTAACATTTGCAATTCTCCAGTCCTCTGGCACCAGCGCCGTATCTAAGGAGGATTGGAAGATTGTGGCCGTACATCCGCAATTTCCACCTTTACTTCCCTCTGCATCCTAGGCTGCATCCCATCCGGTCCTGATGACCTATTTATTTTACGTACAGTTAGCCTTTCTAGTACCTCCTCTTTATCAATTTTTATCCCATCCAGTATCTCCACTACCTCCTCTTTCACTATGACTTTGGGAGCATCATCTTCCTTGGTAAAGACAGATGCAAAGTACTCATTTAGTACCTCAGCCATGCCCTCTGCCTCCATGCGTAGATCTCCATTTTGGTCCCTACTCCCTTTATATAGCCAAGCTTTAGTTATCCCGACTGCATCTGTCTCCTCGCTGTGAATTAGTGCCTCCAGTTCCCCATTTTGTTTCGGATACTGTGCACATTGCTGTACAGGCAATTTAATTTGTTTTATTAATTGTTCCTCTCACTTTATTTTTAACAGTCATTTTAATAATTAAGTATTTGTTTTCTCACCATTTATATTACCCTTATTCATTTTCTCAATCTAACCTTTATTCTCATCTTTTTGTAAGTTCGATGTGGAGATGCCGGTGTTGGACTGAGGTGGACAAATGTAAGAAGTCACACAACACCAGGTTATAGTCCAACAGCTTTATTTGAAATCACAAGCTTTCAGAGCGCTGCTCCTTCGTCAGGTGACTATAACCTGGTGTGTGACTTCTTACTTTTGTAAGTTCAGACATGCTATTTTCACAATATCCCAACCCCCTACATAACTTCTCTGCTTTTCAATTCTATCCATCTAGATGTGAGCCCCAGCGCTTTGTTTGCTTTTTTTTAAGGCCTTTTTGGCCTGTGTCGCTATTTTAGTGATTTGTGTATCTGGAACCCCAGATCCCTTTGCTCCTCCACCCCATTTAGACTTAAAATAGATTTGAACTACTTGTTTTTTGCACTATTGTTCCGGGGCTCTGGATTATTAGTGCAGTAACATAACCACTACACTACTGCCCCCAGGCCCAGCACAGTCGCCAAAGCGGAGCCTGGCCAACAACTTTTGCGGTGACGGCACAACCTGTTTAGATTTGACTTTCAAAGCACGATACCCTGAAGACGCCGCACCCCTCCCCCCTTCAGCAGACGTGAAGTGGGCAGGTGTCGGATGGAGACTGGCTGGGAGGGGTGTGCCTCACCTGCTGCGTCCATCTTTTCCGCTTGTCACATGCCCTGTACCTGCCTGACCCAGAAAGCTGACAATCGCTGCAGCAGCTGCTGGTTATTGAAGCACGTCTATTGATCAGATTAATGGCGGCGCAGTTGGAAATTTTTATGTTGCCGTTGTTCCTCCTCAGAAAGCCGATATAAGTTAGCGCTGAATAATTGAAAGCTTCCAACAGACTGGTTACAGCGAGCCGTCCCTGGAGGCCGTCAGCCAGCCGCTGTTATGATAGTCAGATATTATTTTTTGTGACACAATTGATGTGCCATCGATAACTCAAAGACAAGGGGCTAGATTTTCAGTCGCTTGCGCCAGCAGTTAGCGCCTTAAGAGAAGTGATTTCCGGGCACTATGCGTGTAGCGCCCGGGCGCAGCGCAGTTTGCGCCCCGCCCCAAATTAAGTTGCCCGCTAGCGCCGGCGCAAAGTTTAGCGCCCGCCCGGATGCGCGCGCAGAAAATGACGTCACATCCTCGTGCAACGCCCTTTGGCCGCCCCGATTGCAAACTTCAGTCGGACTGCCCCATTGTGCGGCGGGCGGCCGGAGCGTTTGGAAAAAGGAACGCAACACAACCAGCGCGGGCCCCAGGGGGCGCTAATTAAAGGGAACGTCCTCTCCAGTATAAAGGCCATCCTTTTTTCAGAAAACAGTCTTGTGCAACGCATTTCTGGAGACACAACAAGGAGGATAGCTAACTGGTTTCAAGCAGCAAGAGCCAGGTATTTTTGGACTCAGGCAATAGTGCTGCAAGTGGCCATTTGGAAATTAGACTGTTTGCCAGGATTTGATGGGGGCTGCATGGGGTGCCAACGCGCAGCTGCAGCGCCATGTCCGTAGGGCTCGCAGACGCATTGTGAGAGGGGCAGCCCTGGCTAGAGGCAGAGGGGGCTACAGGCGTCGGCCACGTAGGCCTTACCCAGTCAGGCTATACCGCCAGCAGCGCTCCTACCTAAACATGAGTGCCGCGCGATGTGTTAGAAGGCTCCGATTCCGAAAGGAGGTGATTGCAGAGATCTGCCACCTGCTTCGCCGAGATCTGCGGCCAAAGCTCAGGTGCAGGACGTCTCTGTCGGTGGAAGTGAAGGTGACGGTGGCATTGAACTTCTATGCCACCGGCTCCTTCCAAGACGCTGCTGGGGACATAGCAAACATCTCCCAGTATGGCGCGCATCGCTGCATCCGCCACGTGACTGAAGCACTGTTCAGAAGGAGAAGCCAATTCATCTCCTTCCCCATGGCCCTCGAGAGCCAGCATCAGCGCGCATTGGGATTTGCCAGACTCGGGGAATTCCCCTTGGTGCAGGGCGCCATTGACTGTACGCATGTGGCTTTGCGGGCCCCTCTGGAGCATGGCGAGCAGTATCGCAACAGGAAGGGCTACCATTCTCTGAATGTGCAGCTGGTATGTGACCACAAGCAGCGCATCATGGCAGTCAATGCCAGCTTCCCAGGCAGCAGCCACGATGCCTTTATCCTGCGGCAGAGTACTGTGCATGACATGTTCCAGGCACAGCCTCCCCCAAGAGGATGGCTCATTGGGGACAAAGGCTATCCTTTGTGCACCTGGCTCATGACCCCGCTCCGCGCGCCCAGGACCGCTGCTGAAGAGGCCTACAACGAGAGCCATCAAACCACCCGCAACATCATCGAGCTAACTATTGGGGTCCTCAAGCAGCGGTTCCGCTGCCTTGATCGCTCCGGAGGAGCTCTCCAGTATTCGCCGGACCGGGTCTCCCAATTTGTGGTGGTTTGCTGCATGCTACACAACCTGGCTATCCGCAGGACTCAGGCACTGCCACCTGACGTTGGACCAGCACCTCAGGAGGAGGAGCAGGAGGAGCATGAGGAGGAGGAGGAGGAGGAGGAGGAGCAGGAGTACGTTCCCAGGAGGGAGCGACCAGGGCCAAGGGCCGCACGACGCCACCTTATTACACGGTACTTCTAAGCCCCCTGTCAGGGAATGGCCAGGGGCCATGAGGGAAGATGAATGCAGCCGCTCCGCAAGCCCTCAGCCGGCGAAGCCAACAAACACTAAGAAGAACAACCATGGAGACTGCATGAATAAAGATAATTTTTTATTGCACAAAAATGAAAAGCCCTTCCCACATGAATCCCCAAAAACAATAAACGGGCCCCACAAAAAGCCCAACAAACGACTCACTCCCACAAACTGGGGAGGAGCCACTCCACCTTTATTCAAACCGGGCCTCAACGTCGGCCTAACGCAAAAAATAAGCCCTCCAAAAGCACAACCATGGGCAAAATAAAGATGGCCACCGCCATATTAAAGGAAAACTGCCCACACCCTCTACTGAGTGGCCCGCGAGGGCGAGACCTTGGCCAGCATTTTGCCTCCCCTGCCCGGCCTGCTGCTCCTTCGCAAGCTCTGCCCAGTGGCTGCTGCGAGGCTGGGGGAAGGTGTCTGAGGCTCAGATGCCCTTCCGCCAGATGCCGCTGGGGGGCGGCCTACACGGCGTTTGGGCCTCGAGGGGCCGTCTGCTGAGTGGCGCACCTGAGCCTGGCCACCATCAGCTGCAGCCGCTTGCCGTTGACGCCCCAGAGGGGGAATGGCGGCGACGGATGGCGCAATGTGGGCCAGCTGGCGTCTGGGATGCGCTGGCTGGTGCTGTGGCGCGGTGGCACTCGGCCGGGCCCGCACTGCAGGATCCGCAGCAATCAGCCGACGGGCGGCTTGCTGGGATGGTCCAGCGCGGCGCCTGCCCTGGCGATGCCTGCCTGAGACAGCGCGTGTGGCAGCAGTGAGTGGCCCTGTGGTCCTGGTGTGCGCGCGCATCACATCCGCCAGGGTCTTGACGGCATCAGTCAGCATGCGGCCACTCGCGGCAGTTGCTGCCCCGAACTCGCGCACACTGGTCGCCAGCGACTCGATGGCCTCAGGCATGTGCCCCACCACGCTCATGAGCTCCGTGTGGCGCCGGTCCGAGTCGTCGGCCATCTTATCCAGCTTCCGCACCTCCTCCGAAGTGAAGGTGTCCGGACTGGAGTCGCGACTCTCCCGCTGGGGAGGAGGGGGCCGAACTAGGGGACCCTTGCCGCGTTGATGACGGCGAGTGTGCTGAGCAGCAGCACTCCCCTCTGATCCTTCCCCCCTTTGGGGGGAAGGCCGCGGGCCACGCGCACGGCTGCTGGGTGGCTGGACGCCACTGGTCCCAGAAGCTGCATTGCCCTGCGACAGTTCCTCCAGGCACTCGTCCAGTGAGGAGGTGTCAAGCATTTCCTCCTCTCCTGCGGGACGTGACTGTTCCCTCGAAGGTCCGGCTTGCTCCTCCTCCTCCTCCTGGTCGGAGGTGCTGTCACTGGCAGCTTCAGGGTCCTGGTCGTCACCAGCTGAAAGCAGGAATGCACAAGAGTAGCTTCAGAGTGAGGAGACGGCGTCAGCGAGGGAGTTAGGACTGGTGGGATTCAGCGCATTGGTGGGACAGTGGCAAAGGAGGTAGCTCGGATGGGCCAGTGCGACGCGAGAGGGCCAAAAGGCGAGGTCCTTACCATTGCCGGGCAGTGGAGGGTCGGATACACCGCACGCTGTGGGGACAATCACACGGGCTCCCATGAGCACACACACGCGCTCCTCCAGCCGAGTGAGCTTCTGCAGCTTGGCACGGCCACCCCTGGCACAGGCCTGGCGATTAAACGCTACTTTAGCCTGCAAGAGAAAGGATGGGCTGTAAGTGCGCAGTGAAGCCCTGATGTAGTGTGCACTGCCTCCCATGGTGGAATAGCTTGGACAGAGTGAAGCCCTGATGTAGTGTGCACTGCCTCCCATGGTGGAATAGCTTGGACAGAGTGAAGCCCTGATGTAGTGTGCACTGCCTCCCATGGTGGAATAGCTTGGCCAAAGTGTAGAGTGCCAAATGGCCATTTGATGCTCATGACTGTCCCAATGCTGCTGGCTGAGGGCTGGCCAATAGGACTTTCAGGTCCCTTTGCCCATCATGTCAGGTGTACATGCAAGAATGAGGAGGAGACTGGAAAGGCTACTCACCTTCACAATCCTGGTCAGATCGTTGTATTTTTTACGGCATTGTTTGTGGGTCCTGGGGGCCTCGCCGGTGAACGTCACCCTCTGGGCGATCTGCTTCCAGGCTTTGGTGTAGTCATGGTGGGTTGGATTCCTCCCACTCTCTGGAAACAAGATCTTGCGCCTCACCTCCAGAGCTGTGACCATTATGTCCAGATCACCCTCTGAGAAGCACAGGGCACGCTGACGGGCCTTCTCTGGCGCTGCCATGACTCCCTGGGGCTGAGCAGCAGTGTTGAGGCCTCTTTGCAAGGCTGCAGTGTGCAGGGCGTGGCAGCAGACCAATTCGTCCCTTCCCCCTTTAAGAGCTGGTCGGCAGCACGGGGTCTGCTGTCAGTGCAAAAATGACCGCACCCGCGCTGCGCCCCGCCTGGGCGTTATCCCTCTGGACCGCCGGCTTAGCGCCTAAAGGTAGGAGTGGAACGCCTCTTTTAGCGCTCCACCACTCTCTTAGGGCGAAGCCACTGAATTTCCGGCAACGGGGCGCTACTTTGGGGCGGGCGCTAACTTCGGGCGGGCGCTAAGCTTAGTGCCCCAAAACTGTCTATACTGAAAATCTAGCCCAAGGAGTTTAAAAGGATTCAACTAAAGGCTTTTAATCACTAAGAACATTGCAGGTCTTTACACATCGGGTTCGCCTGATAGAATGACTCATACAGCTCCTGAGACCTTTATATGACAAAAGACAGGGGCGTAGCCAATACACACAATAGGAAAAAGGGGCGGTACCCACAATACAAAGCAGGTAAAACACAGGGGCTGATGAAGGCATATATTTCATCACATTCACCCCTTCTACAGATTTAGTCTGTCCGGGGGTGTGATAGTCCGTCCTGAACGTCGCAACAGTACCTCGGGTTCCGACCGGGAGTCCGTGGTGCCCTCCTGGGCATACCCATTTGTTGGGGGTGTTGCAGGTACTTCTGGGGGTGGTGAGCCTGCGGATGGTGGAGGTTCTTCTGGGGGTGGTGGTGATGGGTCGTCGTCACTTCCTGCCGAGGCGAGGTCCTTTATGGACACGGTGTCCTCACGCCCGTCGGCGTGCTTGACGTACGCGTACTGTGGGTTTGCGTGGAGTAGGTGTACTGCCTCCACGAGTGGATCCGTTTTGTGGCCCCTCACATGCTTTCGTAATAGGACTGTCCCTGGGGTGGAGAGCCACGAGGGTAGGGACACTCCTGAGGTTGATTTGCGGGGAAAAACAAACATCTTCTCATGAGCAGTGGCGTTAGTAGCAGTACACAGTAGCGACCTTATCGAGTGCAGTACGTCTGGGAGGACCTTTTGCCAGCGGGAGGTGGGGAGGCCTTTAGACCTTAGTGCTAAGGTGACCGCCTTCCACACTGTCGCGTTCTCCCTCTCCACTTGCCCATTACCCCGGGGGTTATAACTAGTGGTCCGACTCGTGGCTATCCCCTTCGACAGCAGGTATTGGCGCAGTTCGTCGCTCATGAACGACGTCCCCTGTCAGTGTGGATGTAGTTAGGCATGCCGAACGTGCAAAACAGGTTGCCGAGGCACTTGATGACCATGGCACTGGTCATGTCTGGGCAGGGGTAGGCGAATGGGAAGCGGGAGTACTCGTCCACAATGTTGAGAAAGTACACATTGCGGTCGGTGGAGGGGAGTGGTCCCTTGAAATCTAAGCTCAGGCGCTCGAATGGCCGTGTAGCTTTGATCAGGTGGGCTCGGTCGGGCCTGAAAAAACGGGGCTTGCATTCCGCACAGGTGCGGCAGTCCCTGGTCATAGACGGACCTCCTCGATGGAATAGGGCAGGTTACGGGATTTTATAAAGTGGAATAGCCGGGTGACCCCCGGGTGGCAGAGGCCATTGTGGAGGCCCTGTAGCCTGTCCCCCTGGATGGTGGCACACATCCCTCGTGATAGGGCGTCGGGGGATTCGTTGAGGGCCCCTGGCCTATATATTATGTCGTACTCAAACGTGGAGAGTTCGATCCGCCATCTGAGAATTTTGTCGTTCTTGATCTTCCCCCTCTGTTTGTTGTTAAACATGAAGGCTACCGACCGCTGGTCGGTGTATTGATTTCTTTGTGGGTTCAATGACGAGACATTTATGAAAGAGAATGTCTTTTAATCTAAAGTTTGTTCAACTCTGGTTAACAGCCTTACAGGAGACACCATGCTAGAAATCCATCTAAAACGAAACTAAAACTAAACTGCTTGTCTCTGTCACATGCCCTCTGCTGGTCAGGCATAAGTAATCAATCAGGCAACTATGCTGGTAAGGCATCATAATCAAACAGGCAAATACCATCACTATTTGCTGATATCATTACATCTCCCTTTCTTAAAACAAAAGTATTTTACTTTTAACTAACAACATGTTTTCTTTGTATTAATCTGCATTTTAACTGTAACACTTAATGAACTTACATTATCATTATCATGATCAAGGTTTTTTAACCTTGCTTTGTGTGTTCACATGAAATATGTAAATACACTAGAACTTGAAGAAAGAATAAGATAACATTACTTCCTTCTATAACAATAGTCCTTAAATTTGCTCAATGAGTCTCTCAGGAGGCTTCACGCGTCTTGAGGATTTTCTGATTGATTGTCCTTGAATCTGAGTTGTTGCCTCAGATGATGGTTTCTCAGCTGTGTGATCAGGTTGTTCAACAGTATCAGTCTTTTGACCTGCTGTGTGATCAGGTTGTTCAACAGTATCAGTCTTTTGACTTGCTGTGGCTGGTCCCGTGAGAAGATCCTGACGATTTCTTCGCAGAACAGCACCCTCATCTGTCTGAATGGTGTATGATCTTGGTTGAACTTCACTCAGGACAGTTCCCTTCTGAGTCCATATGTTTGTTTTGTCTTTGAACCTTACTTGGTCACCAGTGTGGAGTTCAGGTAGGTTTTGTGTTCCTCTGTCATAGTAGTACTTTTGCTTTTCTTTCTGTTGCTCTTTGAACTTCCTCACTTTCTCCCCCTCTTTTGTTTTCAGGAGGTTCTCCGGGATGGGTAGGTTTGACCTTAGCAGACGTCCCATAAGGAGTTGGGCTGGTGACATACCACACTCGAGCGGCGTTGTGCGGTATACAAGCATGCTCTGGTAGAAGTCAGTTCCACTGTCTTTTGCCTTGTACATCAGTCTTTTCACTGTCTGGACCGATTTTTCCACTAGTCCATTGGACTGTGGAAAGTGAGGACTTGACGTTGTGTGGACAAAGTCCCACTCTTTGGCAAAGTGTCGGAAACTTGCATTGTAAAACTGGGGTCCGTTGTCTGTGAAGACCTCGCTTGCCACACCATGTCTGGAGAATATGGCTTTCATACATGTTATCACAGCATCTGCAGTGGTTGTGTACAGTCTACAAACCTTTGGATACAGGGAGTAATAGTCTGTGACTACAAGATAGTCCTTCCCTTGACATACGAATAGGTCAGCGCCTACCTTCTGGTAAGGTCTGTCTGGCGCTGGGTGTGGCTTTAGTGGTTCTACAGGATTGCTTGCTTGGTATTTCAGGCATATTGTGCAGTTTGACACCTCATTTGTCACATCTTGGTTGATTCGTGGCCAGTACATCACCTCTCGTGCTCTTTTCTTACACTTTTCGATTCCCAGATGTCCTCCATGGATCTTTTTTAACATCTCTCTTCTCAGACTCTTTGGGATAACTATTTTACTTCCTTTGTAGATGATGTCTTCGACCACTGATAGTTCCACCCTGCAGTTCCAGTACTCTGCTATGTCAGGTGAGCAGTCTTGCTTCATGTTGGGCCATCCATCCAAGATGCTTTTCCTCAGTCGTCTCATTGTTTCATCTTTGTTTGTCTCAGTCTTTATGAGCTCCATTTTTGCATCTGCTATGGGCAGTGCACTTGTGATCATGTCCACGTAGGCGTTCACTTTTTCATCCATTTTGGTGTTTGCGGGCTCACTTGGGTCAACAGCTCTGGACAACGTGTCTGCTGTATACATCAGCTTACCCGGTGTGTACGCAACATTCAGTGTATAGCGTTGCAGCCTGATCATCATTCTTTGTATTCTAAGCGGACAGCTATTTAGTGGCTTTTGGAACAATGCAATCAAGGGCTTATGGTCAGTCTCTACACTGATTGCTTGTCCTGCCACAAACTGGTGAAATCTTTCACAGGCGTATGTGATGCTGAGCAGCTCCTTTTCTATTTGAGCATATCGCGTCTCCGCGTCTGTCATTGAGCACGATGCATATGCAATAGGTTGCCAGTAGTCATATTGTTGCAGAAGAACGGCACCGAGCCCACTCTGTCATGCATCTGATGATATCTTGATGGGTCTCGCTGGGTCATAAAACCTCAGAACTGGTTCCTCTGTGAGCAGTTTCTTTAGTTCGCTCCATGAATTCTCATGCTCATGATTCCATTCCCATTCTATGTTCTTTTCTGTTAGTCTTCTCAGTGGCGCCATCTTTTCTGAGAGGTTGGATATGAATTTACCCATGTAGTTGATCATTCCATTAAACCTCTGCACGTCCTTTTTGCATTGTGGCTTTGGCATATTCTCAATGGCGGACACCTTTCTGGGATCTGGTCTGATGCCCTCGCCGCTAAGGATATCTCCCACGAATGTCAGTTCTGTCACCCCGAGCTGGCATTTCTCTCTATTCAGCTTCAGGTTTGGTTTCCTTGTTGCTTCCAGCACTTTTTTCAGTCTCTCGTCATGCTCAGTTCTCGTGGTTCCCCATACTATGATGTCATCCATTGATGTATCAACTCCCTCCAGGTGCTCATAGATCATATGGATAGTTTTATGATACACTTCAGGAGCTGAGGCAATGCCAAATGGTAACCTTAGGAATCTGTATCTGCCAAATGGACTGTTGAACGTGCACAGTTTTGAACTTGCTTCGTCCAGTTTCATCTGCCAAAATCCTGATGATGCATCTAACTTGCTGAAATACTTTGCATTTGCAAACTGTGCCATGATTTCCTCACGTGTAGGAAGCTTGAAGTGCTCTCTCTTTATTGCTCTGTTTAGATCTCTTGGATCCAGGCAAATTCTGAGCTTTCCATTCTTTTTGTCCACAACGACGAGGAAACTCACCCACTCAGTTGGCTCATCTATCTTCTGAATCACGTTCAGGCTTTCCATCCTGTCCAACTCTGCCTTCAGTTGCTTTTGAAGAGCAAACGGAACTTTTCTGCATGGATGTATGCCCGTTGGCATACTTTTATCTACTCTGATCGTGTGTTCTCCTGGAAGGCAGCCTAGACCCTGAAATAGGTCGTTGTACTCTTTCATGAGTTCATCATAGACTGTCTCTCCTTCGCTTTCCACAACGAGGACTCTCTTTACCAGGTTTAGTCTCTCACAGGCTATTAAACCTAGTATGGCCTGCACATCCTTTGGCACCATGATTAATGCTAGCGTGTGCTCTCTGTCCTTGTGTGTCACTTTGACAATGCATTTTCCTTTCACTGGTGTTTCAGTACCTGAGTATCCTGTCACTTTCACTTTTATTGCATGTATCTTTGGTCTGGGTCTAATTTTCTTAAAATCAGTCTCTGATATCACATTAACTTGTGCTCCAGTATCCAATTTAAATGGAATGTGTATGTCATTCACTTTTAGTGTCAACATCCAGTCTCTTTTTTCTTTTTTGTTTTCAGACACAACATCTACATTGAACTCCTCTATCTTGCTTTCATCTACTGTATGGACCTTGCTTTGTTGCGCTTGGTTCTTGCAGCAACGGGCATAATGGTTGTTTTTGTTGCAACTATTGCATTTTTTACCATATGCTGGACACTTTTTTGGTGTATGCTGTGTACTGCATCGAATACATGACTTTCGATTGCCCCTTTCATTTTTGTTTGCTGGCCTCGCCTCTTTTTTCACATTGGCGCTCTTTTTGTTAAACGGTTTGTGTCCGTTCTTTCTCACTGCATCCACGTTGCAGCTACTGTTACTGAACAGTTCCTTTGCCTGCGACTTCACAGTCTCTGTAGCCCTACACAGTGCTATGGCTTTTCCCAGGTCTAGATCTTGCTCTCTTAGCAGTCTTTCCCTTAGACCATTATCTGGAATGCCACACACCAGTCTGTCTTTTATCAGCGAGTCTGTCAGTCCCCCAAATTCACATGTTTTGCTTCTGTTTCTCAGTTCAGTCACATACTGATCAATAGTCTCACCCGTTTTCTGTACACATGTGAAAAATCTGTGCCTCTCAAACGTCACGTTACGTTTAGGTATGCAGCAGGCCTCAAACTGTTCCATTATTTTATCCAACTTCATTTTGTCTCCATTAGCAGCGAATGTGAAGTTATTATACACCTCAAGCGCTTCATCACCCACGACATGTAAGAACACTGACGCTTTCATTTTATCACTTTTCTCGTCAGCTCCGATTGCCGCTATATACAACTCCAAACGTTGTTTGAACCTCCTCCAATTTTCAGCCACATTACCTGTCAACTGAAGCTTCGCCGGTGGGTGTAATCCTACCATTTTTCACTTCGTTAGCTATTCTCCAATGGTAAGTAACGATGTTCTCTTTTGGCTTGCTAATATGTGGAGAGCTGATTTAACTTCAGATTTTTCCTCTTCATCTCTTTCAATCACTTCTGACACCATGTATTGATTTCTTTGTGGGTTCAATGACGAGACATTTATGAAAGAGAATGTCTTTTAATCTAAAGTTTGTTCAACTCTGGTTAACAGCCTTGCAGGAGACACCATGCTAGAAATCCATCTAAAACGAAACTAAAACTAAACTGCTTGTCTCTGTCACATGCCCTCTGCTGGTCAGGCATAAGTAATCAATCAGGCAACTATGCTGGTAAAGCATCATAATCAAACAGGCAAATACCATCACTATTTGCTGATATCATTACAGTCGGTAAGCAGGGTGAAGTGTTTGCCGGCTAGGTAGTGCCTCCAGTGCCGCACTGCCTCCACTATGGCCTGGGCCTCCTTCTCTACCGAGGAGTGCCTGATCTCGGGCCCTTGGAGGGTTCTTGAGAAAAAGGCTACGGGCCGCCCATCCTGGTTGAGGGTGGCTACTAAAGCAAAGTTGGACACATCGCTTTCGACCTGGAAAGGGATGTTTTCGTCCACTGCCCGCAGCGCGGCCTTCTCAATGTCGTGTTTAATGCTGTTGAAGGCGGCGTGGGCCTCGGCCGTGAGCAGGAAGGATGTTGATTTCAGGAGGGGACGGGCCTTGTCGGAATAATTGGGGACCCATTGGGCGTAATAGGAGAAGAACCCCAGGCACCATTTCAGGGCCTTGGGAGTGTTTGGTAGGGGTAGCTCCCATAGGGGGCGCAATCAGTCGGGGTCCGGACCGATTTCCCCGTTTTCCACCATGCAGCCCAGGATACAGAGGCGCGTGGTGCTAAAGACACGCTTATCCTCATTGTAGGTGAGATTGAGTCTGAGGGCGGTTTTCAGAAATCTCGCGAGGTTCGAGTCGTGGTCTTGCTGGTCGTGGCTGCAGATGGTGACGTTGTCTAGGTATGGGTAGGTGCCTGTTAACTGGTTCTCATTGACCATGCGGTCCATCTCCCGCTGGAAGACCGAGACCCCGTTCGTTACCCCAAAGGGGACTCTGAGGGAGTGGTAGAGGCGTCCATTCACCTCGAAGGCGGTGTATGGACGGTCCTCCGGCCTAATGGGGAGCTGGTGGTATGCCGATTTTAGGTCGATGGTGGAAAACACCCGGTATTGCGCGATTTGGTTAACCATATCCGCTATGCGGGGCAGAGGGTAGGCGTCTAGCTGGGTGTATAGATTAACCGTCTGGCTATAATCTATCACCATCCGCTTCTTTTCGCTACCCTTAACTACTACTTCCTGGGCGCGCCACGGGCTGGTACTGCATTCGATGATACCCTCCCGCTTGAGTCTTTCTACTTCCGACGCAATGAACCGTCTATCCTCCCAGCTGTATCGCCTACTCTTGGTCACTATGGGTCGACAGTTGGGTGCGAGGTTGGCGAACAGAGGGGGCGGCTTGACCTTCAGGGTAGCCAGACCGCACACTGTGAGGGGCGGCTGGGACCCACCGTAGGTAAGCGTGATACTTTGGTGGTGGCACTGGAAGTCCAGACCCAAGATCACGCTCACACAGAGATCTGGCATTATCAATAGTTTAAAATCTCTGTAATCAGTGCCTTTTACCGACAACATAACCGCGCAGAAACCTGTAATTTTTGAGGTATGAGTCTTATCAGCCATGGCGATTTTGCCCTGTGTGGGGACTATCGTTAGTGAAAGTCATTTTACCAGGCTAGGATGACTAAAGCTTTCGGTGCTCCCGCAGTCAATCAAGCATTTAACCTTGTTCCCGTTTACCTCTACGTCCATCATCGATTTAGACAATGGATGCGGCCTGGATTGATCCACTGTGATCGAGGCCACCAGTGGGTCCTGGAGGTCCGTGTAGTCGGGGCAAGATGGTGGACTCCATGAGGGTGGACAAGATGGCGTCCAAGATGGCCGCCCCCACGGCGCGCACGCGGCGGTGGTGGAGTTGGAGGCGGGGTTCCCTCTGCAAACTTTGCTGAAATGTCCTTTCTTCCCGCATTTAAAACAGGTGGTGCCCTTCGCTGGGCACAGATGCCTGGAGTGTTTGTCCTGGCCGCAGAAGTAGCATTTCGGGCCCCGCTGCATTGCGGCAGTAGTGGGGCTCCTGGGTGGAGGCTGGGGCTCCGATGGTGCTGGGCTGGCCTGAGACCTGGGAGGTGAAGATGGCTTCCAAGATGGCGGCCCCCACGGCGCGCACGAGGCGGAGTGGGCCGCGTGGCCTGAGGAACAGGATTCAGAGTTCCTCTGGGCCATATCCAGCGATCGCGCTATACCCATAGCCTGTTTTAAGTCCAGTCCCTCCTTTTCAAACAGTTTCTGCCAAATGTAATTAGAACTGAGGCCTGCAATAAAGGAGTCTCGGATCAGCTCCTCCGTGTACACGATGGCAGACATGGCCTTACAGTTACAGTCTCTGCCCAGTACTTTTAGGCTTAGCATAAAGTCCTCTAGTGACTCACCATGCCGCTGCGTGCGAGTAGTCAGAAGATGTCTGGCGTACACCTCATTTATTGGCCGCACATAGTGGGCCTTCAGAATGGTGCAGGCATCCCCATAGCTGGTGACATCTTGGATGAGAGGGGAGACCCGATGGCTCACCCAGTTTCGCAGGATTCCCAGTTTCACGTCTCCGGTGGCGGTTGCGGCTGCTATGGTGGTGGATGAGTTTGCAATGAAAAATTCGAAGCATTGGAACCAGTGTCTGAACTGTGTGGCTGCGTCTGAGGCATGGGGGTCCAGATCCAAGCGCTCTGGTTTCAGGAGTCGATCCATCTTGGTGTTTTAGTGATTAAAATTGATGTGCCATCGATAACTCAAAGACAAGGGCCTAGAAATTGGGTTTTGGCTTAGCCAGGGCTTTAGCGCCGGAAGTTAGTGCCGGCGCTAAGTTCCCTGCGCGCGCCAAAAATTCAGTGGCGTCGCGCCCAAACGGCTGCCGGCGCTACTGAAGGGTCTTTGCGGCGGTACATCGGCGCTCACTGCCGTTTCGCGCCGCAATTCCGGCGCTGCGGCACCCGATGCGGTGCGGCAGGCTGGGGACGTGCAGGCCTCCTCCTCCCGTTAAGGAGGAGCTGCCTGCACCCGGCCGCAGCCCGCGCAAATCAGCTTAAAAATGAGCCCGGCACCTCGGACAAGTGCCGGGCTTGCATCTGTTCCGGCGGGGGGGGGGGGAGAAGTCCGGGGAGGGAGCTGCGGGCAGGCGGCCGGCGGGAAAGTGGCCGGCCGCCGCGGGGCCTTTAATGCGCCGGCGCAAACTGAAGTAAGGCACCTCTGCCAGAACGTTGCTTGCGGCTGCCACGGGCGAGGCGGCCGCAACTCAATTTCGGAGTTCGGGCGGGTTACCACGGCAACCGGGACGCTGCGCACACCGATGACGTCATCGGTGCCGGCGCAGCGCTACCGGTGCAACGCCGATTTAGGGCCCCAGGGAATTTTTAAACTGGCCATAACTCTGGCGCTAGTCCCTCTAGCGCCTCAAAAGCGGCGCTAAGGCTAGTGAATTTCTAGGCCAAGGAGTTTAAAAGGATTCAACTAAAGGTTAATCACTAAGAACATTGCAGGTCTTTACACATTGGGTTCGTCTGATAGAATGACTCATACAGCTCTTGAGACCTTTATATGACAAAAGACAGGGGCGTAGCCAATACACACAATAGGAAAAAGGGGCGGTACCCACAATACAAAGCAGGTAAAACACAGGGGCTGATGAAGGCATATATTTCATCGCAACAATCTCACTCCATTCAGTCGTAGGTTGGAAGGGCTGGAAATTCTCGGCCTCCGAGATCAACAACAACATCTCGCATTTGTATAGTGCTGGTTTGGGACTGCCCAACCTTATCTTGTATTGAATCCATATGGCTGACAGAAAGAGAGAGGCTCTTCATCCTGTCAGTCTCAGCTGGATTTGAGGTGTGGCCCCAGAGCTGAAAAGAGCCAGTGTCGAAATCCCTGCACCCTTCCTCATCCAATCATTTTTATGATTGTTTCTTAGTCATCATAAAGATCAAAATGTTGAAAACAAATCACAAAAGTTCACCTCCAACATATAATGTGGACTTTCTCGGACATTAAACTGTGAAACATCAGTTCACTTGAATGTCCATCTTCATCCTTCATCGGTGGCAGCCTTGGCCTCAGTGGGTAGCACCCTCGCCTCTGACTCAGAAGGTGGAGGGTTCACGTCTCACTCCAGAGACTTGAGCACAAAATCTAGGCCGACACTCCCAGTGCAGTACTGAGGGGGTGCTGCACTGTCGGAGGGGCAGGACTGAGGGAGCGCTGCACTGTCGGAGGGGCAGTACTGAGGGGCTGCTGCACTGTCGGAGGGGCAGTACTGAGAGAGTGCTGCACTGTCGGAGGGGCAGTACTGAGGGAGCGCTGCATTGTCGGAGGGGCAGTACTGAGGGAGCTCTGCACTGTCGGAGGGGCAGTACTGAGGGAGTGCCGCACTGTCGGAGGGGCAATACTGAGGGAGTGCTGCACTGTCGGAGGGGCAGTACTGAGAGAGTGCTGCACTGTCGGAGGGGCAGTACTGAGGGAGCGCCGCACTGTCGGAGGGGCAGTACTGAGGGAGTGCTGCACTGTCGGAGGGGCAGTACTGAGGGAGCACCGCACTGTCGGAGGGGCAGTACTGAGGGAGCGCTGCACTGTCGGAGGGGCAGTACTGAGGGGCTGCTGCACTGTCGGAGGGGCAGTACTGAGGGGCTGTTGCACTGTCGGAGGAGCCGTCTTTTGGATGAGACGCTAAACCGAGGCCCCGTCTGCCCTCTCAGGTGGCCACAAAAGTTCCCATGGCACTATTTCGAGGAAGAGCAGGGGAGTTATCCTGATTTCCTGGTCCAACATTTATCCCTCAAACCAACACCTAAAATAATGGATTATCTGGCCATTTGTCACATTGCTGTTTGTGAGAGTTTGCTGTGTGCAAATTAGCTGCTGTGTTTCCCTACACTACAGCAGTAACTACACTTCAAATGCACTTAATTGGCTGTAAAGTGCTTTGGGAGTTCCTGAGGTTGTGAAAGGCGCTCGGCGGGGGGGGGTTATTTTGGCCAAAGGGTGAAAACAGGCGCTAAATGGGTGCTATGCTAATAAGAAATACCTGTTTGAAAGTGTGGATTTATCATGCAATTTTCGGGTTGATTGATGATTATCATGATTTAAATGCGTCTGCAAGTGCTGAAACCGACAACTGCAGGTTTAGCACTCAAGCCTGTAGGGTTCTCAAAATTCCCACATTCCCCGAAAGCTATGGATAAAGGGACCCTGTATGGACAAGTTGGTAAAAACAGGGTACCCA
This sequence comes from Somniosus microcephalus, assembly GCF_052327205.1. NCBI lineage: Eukaryota > Metazoa > Chordata > Chondrichthyes > Squaliformes > Somniosidae > Somniosus > Somniosus microcephalus. The sequence goes on along the minus strand of NC_140994.1, from coordinate 268,745,859 downwards.
AAATGGCTTCTGCAGCCTCGTGACCAAAACCGACAGGATTTTAAAAAGCAAGGCCCTGCAAACAGGCAGGCCCTGAAACGAAACATAAAATGCATGAATCTGTGAAGAGACTTTGTGGAGCCAGACAGCTAAAGCAAACACAGAAGATGCATTCATTCGCCTTGAAACAGATCAAGTTAGAATGGGACTAAATCGAGGCCCTTTGGTTTCTGCATATTTAATCGGTAACAGCTCACCGTAGCCATCAAGTCAGGACGGGGACAATTAAGTTTCATAAATGACAAACAGCCAGGACATCGAGGCCATTAGACGCGAAGACAACCACTCCAGAAATCGTTAATGTAAATGGCCGTAATCATTTTAAACGAGCCCGCCAAAAGTTAGACAAAGGACTGACCTGATTTGGGGAGCAGATAAAGAATGAAGAACCGGGTATAATTGTAGGCCCATCAGTGGTGATCGCTCTCTTATCTCTTGCTTGTGGCCTTGGCCTGCTGCCTCTCGTTCTCGTGCCCTGGCCTTGTGGTGGGCTCTCTTCTCGCTCCCCGCGCCGCTCAACACCAAGGACGCCCATTACACCGGGGCTAAACGCGGGAGGAGAATGGAACCCGATTCGAAAGCACACAGGTTACACAGGCCACAAACGGGCAGATGAGACAAGACGAGACGAAGAATACGGTAAACCGATAAGAGCAGAGAAGGGCAGCGGAAAGATGCGTTGGGGGACAAACGCCTAGTTATAAGCTGGCGTTTGAAGAATGAGTTGGCGTTGCATGCATGGACAGTAAAACCCCAGAATCATAGCCCAGTTTAAGAATAAGCTGGCGCTCGAAGAATGGGTAGCAAAATCAATGGACAATAAGAGCCCAGTTTAAGAATAAACTGGTGTTTGAAGCTTGGGTAGCAAAATCATTAGATGGTAAAGACCGCCAACCGACCCCCAACCGCAGCAACACCGTCGACGACCGCCCGAGAAAGAAGAAGAGGACCGATTGTGACTCGACGATGATGTTAGCTGAGGAAAAGGAGGGTGCTTCGCACAAACAACTTCAGCGCCGCGCCCTGTGACCACGTGGCGACGGGATACCCCAAAGGACAGAAAGAACGGACTTCAAAACCCCACCAGTTAAAGCAACAGCTTTTGGATTGGTGAGCATGAATTCCTGGCCCCTCGTAGCTTAATCTAGTTAGGTATTAGGGGGTGGGGATTTTTAATGTATGTGTTTCCCTCGATGTGCCGTGTGTTCCCCATTCCCATAAGTGTAATTGTTTATGCCTGTAACTATATCAGTAATTCTCAGTAAGATTGTGTTTTTATTCTGCCTTTAATAAAATTTTGGTTTTCTTGCACCAAACCACTTGTCTACTCGATTTTCTGTATCGCCGCCTGTACCTAAGTCCGGTGTCTAGAACCCAGGGGTGTGGGAGCGATTCGAACCGCTCAAAGACAGTCAGAGGTGAAGCTGACTGGGCACACACCACCCCCTACAGAAATGGTGACCGCGGCAGGACTCCGGCAACAGGGGTGTGATATAGTAGACAATGGTTCAGATGAGCAAATCGTGATGGAGGAAAGGATATCTGATTATGTGTTGATATACCTATCAATTCATCCAATGAAAAGCGACGAGTTAAGAAAGTAACTATAGGTTTTTATTGGCTAAATAACAGAGCCCACCCTCGTGGGTGATCGGATACAACAAGGAGGAATGCCAGCCAGTCGACTACCTTTATACCTGGGCAGGTAGGTGGAGTCATGGGCGGAGTCAGCAGTGGTCAGCCCAGGTATAGCAGCGTGACAAGAGACAACCTCGTATAGTGATACAACAGTGTGAACAGTGATAACCATAGAGTAACGATATAATAGTGATAACTATAGTGTAACGATAGTGAACGATAAAAGTGGTTTACCACATTCACCCCTTGTTTAGATTTGAGTCCGGCGGGGTGAAGTGTACTACCAGTTCTGGTATGTCAGTCTGTCCGGAGGCCTCGTAAGCCTTTCTGATCGTCGCAGCGGCGGTGCTGCATTATCCAGTGTTAATGCTGGTGTCTGCGTGGTCGGCGAAGGCTCGTGGGGTTCCGGCATGCCGTCTACCTGGGCTGGAATTGGGGGGGTGGTGGGGGGGGGGTGAAGGTGGTGTCTCCGGAGTGCCCAAGGGTGCAAGGTCTCGTAAGGAGACTGTGTCCTCCCGCCCGTCTGGGTATGCCACATAGGCGTACTGGGGGTTGGCGTGCAGGAGGTCCACCCTCTCGACCAGGGGGTCCGTTTTATGGGCCCTCACGTGCTTTCGCAGCAAGACAGGCCCCGGAGAGGTCAGCCAGGTTGGTAGCGTGGTTCCCGTAGTCGACTTCCTGGGGAAAGCAAACATTCGTTCATGGGGGGTGGCGTTGATGGCAGTGCAAAGTAGTGACCGGGTGGAATGCAGCGCTGCCGGGAGGACTTCCTGCCAGCGGGAGGTTGGGAGGCCCTTAGACTTTAAGGCTAAGAGGACGGCCTTCCATACCGTCGCGTTCTCTCTTTCCACCTGGCCGTTCCCTCGGGGGTTGTAGCTGGTGGTCCTGCTTGCAGCAATACCTCTCGCTAGTAGGAACTGACGGAGTTCCTCGCTCATGAAGGAGGAGCCCCGGTCACTATGTATATAGTTTGGGAACCCGAACAAGGCGAAGAGGTCGTTCAGGCATTTAATGACCGTGGTACTGGTCATGTCTGGGCAGGGGAAGGCAAAGGGGAAACGGGAGTACTCATCAGCGATGTTGAGGAAGTACACATTACGGTCAGAGGACGGGAGGGGCCCCTTAAAGTCGATGCTCAGGCGCTCGAAGGGGCGGGTGGCCTTGATCAGGCTTGCTCTGTCCGGCCTAAAGAAGTGCGGTTTGCACTCGGCACAGGTCTGGCAGTTCCTGGTCATGGTCCTGACCTCCTCGATGGAGTAGGGCAGGTTGCGGGCCTTAATGAAGTGGTAAAGTCTGGTGACCCCGGGGTGGCAGAGGTCATTGTGGAGGGTCTGAAGTCTATCACTTTGCGCGCTGGCGCATGTAATTCGTGACAGAGCGTCAGGGGGTTCGTTCAGCTTACCTGGCCGGTACAAGATATCATAATCATAGCTGGAGAGCTCGATTCTCCACCTCAAGATCTTGTCATTCTTGATTTTGCCCCTCAGCTTGTTATTAAACATAAAAGCGACCGAACGTTGGTCGGTAAGGAGGGTAAATCGTTTGCCTGCCAGGTAGTGCCTCCAGCGTCGTACCGCCTCCACAATCGCCTGGGCTTCCTTCTCGACCGACGAGTGTCGGATCTCAGGGCCCTGTAGGGTCCTTGAGAAGAAGGCCACCGGTCTCCCCTCCTGGTTAAGGGTGGCGGCTAGGGCGAAGTCGGATGCATCGCTCTCGACTTGGAAGGGGATGGACTCATCCACTGCGTGCATTGTGGCCTTGGCAATATCTCCCTTAATGAGGGAGAAGGCTGCGCACGCTTCCTCCGTAAGGGGGAAGGATGTGGACTTCATGAGGGGTCTGGCTTTGTCCGCATAATTGGGCACCCATTGGGCGTAGTAGGCGAAGAGCCCCAGGGTTCTCTTCAGTGCCTTTGGACAGTGGGGGAGGGGTAGCTCCATGAGGGGGCGCATTCTTTCGGGGTCGGGGCCGATGACTCCGTTCTCTACTACACAGCCGAGGATGGCAAGGCGCGAGGTGTTAAACACACATTTATCCTTATTGTAGGTGAGGTTCAGCCGTTGGGCCGTACGGAGGAATCTCTCCAGATTAACATCGTGGTCCTGCCGGTCACGGCCGCAGATGGTGACGTTATCTAGATAGGGGAACGTGGCATGCAGCCTGTTCTGGTCAACCATCCGGTCCATCTCCCTTTGGAAGACCGAAACCCCGTTGGTGACGCCGAAGGGAACCCTAAGGAAGTGGTAGAGGCGGCCGTTCGCCTCGAAGGCTGTATACTGGCGGTCCTCAGGGCGGATAGGGAGTTGGTGATAGGCCGACTTAAGGTTGATGGTGGAGAATACCCGGTACTGCGCAATCTGATTGACCATATCAGATATGCGGGGAAGGGGGTATGCGTCCAGCTGGGTGTACCTGTTTATGGTCTGGCTGTAGTCGATGACCAGGCGGTTTTTATTGCCGGTCTTAACGACCACGACCTGGGCACGCCAGGGGCTGGTGCTCCCCTCGATGATGCCCTCCTTCAGGAGACGCTGCACCTCAGAGCTAATGAAAGCTCTGTCCCCGGCGCTGTACCGCCTGCTCTTGGTAGCGACGGGTTTGCAGTCGGGGGTGAGGTTAGCGAACAGGGAAGGTGGCGGGACCTTGAGGGTGGATAGGCCGCAGGTGTTACGCGGTGGGCGGTTTAAAATCTGCTGGTTGTCGACTGTGAGTGGGGGGAGGGGTCCGCCGTATGCTAGCGTGACGCTTTGGAGGTGGGATTGGAAGTCTAGGCCTAGTAGGACGGCAGCGCATAGCTGGGGCAGGACGAGGAGTTTAAAATTTTTATACTCCGTACCCTTAACCGACAGGGTCACAACACAGTAGCCGCTGATGTCTGTGGCGTGTGACCTCGATGCCATCGAGATCCGGTTGCACGTTGGCAGGACAGGGAGGGAGTAGTGGCTCACCGTGTCTGGGTGGATGAAGCTCTCCGTGCTTCCGCTGTCGAACAGGCAGGTCGTGGCGTGGCCGTTTACTTTGATGTCCATCATCGACTTGGACAGGTGATGCGGGCGGGCCTGGTCCAGTGTGACGGAGGCTAGTGTATAGCTGAGCGAGTTGTTGTAGTCTGCGGTTGAGGCGGTAGTCGGGTCTAGAGGCACGGTGGCGGTCGGGCGTGGTGGGTAAAATGGCGTCTCCCACGAGGTTGGACAAAATGGCGGAGAAGATGGCTGCCCCCATAACTCACATGAGGCACTGCTGGTGTCGGTTGCCTGGATCAAAGATGGCCGCCCCATGACTCACATGTGGGGATGCTGGCCTCTGTTGCCTTGAAGGAAGATGGCCGCCCCCACAGCTCGCATGAGGCACTGCTGGCCTCTGATGATCCACCTCTGCAGGCCTTAGCGAAGTGGCCTTTCTTCATGCAGTTTGAGCAGGTAGAGTTCCTGGCTGGGCAGCGCGACCTCGGGTGTTTCGCCTGGCCGCAGAAGAAGCAGCCGGCGGCCCGATCGCGGGGGTCCGATGTCGGAGCCGGTACCGGGGGTGGCGGTCTCGATCGGGTCCGGGACGCCGACGCTGAGGTAGGTCCCAGGGGGGTTGCTGCGGGGGGTATCGCGGTCGGGGTCGGTCCCAAGTCCCAGGGTCGCGAGTTACAGTACCTTGAGTATGCCTCGAGGTCCCGATGGGCCACCTCTAGAGAGAGAGCGAGGGCTGCAGCTTTGTCCAGGTCGAGGTCCCTTGCTTCCAGTAGTCTTTGCTGTGAGTAGTCGGACCGCAGGCCTTTCACGAAGGCATCGCGGACATTGTCTTCAGTATTTTCTGCCGCCGTTACCGCTTTAAAGTTACAGTCTCTGCCGAGTGCTTGTAGCACCCGTAAAAATTCCTCCACGGGCTCTCCTGGCTGTTGCGGGCGGGATCTTAGGAGGTGTCTGGCATACATGGAATTTACCGGGGTTTGGTACTGTCTTTTCAGCCGGTTGATGGCGTCCTCGTATGTTTTAAGGTCCCGGATGAGTGCGAATACTTTAGGGCTCACTTGGGCGTTCAGAACTCTTAGCATGGATTTCTGAGGCACGCCGGATTCTCCCAGGTAGGCTTCGAAGCAGCTCAGCCAGTGTTCGAAGTCGAGGGCTGAGTTTGCTGCCTGTGGGTTTAGGTCCAGGTACGGTGGTCTGAGGGCTCGCAGCCAGGCCGGCTGCTGTGGCTGTTGTAGCTGGGCGTCTGGCTGGTCGCTTGGCTGGTCGTTTGACTGCTCAAGTGTCGACATTTTAAAATTTAGCCAATAAAATTGATATACCTATCAATTCATCCAATGAAAAGCGACGAGTTAAGATAGTAACTATAGTTTTTTATTGGCTAAATAACAGAGCCCACCCTCGTGGGTGATCGGATACAACAAGGAGGAATGCCAGCCAGTCGACTACCTTTATACCTGGGCAGGTAGGTGGAGTCATGGGCGGAGTCAGCAGTGGTCAGCCCAGGTATAGCAGCGTGACAAGAGGCGACCTCGTATAGTGATACAACAGTGTGAACAGTGATAACCATAGAGTAACGATATAACAGTGATAACTATAGTGTAACGATAGTGAACGATAAAAGTGGTTTACCACATGTGTTTAGCAAGGTGAATATCACAAAGAAGTGGATCACCAATCTGTTAAGGGCTGGGCGTCTGGTAGATGCAGCAGCTAAGTGGACAGAAGGGAGGGAGCACAAGAAATCCCTAGAGAAGGCAGTCTGGCTGATATGCTTCAAAAAGCAGGTCCAGCTTTTGGACAGGCTCGTTGCAGCACAGGCAGTCGAGTTAAAGGAGTCAGCCCTGGAGATCCAGGACAAGGCTCTAGTAGGGGAGAAGTTACCGGTAGCATTGCAGGCCCTGAATCAGGAAAGGGTACAGTTAATGGGAGAACATAAGGCCAGGTTGGAATACCTACAGTGCCAGGTCACCGAAGCCAAGGGTAATGAGTTGAGGTTGCGGGAAAAGAACGCCCGCCTAGCGAGACAAGTGAGAGAGCAGGAGGAGAAGGTAGAAGAAGTAAAGGCAGCTTACAAGTTAGCGAGTGAACAGGGGTTTGAAGACGCAGATCATGGCCCCTGCAAGGAACAGATAGAAAATCTGAGCCTGGCCCTGAGGAAAGCAAAAGGCAAGGTGTGCCTCATAAGCCCGAAGGCAGGCCAGGCAGATTTTATGGGGAACGAGGGGAGAACGGTTCAAACATCACCGGTAGTGCCCAGGGACGACCCGGTTGAGGAACAGGAGGTCTCACGACCACCACCCATAGCGCCAGGTTTCAGCGAGGTCTGGCAGCAAGGGGGGGTGGAGCCAGAGGTGGGAGCGGAGGTGGAGCAACCCCCGCCAGAGAGGCCGGAGCCGGGGCCGATGTGGCCAGCCCGGCATCGGAGGTTCGGCCCACCCGTTAATGGCAACGATGAGGGTCCCCTCCAAAACCAGTTCGTATTACCCTATAGCACCCAACAGCTTAGGGCTATGGTGAGCCATATCCCAAAGCTCTCCGAAAAAGGTGACCCCTCGATCCACTTCAGGGAGGTAGAGCAGGTAGCCAGCGTCAATGACTGCGATGGCGCTGAGCAGGCCAAAATGCTGCTATTCTCCCTGGAGAGTAGGCTCCTCCAATCCCTCTCTGCCGAGTGTAAGAAGGGGCAGTGCAGGTATGAGGAGCTCAGGGATGAAGTTCTGGAGGCCACGGGGATGAATGAGGGAAGTCCTTTCTCCCGTGTGGAGAAGACGGTGCAGCTCACAGGGGAAACCCCGCAAGCTTTCGTGGACAGGTTATGGCCGGTGTACCGGAGTGCCTGTCCGGGGACACCTAACCGGGCGTTCCTGAACGGGGATCCACTGGCCCACTGGCTCCGTTGCCTGGTGGCGAACAGCTTGCCACAGGTCCGGGCCAAGGCGGAAGTCTGGTTTGACCCCAAGAATCCCCAGACCACCGAACTTACGGTGATCAGACTGTTGACCCCAGCCTGTAAGAACGGTAGGGGAACCGATGCACACCCACCCAAGGGGAAGGTGCATGAGGTAAAACCCGGACAGGGTAGGAAGGAGTGGCATCAGGAAGGGAATAACCCCCCCAACACAAAGATGAATTGTTACGGGTGTGGGAAGGATGGACACTGGAGGAAGGAGTGCAAAAACCCTTGGAAAGATAACAAGAGGAAAGAATTCCACAGCCCCATTCCAAAAGGCAAAGGCAGGAATCCCTCCCGCCGCGGTCGAGTCATTTTTGGACACCATGAGGTCCTTATTGACCGGCCAGGGGAGAGTAGCAGCCGCTACCAGTGCTCTGACCCCATCAGCCCCATCCAACCCACAGCCCTGACTAGAGCCAGCGCAGCCTGTTTACCTGTGTACCCTTCGGTATGATGAATGGAAAAGACCCCTCGTGGAGATGGAGGTAGAAAAGGTGAAGGGGACCTATCTGTTGGATACGGGGGCATCGTGCACCGTGGTCCATTCAGCTAACCCCACCACCTCACCTCTATCTAACGGGGTCCCATACAGTCTGTCGGGATTCACAGGCAGGGAACAGGCCGGCTCGTTTTCCATCCCGCTCGCCATTCGGTTGGGACCGCTCCGCTCCAAGTGGACCTGTGTCCTGATGAAATGGGAAGTGGAGGGTGGAAGAGGGGTCCTGGGAGCCAACTTTATTGTAGGCCACGGGATCCTGGTCAATTTAAGAAATCATTGCCTATGGGGGGCAAGTACAGGAAAGGACGGTGAGGTAGTAGTAATCCCAGGAAAAGAAGGGAAGGGGGCCCTGTGCACCATGAAGCCCAAAGAGGGTTATAACCTCGAGCTCATGGTCAGTAACACCCCACAGGGGTTCCAGGCATTTGTGCAGGCCCACCTAGTCACATTTGCCACGCACAAACACGACTACGGGAGGGTCAACGGGTTTGAGGTCAGCGTAGACGGGGACCCCATGGCCCGACCACAGAAACAGTATAACTTCCCCAGGGAAGCGGAGCCAGACATGGAAGCAGCCATGTCCTCTTTAGTACAGCAGGGAGTCCTGAGACCGATAGCCACCCACGTAAACTCTCCACTGTGGCCGGTTAGAAAGCCGGACAATTCCTGGCGAGCCACGGTGGACTATCTGGTGCTCAACAGCAACATCCCAGCCTGTGCACCCACGGTAGCAGCAGTTGCAGACCTGATAGGAAGTATCCCAGCATCCGCGACCACTTTCACAGTGCTGGATATTTCCAACGGGTTTTGGTCCATCCCTTTAAGGAGGGAGGATCAGTACAAGTTTGCCTTTATGTTTAAAGGGCAACAGTACGCCTGGAACTGTTTGCCTCAGGGCTTCCACAACAGCCCCAGCATCTTCCACCAGTGCATGGCAAATAGTTTAAAGGATTTCAGCCAGCCCAGACAGTTGGTACAGTATGTGGATGACCTGCTCCTGTTCACCGATTCGAGAGAGGAGCATGGCCCACTATTGGTCGAACTGCTGGAGCTGCTCGGGCAAAAGGGTTTTAAAGTAAACCCCAAGAAAGCGCAGATCGGCCAGCATGAGGTGAAATTCCTGGGCCTGACCGTACGTGCTGGAGAAAGGGCCATAGATAAGGCTAGGAGAGAAACAGTACAAGAGTTACCAGTCCCCAACACAGTCATGGGTGTGAGGTCGTTTCTAGGGCTAACCGGGTACTGCAGAGACTTCATTGAAAACTATGCAGCCACAGCAGCCCCTCTGCTCCGACTCCTACACAAGGGAGTGGATTGGGTTTGGGATGAGGGTTGCCAGGCAGCAGTTGTCAGGCTCAAGAAGGACATGCAGACCGCACCAGCTCTAGGGGCCATAGATGGAGGGAAAGAGTTTTTCCTGGAGGTAGCAGCCAGCGGGGACAGCCTGAGTGCTGTTCTGCTCCAAGAGCGGCACGGCAGGCTGAGGCCGGTGGTCTACTCCTCCAGTATACTCACGGATGTGGAGAGGAGCTACTCCAACTGTGAGCGGTACCTCTTGGCCACACACTGGGCTGTGAAAAGATCGCTGATCTTCACAGGCACCTCTCCCATCACCCTCCTCACCCATCACACACCCACCCAGATGCTCCTGGATGGGAGGATCAAGGATGGGACGGTGAGCAGTGCCCGCATTGCTCGCTGGACCTTGCTCCTCTCACAGATGGACCTCAAGGTGAAGGGTCTCTGCGAGCCAAAGCTCGCAGCCAACCTGGTATATCCTGGAACAGCCCACCGGTGTTCTACTGAAGGGGTTTGAGAAGTGGACATAGGTTTACGGGCCGGGATACACCCCACAGGCCGCGAGATCTATGTGGACGGCTCCAGCACGGTATCTGATGCCGAGCGACTCACGGAGTGTGGAGTTTATGACCCAGCGGCAAACATTGCCCTGGCGATTAAGCTCCCCAGCACCATGAGCACCCAGCAGGCTGAACTGTCCGCAGTAGTGTACGTCGTTACACACCCCAAAATCTTCCCTGTAATAATAATAAATAACTTCCGGAGGAAGTTATGTGCACATCACTTCCTGTGAACTGTGAACTCTGTGCATACATCACTTCCTGTGCATACGTCACTTCCTGTGTTTGGACTAGTATAAATACTGAACTGCTCAGTATAGTAGAAGGGTTTCTCCTAGAGGCATGGTGAAGACCGCTCTTGTATATAGTATAATTATAAGTTGTTTAAAGCTTACTTTAAAGTTCCTTGATGTGTGAGACTTTTTATTACATCAATTTAAACAACTTAGTATTTACACTCACAAATACTAGACCTTCGGACAAACTCGGAGTTAAGGATCCAGGGAACCACCCATCATGGAAAACATCCTTAAACCTACTCGTCTGGACTTGGACCCAAACGCACCAGCAGCTGGCAGGGTATGGAAGCATTGGTACCGTACTTTTGAGAATTTTCTTGATGAATGTAAAGCGACTGCTTCTACTAAACTGAGGATACTTATCAACTATGTGACCCCAACAGTGTTTGAATATGTTGATGAATGGGATAATTACGATGAGGTGATCCGGGCACTTAAAGAACTATATGCCAAGACCGCAAATGAGGTCTATGCTAGACATCTACTGGCCACAGCCCGACAAGGGCCAGGGGAATCGATTAACGAATTCCTTCAAGAACTTTGCAGGCTCAGCGTAGATTGTAACTTTCAGGCAGCCTCGGCTGAGCTGTACCGCGAAGAAATGATTCGTGATGCTTTCATCTGCGGGATTGCCTCTCCATTTATACGCCAGCGTCTGCTAGAAAGTAAAACACTTGAGCTACAAAAGGCTTTTGACCTGGCTTGTTCTCTGGATTTGGCAAAGAAAAATGCAGACCTCTATCAGCTGCCCAGATCTCGATCTGCTGCTGTAACTGCAACCAGACGATTCAAGTGGCCTCAGGTGAAGCCTATCATGGAGAAATCTAATCCTGATGATAATTCTGATGAAGAAGAGGAGGATGACCCCACTTTAGCAGCCTCTTGGCAATCTAGGAAGGAATGTTTCTTTTGTGGAGATTCTTTTCACCCTAGGAAATTCTGCCCTGCTCGCAATGCGATCTGCAGTCATTGCGATAAAAAGGGACACTTTGCAAAAGTTTGCCAATCAAGAGCCTCTACGAGGGCCTATCCAGCTAAGGCCTACCGAACTGCCCCAATTAGGGCCTATCACGATGCTCCGGCTAGGACCTATCAAGCTTCCTCTCGAGCTCTCTCCCGAAGAAGCACACCGAGAGTTTTAGCCACTCTCTGTGCAACGACACCAATTACAGCTGCTTGCCCACAGAACCTGTTTCATGCAGCTACAAAAGTTTCAATTAAAGGGCATCCCTTAGATGCCTTAATTGACTCAGGAAGTACTGATAGTTTCATTAGAGAACAGATTGTTGCGAAATTGAAACTACATATCTTCCCATCGGACCAGGCAATTGCGATGGCTCAGTCATCACTTAATACCAGAATCTCCGGCTTTTGTATTATTGATATGACACTTAATGGTCGCATGTATCCCTCCACCCGACTTTTGGTGCTCAAGGACTTATGTAGTGATCTCATCTTAGGGCTGGATTTTCAAAAACAGCATAAGAAACTCACCATTGAGTTCGGCGGATCCAAACCTGGACTTACTATTTCTAATATACTGTCTAAATTACCATTTTGTGCATTATCAGCAACTTCACTTGATGAACCCTCATTATTTGCCAGTATTCCTCCTCGATGCAAACCAATAATAACGAAATCGCGGCGCTTTAGTCAGGAAGACCAATCTTTTATTGAGGCTGAAATCTCTCGACATTTAGCAGAGGATATCATGGAACCATGTTCGTCGCCCTGGCGGGCTCAAATCGTCATCGTCAAGAACCCTCTAAAACCTCACAAACAACGACTATGCATTGATTATTCGCAAACCATCAATCAATATACTGACTTGGACGCCTACCCATTGCCACGCATTGATGATATGGTTAATAAACTGGCCGAATACAAAGTGTTCTCAACTTACGATTTGAAAAGTGCCTATCATCAGGTACCCTTGAAGGTCTCAGATAAGCAGTACACGGCCTTTGAGGCTAATGGACGGCTGTACCAATTTCGTCGCCTCCCATTCGGGGTTACTAATGGAGTGGCTGTCTTCCAACGGGCAATGGATGGCCTGGTTAAGCAGGAAAACTTAAGGGACACTTTTCCCTATCTTGATAACATTACTATTGCAGGTCACGATCAACAGGAACACGACGCCAACCTCCAAAAATTTCGGGATGCTCTCCATCACCGTAACTTAACTTTGAATGAATCTAAATCTGTTGAGTCGCAACCAACCATCAACATCCTTGGCTACTGCGTAGGCAATGGTATCATTAAGCCAAACCCAGAAAGACTTCGCCCGCTCCAAGAGCTCCCGTCACCTAAGAAGCCGGCTTCTTTACGTCGGGCTCTCGGTCTGTTTGCATACTACGCTAAATGGATTCCTCATTTTTCAGACAAAATCCAACCCTTGCTGCATGCTAGATCATTTCCATTGGAAACAGCGGCTGTTGCAGCCTTTAACCTTCTCAAAAAACAGTTGGAGAAAGCGGCTCTTCACTCCATCGATGAGAATCTCCCTTTGATAGTCGAATGTGATGCCTCGGAGGTGGCGATCTCGGCTACTCTAAATCAGGAAGGTCATCCTGTAGCATTTATGTCGAGGACCTTACAAGGTGCCGAGCTATATTATCCTCCGGTTGAGAAGGAAGCCACAGCCATCATAGAGGCGGTACGGAAGTGGAACCATTTCCTAGCTCGCCAGCACTTTACATTAATCACGGACCAGCGATCAGTCGCCTTCATGCTCGATAATCGAAAACGAACCAAAATTAAGAATAATAAAATACAGCTTTGGAGGATGGAACTGGCCTCTTTTGGTTACACCATTCACTATCAACCTGGCAAGGAGAATGTGGCCCCGGATACCCTCACACGAGCATTCTGCTCCACTATGTCGTCCTCTACTCTCATAGATGTCCATAATGGATTGTTTCATCCTGGCGTTACGCGCATGCTACATTTCGTACGATCACGGAATCTCCCTTTTTCTACTGGAGATGTAAAGAAAATGTGCTCAGAATGCCGGCTTTGTGCAGAATTAAAACCTCAGTTCTTCCGCCCCTCAGATGGTATGCTCATACACGCAACCCAACCGATGCAACGACTTAGCATCGATTTTAAGGGCCCAGTGCCCTATTCAACTCGGAACACATATTTACTCACGATGATTGATGAATATTCACATTTTCCGTTTGCCTTCCCCTGCTCCAATATGCTGGCGTCCACAGTAATCTGCTGCCTTGAGCAGGTATTTTCTCTCTGTGGCATGGCGGCTTATATTCACTCGGATCGGGGTCCATCCTTTATGTCAAGGGAACTCAAGGACTACCTCTCAGAACGGGGAATTGCTACAAGCAAAATGACGCCATATCATCCCATCGGAAATGGGCAGGTAGAGAGGTATAACGGTATCATCTGGAATTCCGTACATCTTGCTTTAAGATCTCGGGGCCTACCAGACCAGCAATGGGAAACAGTGCTTCCGGATGCATTGCACTCTATATGGTCCCTTCTTTCTACAGCCACAAATACTACGCCTCATGAGCGGTTCTTTGGATTCCAGCGTCGCTTATCTTATGGGACATCCCTCCCGTCATGGCTAACTACTCCTGGACCTGTTCTACTCCGAAGATACGTTCGGACGTCTAAAAATGACCCTCTCGTAGACGAGGTCGAACTAACCGATGCCAACCCCACCTATGCCTACATACGATATCCCGACGGCCGAGAATCTACCGTATCATTACGGGATCTGGCTCCCTGCCCACCAGGACCTAGTGGGACATCGAGTGATGGTATTTTACCAGGAGCCTCTTGGAACCTACCGGGTACCCCTCTCCAGGATCCTGATCTGACACCAACTAGCTTGGTGCCGGTAGAACCCCGTACTCAAAGTTGCGACCCTCCCAGTACCGCGCACCAAAGTACTGATCCGCCACAGACCAGCTTTGCACCTCCCTCTGAACAGAGACAGACCGACTCTGCACCTATTGGGGCTCGTACACGAAGCCATGATCTCCCCGACCCTTCACAGGGTAATCCAGGCCACACAGACTCTGACCAATGGCCAACAGCATGTAAGCGGACCAGTGACCCTCTACGACGGGAACCCAAACGGGTGCGACTCTTCCTCGTTCGGCGGCTGCGGAATAAAAGGAAGACCACAGCCTTCTAATCTCGCAGGAGGGAAGAATGTAATAATAATAAATAACTTCCGGAGGAAGTTATGTGCACATCACTTCCTGTGAACTGTGAACTCTGTGCATACATCACTTCCTGTGCATACGTCACTTCCTGTGTTTGGACTAGTATAAATACTGAACTGCTCAGTATAGTAAAAGGGCTTCTCCTAGAGGCATGGTGAAGACCGCTCTTGTATATAGTATAATAATTATAAGTTGTTTAAAGCATACTTTAAAGTTCCTTGATGTGTGAGACTTTTTATTACATCATTCCCCACCCCATACACGATTTGCTTGGACAGTATGTTCACGTGCCATTCGTGTACAGAGTACCTGGCCATCTGGTCCCGCCGCGGATACACCTCCGCCGACGGGAGACCCCTCACAGTGAAACCCCTGCTGGAGAAGATCCTAGCAGCAGTGGGGGAGGAAGGGGAGGTTTTCATCCACAAGGTGAAGGCCCCTTCCTCCACAGAACCCCGTAGTCAGGGTAACCAGCAGGCTGACGTGCTCGCCAAGGAGGGCGCCCGCACAGGTACTTTCTGGGACCCATATGGGTCCAGACCCATGGCAGCAGTCAGAGGTAGGGACGGGACACAAGGGAGTGCAGGGGTAGCTTTAGCCCCGGACCTTAAGACGGTCCAAACCTAAGACCCCGTCCTCAAAGCAGTCCTCAGTGCAGTGACTGAAGGAAAAAGGGTAGAGGGTCCTTACGGCACAGCAACCCTCTCCGTGAAAGAGGGCATGCTGTTTAGGGGAGATCAGTGGGTTGTGCCGCAGCAACACCGGAGGGAATTCCTTCAACTGGCCCATGAGGGTCCAGGAGCGGGGCATCCCGGGCCTGAGAACACCTGGCAGCGGGTGGAACAGGCGGGATGGTGGCCAGGACTCAGGGAAGATGTCTGCGTGTGCTGTGCCGGCTGTCTGGTGTGCGCTGCTAACAACCCTGACCCCCACAAAAGGAAGGTACCTATGGGACACATTAGGAGGGTAGAGGGACCATGGCAGTCCATACAGGTCGACTACATTGGGCCCCTGCCCACCGCCCAGGGAGGCTATAAGTACTGCCTAGTCCTGGTAGATGTGTTCACGAAATGGGTAGAGGCCTTCCCCTGCAGAACAGCCACAGCTCTGGGTACTCCAGGATCCTGGTCCGGGAAGTGTTCTCACGGTGGGGGCTACCACAGTATGTGGAGTCCGACCAAGGGAGTCACTTTACCGGGCAGGTAATGCAGAATACCCTTATGCTGCTAGGCATCGAGGGGAAGTGGCACGTGGCCCACAACCCACAGTCATCAGGGATTGTGGAGAGAATGAATAGGACCCTAAAAGAAAGGTTGAGGAAAGAGACGGTGGACTCGCCTAGCCAATGGGCGGAGGTCCTACCGTTGGTTCTGATGGGGATCCGGGCCAGCCAGTCAAAAAGCACGGGGTACTCCCCGTACGAGCTGATGGCTGGCAGGGTCATGCGGACCCCCACCCATGTACTAGCCCTGGTGCTCACGGAGGGTCAGCTCAGCAAGGTAAACCAGGACAGGTTCGTCTGAAACCTCTTCGAGCACCTTAAACAGGTCCACGAGCAGGCGGCTGGGAACATGGGAAAGCAGCATCGGAGTAACCGATTGCTGTTGGAACCCCGAAAACACCACGAGTGGGAGGTAGGGGATCAGGTCATGGTGAGGAATTTTGCTCAGATAGGGAGTCTGGAACCATTATACATGGGGCCCTACAGCATTGTAGACAAGGCCAGCCCCATGGTATACGCCGTTAAGATGCCTCGGCGCACCAAATGGTTCCATATTAATCAGTGTAAACTGTTTAAACCCGAAAAGAGAAGACAGCCAGTTGGGGTAGGGTCTGAGGATAGAAATCCTCAGCCTGCAGCGGGAGCGAGTTCACAGACTGCACAGGCAGGCGCTGTGGCTTGCTTAAGGGGAGGGGCCATCCCGCCCACCGATTGGGACACTCCCCCACTCTTCTGGGCTCCAGATGAGGGGGGACCCGAGGGCGAAGACCCCGCCCCTAACCCAGGTGTAGAGGAGGAGGGACCTGAGGTCGAAAGCCCCGCCCCGGACCCAGATTTGGGCCCTGAGGGCGAGGACCCCCAGTAAGCGGCAGTGGTGAGTCCACAGACCGCACCGGAGGGGGCAGCGGTTTGGGTTAAAGGCCCACCAGCCAAGAAAACCCCACCCGCCAAAGTCCTCAGAAGGTCCCCACGGACGCCCCAACCCAGGAAACCATGGTCACCAGCTCCCCATTTTAAAGGGACAGCCTCCCGAGTTAGAGGGAAGTCCAAGGACAGAGGTCCCCAGCTGGCAGCCACAGGCTGCGAGGGACCGAAAGTACAGGACAGTGTGGCCATGCCGAAGGGAGCAGTGTGCCGCAGCCCGAACAGAGATTAGCCTGGCTGCCCGGAGACGGGCGGTGGATGTACATAGTTTTACGTAAGTTTATATTGTTAAGTTTGAGTGTTAGTTTAAGTTTAAATAAGGTGATGGGTAGTTTTAAAATGAGTAGTATTTTTTAAGAATGTTTGTATTAAGTCGAGGTCGCGGGACTCGACTATGCTTCACCTAAGCCAGAGAAACTCCTCGGGACCCGGCTATATGCTCTTGTGTCTCTTTGCAGAAAGAGGATTTCAGGATGAAGGGGGGCATACTCCTACTCGCCCTGATAGGGATGAGCATTGGAAAGCGAGGTGACGTGGAGGAATCTCACATCTACGGGTGCTCGGGAGAAAAGGCTCCAGTGGTGACTGCTGGGAGCAGCGAACACGGCGCGGAGCAGCCCGCCATCTACGCCCATGAGGGAGGATGGCCCGGGTGGTTGGGATCCAACTCCAGCCAGTACTCCAGCCAGACCGGGTTCACCTACGGGGAGGCCTCCCTCCCCTGCCCCAGCGTACAGGTTGTGGCCTCACGGGTCGGGGTCACTGAGGGGAAACGCATGTGCCTGACCTGCAAAGGACAGATTCCCCTGGGAAGGTGGTAGTGGCTCAGAGAGCTGAGCACAGACATAGGGGACCGTACAGCTGACTGGGAACGAATGGGGAACGACACCCACTGGACGGTCACCGGGACCCAAGAAGAGACTAGCGTATGTTGGGGTAAGTGGTGGGAGTCGGAACAGGGAATCTATGTCTGTATGTGGGGGTCAAAAAGGGCCTGCCCCACAGGCATATCCATCATCTTCTCCGCATCATGGCAGGATAAGGGGAAGGGGGTGGAGTGGGATTCCCACCTACACACCTGCATAGTCCCACGTTACCCAGCCCCAGTCAAAGCCACTGAGTTAGTGGCATGCGCCCGGAAGCCCCTGCCCACGACTCAGGCAGCACGGACACACAGAGAGGGGTGCCCCACCACCACCAAGGGACCAGGGAATGGGCTGGTACTAGTGCCTACGGATCAGATACTATACCAGGGGGTACACTACACGGTAGCCTCCGTGATTTTAAACATCACCGAGGTACACTTACCGGAGTGATGTCCCAAAGAGACAGAGCAGCTATACCAGGCCCTGTTAAAGGACATGTTTAAGAAGTTTTACGAGTTTGATTTCGCTAATGTAGACAAAACTGAACTGTACACCACACACCGCGAGTACTTTGGTAAACCGATAAGCGTAGAGAAGGGCAGCGGAAAGACGCGTTGGGGGACAAACGCCTAGTTATAAGCTGGCGTTTGAAGAATGAGTTGGCGTTGCATGCATGGACAGTAAAACCCCAGAATCATAGCCCAGTTTAAGAATAAGCTGGCGCTCGAAGAATGGGTAGCAAAATCAATGGACAATAAGAGCCCAGTTTAAGAATAAACTGGTGTTTGAAGCTTGGGTAGCAAAATCATTAGATGGTAAAGGCCGCCAACCGACCCCCAACCGCAGCAATACCGTCGACGACCGCCCGAGAAAGAAGAAGAGGACCCATTGTGACTCGACGATGACGTTAGCTGAGGAAAAGGAGGGTGCTTCGCACAAACAACTTCAGCACCGCGCCCTGTGACCACGTGGCGACGGGATACCCCAAAGGACAGAAAGAACGGACCTCAAAACCCCACCAGTTAAAGCAACAGCTTTTGGATTGGTGAGCATGAATTCCTGGCCCCTCGTAGCTTAATCTAGTTAGGTATTAGGGGGTGGGATAAGGATAAGGGGATTTTTAATGTATCTGTTTCCCTCGATGTGCCGTGTGTTCCCCATTCCCATATAGTGTAATTGTTTATGTCTGTATTCATATCAGTAATTCTCATAAGATTGTGATTTATTCTGCTTTTAATAAAATTCTGGTTTTCTTGCATGAAACCACTTGTCTACTCGATTTTCTGTATCGTCGCCTGTACCTAAGTCCGGTGTCTAGAACCCAGGGGTGTGGGAGCGATTCGAACCGCTCAAAGACAGTCAGAGGTGAAGCTGACGGCGCACGCCACCCCCTACAAGCCCTGATTAGATGCAATTTTCCTGGAGCTGTATATGTAGCCTGCACTCACCCACTTGTGGGCGGTTTTTTACACTCTTTTAACCCCGACCCTGCCGCTGGTCGCCAAGAGATGTAAGCGGTTTTTGATCCTAGCCCAATTGCTAGACGGACGGTTCGAATCGCCCCCACCTTACGAAAGTTCTGTACCCGGGAATTATTATTCCGAGTGTAAATGGAATAAGTCACGGACAGGACTGCTTCGGTGAAAAATCAAACCTGTATTTATTTGGTCTAACACACACTGGCTAAAACATGCACTACTAAACGAAATCACTGTCTCTGTGGAGAATAAAATCCAGATTACAAACAACATACATACAGTACAAAACTGGGGACTATAACAAGCAGTAATTCCCTTGTTGCTATGGTGGATGCTAATTCCACCCCTACCAACGAATTACCCAGTCGCATAAACCCCTTTCACCTGGCTGAACCAAACGAAGCTCCCCCCCTCGGAATAGCCCAAAAACTTCACTTCTGAGAGACTGTGCTTATCCCGGTTTCGATCGCTCTGCTCGTCGGCTTTCTCTGGTACTTCTTGTCTTGTTGAAGCAGGAGTGAGAGAGAGAGAGAGAGAGAATGGTGAAAATGAATCTACCTTTATAGATAGTCTGCCTGCCCCTTTTCCCCACCAATCTTAAAAATCCATTTGCTTCTGAGCACTCCGGTGCTTAATCTGTGATGAGTCATCCTCAGACACATGCGTATTGGATTAATGGCCCTAAGTCTGGGACATATCTTTCGGTCTTTGTGTTGGGAAAACTGGCTTCCTTCTGATTGGGTGAGCTAGTGGGTTCATTGTTCTGCTTCTCTTCTGAAATGGAGGTGAGAAGTGATTTTGCATATTAGAAATAACAACAGAAAATGCTGGAAAAACTCAGCAGGCCAGGCAACGTCCGTGGAGAGAAACTAGAGTCGACGTTTCGGGTCGAAACCCTTTTTCAAAACTGGAAAGGAAATGAAATAGATCGAAGGCAGGGCTGCGCGAGAACAAAAGAAGTAAAAGAAACATTAAGAGGTATTCAAAACCAGACGAGATGGTGATAGGACAAGTGAGGACAAAAGACGGCTGAGATTCGGTGTGAAGTGTACTGGCAGGATGAGAGACAGCTGCCATGTGGGAGAGAGAAAAAAAAAGGAAAGGGCGGGGAGGGAAAACCCAAAACAAAGGGGTGGAAAAAATGTATAAGTAAAAATGTAATAGGGGCCGAGGTTATGATCTGAAATTGTTGAACTCGATATCGAGTCCGGAAGGCTGTAAAGTGCCTAATTGGAAGATGAGGTGCTGTTCCTCGAGCTTACACTGAGCTTCCGTGGAACAATGCAAGAGGCCAAGGACGGTGAGGTCCGAGTGGGAATGGAGCGGTGAATGAAAATGACAGGCGACCGGAAGCTCGGGGTCATCCTTACGGACTGAACGGAGGTGTTCCGCAAAGCGGTCACCCAATCTGCGTTCGGTCTCCCCAATGTAGAGGAGACCGCATCGTGAGCAGCGAATACAGTATACTAGATTGCAAGAAGTACAAGTAAATCGCTGTTTCACCTGGAAGGGGTGTTTGGGGCCCTGGACAGTGGGAAGGGGGGAGGTATAGGGGCAGGTGTTACATCTCCTGCGCTTGCACGGGAAGGTGCCAGGCGAAGGGGAAGGGCTGTTGGGGGTGATAGAGGAGTGGACTAGGGTGTCTCGGAGGGAGCGGTCCCTATGGAATGCTGAAAGGGGAGGGGAGGGGAAGATGCGTTTGGTGGTGGGATCACTTTGGAGGTAGCTGAAATGGCAGAGGATGATCCGTTGAATGTGGAGGCTGGTGGGGTGAAAGGTGAGGACAAGGGGAACAAACATACCTATCAATACACTCATTCACAATCACCACTCTTTCTCTTCCAGGACAAGATAGCACATAACAGGCAGCAGCAGGACCTGACCAGGGGAGGTCAACCATGCCTACATGACATCATTCCCCTTGAGGAGGCAGTGCTGGCCAAGCTTCGGAAGAAGGCTGATGGGTTTGACAAACCAAATGCTTGGTGCAATGGAGAGCCTCCCTGAAAGCTTACGGTCTTGGCTAGGGGGAGTTGGAGGAGTCCGCCTCCACCTTGGTCTGTAGTTTGATGCAAAACCGGAAACCCATCTTCTCCAGCGTGGAGAGGCTGGCCAATTCCAGCCAGTGACCTGTGGAGCCCAAAATCACGCAGCATCTGATGACTGAGGCCGCAGCTTCCAATGCAGTCATTGCAGCTTGCATGGAAAGACAAAGTGCTGCAATGGAAGCTAAGACAGTTGCCATGGTGGCTCTAGGCTCCTCGGTTGAAAGGGGCTTGCAGAGTGTCTCCGATGGTCAGAGATCTGTCCTCCACCAGATCACTGGGCGGGCTGAACTGAGGCCCCGAGGTAGTGGCGTGGGACTCATGGAGCAGGAACCTACTGGCCTCTCTCCGAATGCCAGCTTTGATTCTCCCTCCCCCGCCAATGCACCATTGTCCTTGCCATTGCCTGTCAGCCAGGCGGCCCAGACTGCTGAAGCCCATGCTGACATAGTGGTGGCATAGTGGTTAGCACTGTTGCCTCACAGCGCCAGGAACCCGGGTTCGAATCCGGCCTCGGGCGACTGTCTGTGTGGAGTTTGCACATTCTCCCCGTGTTTGCATGGGTTTCCTCCGGGTGCTCCGGTTTCCTCCCACAGTCCAAAGATGTGCGAGTTAGGTTGATTGGCTATGATAAATTGACCCTTAGTGTTAGGGGGATTAAATACGTGGGGATAGGGTGGGATATGTGTTGGTGTGGGGGTTACGGGCATCGGGTGGGATATGTGTCGGTGCAGGCTCGATGGGCCGAAATGGCCTCTATCTGCACTGTGGGGTTTCTGTGATTCTGTGATTCTGTGGTGCAGTCTGAGGTGGCGCCATCACGGCCCACAGTCTCTCAAGGGTGTCCCAGGAGGACATCTGAACTGCCCCTTCAGATTCTCGGCAGCCACCCACCTAGTCTGCTGCTGGCACTGGGGTTGCACTTTGTAGAAGCACCAGATTACCCTTATAGATAGCCACTAAGGGGAAGCAACAGGATGAATAGTTTAATATTTGTAAGTGCTGTTGGTTGTGTCATGTTTGCACTGTTTGTTTTTGATGTAGGTAGAGTGATGATGGCGACTGGGTAGTGGCAGAATCGGTGGTCTTTGTTGATGTGATCTTCATGGGGAAGGGATTGTAAGGATTGAGTGCAGATGATGGACTGCCTGATGGATCTTAAGTCATGGAAAGTACATCATGTGGCAACAGTGCTCCAGAGTTTGATGGTGGAACACGTCTCTCAAAAGCACTCTTCAGTTAGATGGCGGCGAGCGTCCCTCCCAGGTATGAGCTGTCTACCTGGAAGCCTCTGGTGCTCCCACCATCTCCCTCCTCTTCCTTCTCCTCTTCCTCTTCCTCCTTCACAGAAATCACAGAAACCCCACAGTTCAGATAAAGGCCATTTCGGCCCATCGAGCCTGCACCGACACATAATCCACCCGATACCCATGACCCCTACACCAACACATATCCTACCCTATCTCCGTAACCCCACGTATTTAATCCCCCTAACACTAAGGGTCAATTTATCATAGCCAATCAACCTAACCCGCACATCTTTGGACTGTGGTAGGAAACCGGAGCACCCGGAGGAAACCCACGCAAACACGGGGAGAATGTGCAAACTCCACACAGACAGTCACCCGAGGCCGGATTCGAACCCGGGTCCCTGGCGCTGTGAGGCAACAGTGCTAACCACTATGCCACCGTGCTCTCCTCTTCCTCCTCTTGTGGCTCCTCAGCCTTCCCATCTAGCTCAATTGCTGGTGGTAATGGTTGGTCTCTGATGATCGCCAGATTGTGGAGTAAGCGACAAATCACCACACATCTGGACACCTTCTCGGCCTATTCAATGATATTCCTGGTGGCTGAGTGGCTGGTGTCTGGAGGTTTCTCAGGGGAGTCATGAGCCATGGCATCAGAGGGTATCCATTGTCACCTAGTAGACAGCCATGCACATTGTGTTGGGGCTCAAAGATCTGTGGGACGATGACTGTCTCATTATAAACACATTGTGGCAGCTCCCTTGATAAGAGGCATACACCTGCAGGATGAGCTGCCGGTGGTCGCAGATGAGAAAGAAAGAAAGAAAGACTTACATTTATATAGCGCCTTTCATGACCACCGGACGTCCCAAAGCGCTTTACAGCCAATGAAGTACTTTTTGAAGCATAGTCACTGTTGTAATGGAGGAAACACAGCAGCCAAATTGCGCACAGCAAGCTCCCACAAACAGTAATGTGATAATGACCAGATAATCTGTTTTAGTGATGTTGATTGAGGGATAAATATTGGCCAGGACACCGGGGAGAACTCCCCCTGCTCTTCTGCGAAACAATGCCATAGAATCTTTTATGTCCACCTGAGAGAGTAGTCGGGGCCTCGGTTTGACGTCTCATCCAAAAGACTGGAGTGTCAGACCTGATTTTGGTGCTCAAGTCTCTGGAGTGGGACTTGAATCTATTGGAGGAAAAATTTGGTATCGGCCATTTTGGGGTGGTTACATCACCTGGGCGCTAACTTTAGCGCCCGGCGCAAATTAGCCCCGGCGAACGCGAAATTGAGTTTTAGCGCTCCAAGAGGGAGGTAGAGCACTAAATCAAACACTACACACTTCTCTTAGGGCGCTAACTTCGCAGAGCGCTAATCAAGTTCCAGCATTGTCAATTAGAGAGTCCTCAGACAGACTGGCGCCTTCCAGTTCTTAAAGGGGAGGTTCAATCATGCTGCACAGCCTCACCCTGATCATTGCTGCGTGTGAACTGGGCCTACAAGGAGCTGCAAGCCTTCATCCAAGCACCTGATGGCTGGTCAGAGGCCCAGGGAGAGAGTTCACTGGTTCAGTGACCATGCCTTGGAGACTCTGGTCGCGGCCGTGGAACGCCGACGGGCAGCGCTCTTCCCGGACACTGGCAGGAGGCCATTGCTACAGGCCTTTAGGGGGATGTGGCGGGAGGTGGCCCAGCATGTGTCGGCCAGAAGTGTGGTCCCCAGAACTCTCACTCAGTGCTGGAAGAAATTCAATGACCTCACTTGGGTGGTCAGGGTGAGTACATGCTTCAAAAACCTCTACATCCCACCATCTCAGCCTCACTCTGTGCAGTCGGTATAAACCGCCAAATCCCCAACACTCACCCACCAACTATGCCCATCTACTAAACGTGACATCCACATCTCACGCCTTGCATACATTAACAGCTATTCAACTATGGTAGGCACACCTGCCAAACACATAGCTGCACACTCACTCACACGTTTTTCTTTTTCTTGCAGGCCAAGCTTGCTCATAACAGAAGGAAGAGGGAGGACGTGAGGCGGACCCGCACCCCCTTACAGACCAGGAGGAGCGAGTGGGCCACATCATTGCCGCCTATGTCGTGGGCGCTGTGGCTGTTGGAGAGGTCGGCCACCTTGGGGACAACAACGGTATGTTCATCACCACTCCCTCTTGTCTCATACCACTTCCCCCTCACACCACAAGCCTTTCCCGCTTTCCATCTAAGTATACTGTCTCCATTCCTTGCTCCCATCCTGCCCCCTCCCTTGACGTTAACCACACTCTTGTGCCTTTATGCTTTCAGATAATCGGCCACCACATGACCAGCCTGTCCCTCAGCCTCCCAGTGGCAGCGACGCGGGGGAGGAGGAGGAAGAACAAGCCAGAGCCTCACTGCCTGTGTCTCCCGAGGGTGAGAGGTCCGATAATGGAGCGACACGGTCGCTGGAGAGGAGCCGAGGAAATGGCTCTGATGTGGGTGAAGCTCCAGGACCCAGCGGGCTGCAGCAACGCCATGGGGAAAGGGAAGCTCGGGGGCCATCTCCCCGGAGGGTGAGTGCGCGCACGAGTTCTGCTGCACAGGACTCAGATTAGGACCTCGATGTGGAAGCGCTGACCAGACGGGTGACGGGCGACGGGCATGCATACTGAGCTCATGGGTGCAGTGACAAGGGTGCCCGAGAGCATGGACGCACTGGCTAGGAGCGTGGAGGAGTCCGCCTCCAGCATTGCTCTCATCTCTGCGCAAACCTTTGTGCCCATCCTTGGCACTTTGCAGAGGATGGTTGACTCACAGAGAGACCGTGGGGACCCAGACCTCATGCCGCGTGTCATGGGTGAGGTGGCAGCAGCTATTGCAGCACAGGCTGAGACAACACAATGCCTTAGTGCTATAATGGAGTCAGTGGTTGGTGGCATCCAATCTCAGACTGCTCTCATACATAGAAACATAGAAGATAGGAGCAGGAGTAGGCCATTCGGCCCCTCGAGCCTGCTCCGCCATTCAATGAGATCATGGCTGATCATCCAAATTCAGTACCCTGTCCCTGCTTTCTCCCCATATCCCTTGATCCCTTTAGCCTTAAGAAATATATCCAACTCCTTCTTGAATATATTTAATGAATTGGCCTCCACCGCCCTCTGTGGTAGAGAATTCCACAGGTTCACCTCTCTGGGTGAAGAAATTCCTCCTCATCTCAGTCCTAAATGGCTTACCCCTTATCCTTAGACTATGACCCCTGGTTCTGGACTCCCCGGCCATCAGGAACATCCTTCCTGCATTTAGTCTGTCCAGGCCTGACAGAATTTTATAGGTTTCGATGAGATCCCCTCTCAATCTTCTAAACTCCAGTGAGTACAAGCCCAATTGACCCAATCTCTCCTCATACGTCATTCCTGCCATCCCAGGTATCAGCCTGGTGAATCTTCGCTGCACTCCTTCCATGGCAAGCACATCCTTCCTCAGTTAAGGCGACCAAAACTGCACACAATACTCAAGGTGTACAGTCTCAGATTGACTATTTGTAACACCAAAGGTCTGTTTGGTCCCGTTGGAGGGCAAGACCAGATTTCTGATTGGTCCCCTTGAGGACAAGACATACCCAACATTTTGTCTGGAATGTGTAATTAGATCCTGCCTGCCTGAGTAATCAAGTACTTTGCAAAGTGTAATACATTGTGACAGCCAGTTCCATAGATCAACAGTGCTAACACTACTGCTTTCAGAGAACAGGCAGGGCTCACCCTCCTGGGTTAGGAGCACTCACACTGCCGAGTTCAGATAGGAAGGGGTGAGGCCATGGAGGGATTTTAACATGAGAATGAGAATTTTAAAATCAAGGTGTGTGGTAAACCACTTTTATCGTTCACTATCGTTACACTATAGTTATCACTGTTGTATTGTTCTCACTGTTCTCACTGTTGTATCACTATACGAGGTCGCCTCTTGTCGCGCTGTTATACCTGGGCTGACCACCTCCGACTCCGCCCATGGCTCCACCTACCTGCCCAGGTATAAAGGTAGTCGACTGGCTGGTATTCCTCCTTGTTGGACCCGATCACCCACGAGGGTGGGCTCTGTTATTTAGTCAATAAAAACCTTTAGTTACGTTCCTAACTCGTCGCTTTTTATTGGACGAATTGATAGGTATATCAATTTTATTGACTAAATTTTAAAGATGTCTACTACTGGCCAGCCAGAAGCCCTCCCAGAAGCACAGCCACAGCAGCTTTCAGACACCGGGCTACACCAGCCACACCAGCCGGCTTGGCTGCAAGCCCTCAAACCACCGTACCTGGATCTAAACCCACAGGCAGCAAACTCAGCCCTCGACTTCAAACACTGGCTGGGCTGCTTCGAATCCTACCTGGAAGAATCCGGCGTCCCTCAGAGATCCAAACTAAGAGTTCTGAACGCCCAAGCGAGCCCGAGAGTATACGCACTCATCCAGGACACGACTACATACGAGGCCGCTATCAACCTACTGAAACAGCAGTACCGGAGCCCGGTAAATTACATGTACACCAGGCACCTCCTAAGATCCCGCCCGCAACAGCCAGGAGAGTCTGTAGCTGAATTTTTACGGGCGCTAAGAGCACTCGGCAGGAACTGTGACTTTAAAGCGGTGACGGCTGTTGAAAATATGGAAGACAATATCCGCGATGCCTTTGTGAAAGGCCTACGGTTCGACTACTCACGGCAAAGACTGCTTGAAGCTAAAGACCTCGACCTGGACAAAGCTGAAGCCCTCGCTCTCTCCCTAGAGGTGGCCCATCAGGACCAGGAGGCGTTTTCCAGGTACTGCTCGCGACCCTGGGACTCGGGCCCGACTCCTACCGCAATACCCTTCGCAGCGCCGCCCCCGGGACCGCCACCCCCGGTACCGGCTCCGACATCGGGCACCCGCGATCGGGCCGCCGGCTGCTTCTTTTGCGGCCAGGAGAAGCACCCGAGGTCGCGCTGCCCAGCCAGGAACTCTACCTGCTCAACCTGCAGGAAGAAAGGCCACTTCTCTAAGGCCTGCAGGAGCGGATCTTCAGAGGCCAGCAGTGCCTCATGCGAACTGTGGGGGTGGCCATCTTCTTTCAAGGCAACTGAGGCCAGCATCCCCACACGTGAGTCATGGGGGTGGCCATCTTTGATCAAGGCAACCGACCCCAATAGTGCCTCATGTGAGTTATGGGAGCAGCCATCTTCTCTGCCATTTTGTCCTACCTCGTGGGAGACGCCATTTTACCCACCACGCCCGACTGCCACCGGGCCTCCGGACCCGACGACCGCCTCGCCCGCAGACGACAACGACTCGCTTACCTACACACTAGCCTCCGTCACTCTGGATCAAGCCCGCCCACACCACCTGTCCAAGTCGATGATGGACATCAAAGTAAACGGCCACGCCACGACCTGCCTGTTCGACAGCGGAAGCACGGAGAGCTTCATCCACCCAGACACGGTGAGCCACTACTCCCTCCCTGTCCTGCCAACGCGCAACCGAATCTCGATGGCATCGAGGTCCCACGCCACGGACATTAGCGGCTACTGTGTTGTGACCTTGTCGGTTAAGGGTACGGTGTATAAAAATTTTAAACTCCTCGTCCTCCCCCAGCTCTGCGCTGCCGTCCTATTAGGGCTGGACTTCCAATCCCACCTCCAAAGTGTAACCCTAGCATACGGTGGACCCCTCCCCCCACTCACAGTCGACAACCAGCGAATGTTAAACCGCCCACCGCGTAACACCTGCAGCCTATCCACCCTCAAGGTGCCGCCACCTTCCCTGTTCGCTAACCTCACCCCCGACTGCAAACCCGTCGCTACCAAGAGCAGGCGGTACAGCGCTGGGGACAGAGCCTTCATTAGCTCTGAGGTGCGGCGCCTCCTGAAAGAGGGCATTATCGAGGGGAGCAACAGCCCCTGGCGTGCCCAGGTCATGGTCGTTAAGACCGGCGATAAAAATCGCCTGGTCATCGACTACAGCCAGACCATAAACAGATACACCCAGCTGGACGCATACCCCCTTCCCCGCATATCTGACATGGTCAATCAGATTGCACAATACCGCGTATTCTCGACCATCGACCTTAAGTCGGCCTACCACCAACTCCCTATCCACCCCGAGGACCGCCAGTACACCGCCTTCGAGGCGAATGGGCGCCTATACCACTTCCTTAGGGTCCCCTTCGGTGTCACCAACGGGGTCTCGGTCTTCCAAAGGGAGATGGACCGGATGGTTGACTAGAACGGACTGCAGGCCACATTCCCCTATCTAGATAACGTCACCATCTGCGGCCGCGACCGGCAGGACCATGACGTGAATCTGGAGAATTTCCTCCGTACGGCCCAACGGCTGAACCTCACCCACAACAAGGAGAAATGTGTGTTTAACACCTCGCGCCTTGCCATCCTTGGCTGTGTAGTAGAGAACGGACTCATTGGCCCCGACCCCGAAAGAATGCGCCCCCTCATGGAGCTACCCCTCCCCCACTGCCCTAAGGCACTTAAGAGAACCCTGGGGCTCTTCGCCTACTATGCCCAATGGGTGCCCAATTATGCGGACAAAGCCAGACCCCTCATGAAGTCCACATCCTTCCCCCTCACGGAGGAAGCGTGCGCGGCCTTCTCCCTCATCAAGGGAGACATAGCCAAGGCCACAATGCACGCAGTGGATGAGTCCATCCCCTTCCAAGTGGAGAGCGATGCATCCGACTTCGCCCTAGCCGCTACCCTTAACCAGGAGGGGAGGCCGGTGGCCTTCTTCTCAAGGACCCTACAGGGCCCCGAGATCCGACACTCGTCGGTCGAGAAGGAAGCCCAGGCAATTGTGGAGGCGGTACGGCGCTGGAGGCATTACCTGGCAGGCAAACGATTTACCCTCCTCACCGACCAACGTTCGGTTGCTTTCATGTTTAATAACAAGCTGAGGGGCAAAATCAAGAATGACAAGATCTTGAGGTGGAGAATCGAGCTATCCACCTACGATTATGATATCTTGTACCGGCCAGGTGAGCTGAACGAACCCCCTGATGCTCTTTCACGAATTACATGCGCCAGCGCGCATATTGATAGACTTCAGACCCTCCACAACGACCTCTGCCACCCCGGGGTCACCAGACTTTACCATTTCATTAAGGCCCGCAACCTGACCTACTCTATCGAGGAGGTCAGGACCATGACCAGGAACTGCCAGACCTGCGCCGAGTGCAAACCGCACTTCTATAGGCCAGACAGAGCAAGCCTGATCAAGGCCACCCGCCCCTTCGAGCGCCTGAGCATCGACTTTAAGGGGCCTCTACCGTCATCTGACCGCAATGTGTACTTCCTCAACATCGTTGATGAGTACTCCCGTTTCCCTTTTGCCTTCCCCTGCCCAGACATGACCAGTACCACGGTCATCAAGTGCCTGAACGACCTCTTCGCCTTGTTCGGGTTCCCGAACTATATACATAGTGACCGGGGCTCCTCCTTCATGAGCGAGGAACTCCGTCAGTTCCTACTAGCGAGAGGTATTGCAGCAAGTAGGACCACCAGCTACAACCCCCGAGGGAACGGCCAGGTGGAAAGAGAGAACGCGACGGTATGGAAGGCCGTCCTCTTAGCCTTAAAGTCTAAGGGCCTCCCAACCTCCCGCTGGCAGGAAGTCCTCCCGACAGCGCTGCACTCCATCCGGTCACTACTTTGCACTGCCGTTAACGCCACCCCCCATGAACAAATGTTTGTTTTCCCCAGGAAGTCGACTACGGGAACCACTCTACCAACCTGGCTGACCTCTCCGGGGCCCGTCTTGCTGCGAAAGCACGTGAGGGCCCATAAAACGGACCCCCTGGTCGAGAGGGTGAACCTCCTGCACGCCAACCCCCAGTACGCCTACGTGGCTTACCCAGACGGGCAGGAGGACACTGTCTCCTTACGAGACCTCGCACCCTCGGGCACTCCGGAGACACCACCTTTACCCCCCACCACCCCCCCAATTCCAGCCCAGGTAGACGGCATGCCGGAACCCCACGAGCCTTCGCCGACCACGCAGACACCAGCATTAACACCGGATAATGCAGCACCGCCGCTGCGACGATCGGAGAGGCTTACGAGGCCTCCGGACAGACTGACATACCAGAACTGGTAGTACACTTCACCCCGCCGGACTCAAATCTAAACAAGGGGTGAATGTGGTAAACCACTTTTATCGTTCACTATCGTTACACTATAGTTATCACTGTTGTATTGTTATCACTGTTCACACTGTTGTATCACTATACGAGGTCGCCTCTTGTCGCGCTGTTATACCTGGGCTGACCACCTCCGACTCCGCCCATGGCTCCACCTACCTGCCCAGGTATAAAGGTCGTCGACTGGCTGGTATTCCTCCTTGTTGGACCCGATCACCCACGAGGGTGGGCTCTGTTATTTAGTCAATAAAAACCTTTAGTTACGTTCCTAACTCGTCGCTTTTTATTGGACGAATTGATAGGTATATCAAGGTGTTGGTGCACAAATTTCCCCCTAATACAAAAGCAAAATACGGTGGATGCTGGAAATCTGAAATAATAGATAGTGGGCTGCGCGGGACCTGCAGACAGCTGTGCAGCCACGCAGCTTAGCGAGCACAGGGGTGGTGAGTGAATGGGACTTGCTGGGTGTTAGGATACGTGCAGCAGTATTTTGGATGAGTTCAAGTTCATTGAGGGTGGAAGATGATGGCTGGTCAAGAGAACATTGGAATAGTCGAGTCTGTCAAATAACACATAAATGTGAGGTTTGCGTGTTGTAGGACCAACACAGAATACCCTCTCATTTTAATAAATTCCTTTATTTATTGCCCATCCCTAGTTGCCCTTGAGAGGGTGGTAGTGAGCTGCCTTCTTGAACTGCTGCGGCATGGGGCGGGGGCTGGGGTGAGCGTGGAGAGGACGAACGTGGTGCAGGCGTAAAGGGGGTGAGGGTGGAAGAACATGATCCAGGCCTAACAGAGGGCAGGAGAACTTGATCTATCTTCCCTGGATCACGTTCTTCCTCCCCTCCGCACTGTTCTCACCTTGCTCCGCCGCCAACAAGTTCCTAACCTCCCACCCTCCCCCCCGAGCTCCTGACCTCACCAGCACCCCCAGCTCCTGACCTTCTCCCCCCCCCGAGCTCCTCTCTCTCTGAGCTCCTCCCTCACCGAACACCTCTCACCGAACTTCTCCCTCGCTCCAATCTCTTCTCCTCCCCACATCTGATCTCCTCTCCCCCGCTCCGAACTCCTCTTTCTTGCCGTTCATGATCTCCTCTCTCTCCCCCTCCGATCTCCTCTCTCTCTTCCCCCCTCCAATCTCCTCTCTATTTCCTCTCTCTCCCCTCCGATCTCCCCTCTCTCTCTCCCCTCCAATCTCCTCTCTCTCTCCCCCCTCCAATCTCCTCTCTCTCTCCCCCCTCCAATCTCCTCTCTATCTCCTCTCTCTCCCCTCCGATCTCCTCTCTCTCTTCCCCCCTCCAATCTCCTCTCTATCTCCTCTCTCTCCCCTCCGATCTCCTCTCTCTCTTCCCCCCTCCAATCTCCTATCTCCTCTCTCTCCCCTCCGATCTCCCCTCTCTCTCTCCCCTCCAATCTCCTCTCTCTCTCCCCCCTCCAATCTCCTCTCTCTCTCCCCCCTCCAATCTCCTCTCTCTCTCCCCCCTCCAATCTCCTCTCTCTCCCCCCTCCAATCTCCTCTCTCTCCCCCCTCCAATCTCCTCTCTCCCCCCTCCGATCTCCTCTCTCTCTACCCTCCAATCTCCTCTCTCCCCCTCCGATCTCCTCTCTCTCTCCCCCCTCCAATCTCCTCTCTCTCCCCCCTCCAATCTCCTCTCTCTCTCCCCCTCCGATCTCCTCTCTCTCCCCCCTCCAATCTCCTCTCTCTCCCCCCTCCGATCTCTCTCTCTCCCCCCTCCGATCTCCTCTCTCTGCCCCCTCCGATTTCCTTTCTCTCTCCCCCCTCCAATCTCCTCTCACTCCCCCCTCCGATCTCCTCTCTCACTCCCCCCTCCGATCTCCTCTCTCTCCCCCCTCCGATCTCCTCTCTCTCTCTACCCTCCAATCTCCTCTCTCCCCCTCCGATCTCCTCTCTTTCCCCCCTCCGATCTCCTCTCTCTCCCCCCTCCGATCTCCTCTCTCTCTACCCTCCAATCTCCTCTCTCCCCCTCCGATCTCCTCTCTCTCCCCCCTCCAATCTCCTCTCTCTCCCCCCTCCAATCTCCTCTCTCTCCCCCTCCGATCTCCTTTCTCTCTCCCCCCTCCAATCTCCTCTCACTCCCCCCTCCGATCTCCTCTCTCTCTACCCCCCTCCGATCTCCTCTCCCCCCTCGAATCTCCTCTCTCTCTCTCTCCCCTCCTCTGATCTTCTCTCTCTTCCACCTCTGATCTCCTCTCTCTCTCCCCCCCTCAAATAAGCACATAAGATCATAAGAAATAGGAGCAGGAAGAGGCTATTTGGTCCCTCGAACCTGCTCCGCCATTCAATAAGATCATGGCTGATCTTCTGCCTCATCTCACTTTCCTGAACTAACCCAATATCCCTTGATTTCCTTAATATTAAAAATCTATCGTTCTCTGTCTTGAATATACTCAACGACTGAGCCTCCACAGCCCTCTGGGGTAGAGAATTCCAAAGATTCACCACCCTCTGAGTGAAGAAATTTCTCCTCATCTCAGTCCTAAATGGCCGACCCCTTATTCTGAGACTGACCCCTGGTTCTAGACTCCCCAGCCAGGGGAAACATCCTCCCTGCATCTACCCTGTCAAGCCTTGTAAGAATTTTGTATGTTTCAATGAGATCACCTCTCATTCTTCCAAACTCTAGAGAATATAGACTTAGTCTACTCAATCTGCCCTCATAGGACAATCCCCCAATCCCAGGAACCAGTTTTTGGAGGATATAACTAGTAAAATAGATAAGGGAGAACCAGTGGACGTGGTGTATTTGGACTTTCAGAAGGCTTTCAATAAGGTCCCGCATAAGAGATTAGCATGCAAAGTTAAAGCACATGGGATTGGAGGTGAGGTACTGACTTGGATAAAGAACTGGTTGGCAAACAGGAAGCAAAGAGTTGGAATAAACGGCTCTTTTTCCGAGTGGCAGCCAGTGACTAGTGGGGTACCGCAGGGATCGGTCCTAGGACCCCAGCTATTCACAATATATATAAATGATCTAGATGAGGGAACTAGATGTAATATCTCCAAGTTTGCAGACGACACAAAGCTGGGTGGGCATGTATGCTGTGAGGAGGATGCCGAGAAACTCCAGTATGATTTGGACAGGTTGGGTGATTGGGCAGCAGCATGGCAGATGCAGTATAATGTGGATAAATGCGAGGTTATGGTGGCAATAACAGGAAGGCAGATTTTTATCTGAACGGCAATAGATTGGGAGAAGGGGAAGTGCAACGAGACCTGGGTGTCCTTGTGCACCAGTCGCTGAAGGTAAGCATGCAGGTGCAGCAGGCGGCTAAGAAGGCAAATGGTATGTTGGCCTTCATAGCGAGAGGATTCGAGTACAAGAACAAGGATGTCTTGCTGCAGTTGTACAGGACCTTGGTGAGACCACACCTTGAGTATTGTGTGCAGTTTTGGTCGCCTTATCTGAGGAAGGATGTTCTTGCCATGGAGAGAGTGCAGCGAAGATTCACCAGGCTGATACCTGGGATGGCAGGAATAACGTATCAGGAGAGATTGGGTCGATTGGGCTTATACTCACTGGAGTTTAGAAGAATGAGAGGGGATCTCATTGAAACTTATAAAATTCTAACAGGACTGGACAGACTGGATGCAGGAAGGATGTTCCCGATGGTCGGGGAGTCCAGAACCAGGGGTCACAGTCTAAGGGTAAGGGGTAAGCCATTTAGGACAGAGATGAGGAGGAATTTCTTCACCCAGAGAGTGGTGAACCTGTGGAATTCTCTACCACAGAAGGCAGTTGAGGCCAATTCATTAAATATATTCAAGGAGGAGTTGGATATATTTCTTAAGGCTAAAGGGATCAAGGGATATGGGGAGAAGGCAGGGACAGGGTACTGAATTTGGATGATCAGCCATGACCTCATTGAATGGCGGAGCAGGCTCGAGGGGCCGAATGGCCTACTCCTGCTCCTATCTTCTATGTTTCTATGTTTCTATGAACCTTCGTTGCACTCCCTCTATGGCAAGTATATCCTTCCTTAGGTAAGGAGACCAAAACTGTCCACAATACTCCAGGTGTGGTCTCACCAGGGCCCTATATAATTGCAGTAAGACATCTTTACTCTTATACTCAAATCCTCTTGTAATAAAGGCCAACATACCATTTGCTTTCCTAATTGCTTGCTGTACCTGAATGTTAACTTTCAGTGATTCATATACAAGGACACCCAGGTCCCTCTGAACACCAACATTTCCCAATCTCTCACCATTTAAAAAATATTCTGCTTTTCTGTTTTTCTCCTACCAAAGTGGATAACTTCACATTTCTCCACATTATATTCCATTTGCCATGTTCTTGCCCACTCACTTAGCCTGTCTATATCCCCTTGAAGCCTCCTTGCATCCTCCTCACAACTTACATTCCCACCCAGCTTTGTGTCATCAGCAAACTTGGATATATTACATTTGGTCCCCTCATCCAAATCATTGATGTAGATTGTGAATAGCTGAGGCCCAAGCACTGATCCTTGTGGTACCCCACTAGTTACAGCCTGCTAACCCGAAAATGACCCATTTATTCCTACTCTCTGTTTTCTGTCCGTTAACCAATCCTAAATCCATGCTAGTATATTACCCCCAATTCCATGAGCCCTAATTTTGTTTAATAAGCTCTTGTCTGGCACCTTATCGAATGCCTTCTGAAAATCCTTATTACCCATTATAATTTCTCCTGCCTCAGCCTGTAAGGGACCCTCTCCTCTCTCTCCCCTCTCTGATCTCCTCTCTCTCGACCCTCCTCCGATCTCTTCTCCCCCCCCCGATCTCCTCTCTCTCCCCCCCCTCCGATCTCCTCTCTCCATCCATCCAATCTCTTCTCTCTCTCCCCTCCTCCGATCTCCTTTCTCTCTCCTCCCCCCATCCGATCTCCTCTCTCTCTAACCCCTCCGATCTCTTCTCCCCCATTCGATCTCCTCTCTCTCTAACCCCTCCGATCTCTTCTCCCCCCCCGATCTCCTCTCTCTCCCCCCCTCCGATCTCCTCTCTCCATCCATCCAATCTCTTCTCTCTCTCCCCTCCTCCGATCTCCTTTCTCTCTCCTCCCCCCATCCGATCTCTTCGCTCTCCGCCCTCCCTCCGATCTATTCTACCAAATTGGCACGCATGCGCATGGAGTCAAACATGCGTTGCAAATAATCACTCAGTTCATTTAATCGATGTAATTGTCTTTGTAATTTTTTACTTCTGTCTACAATGCTGCCAATGCTGCCTATCTTTGGGTCATCTTAGTCCATGGCTTTTTATTTGGCAAGTAGAACTCTTGCCCCTTCGGGGTGTAAACTGGTTCTGTATCACCTTAAATTATTTTTTGAAAACCTCCCACTGATCTTCTATCGTTTTACTCATTAACAGATTTGCCCAGTTTACTGTGGACAGTCTCTGTATCACCCCACTGAAGTCAGCCTTACCCTAAATCTAGAATCTTAGTCACTGTTTCGCGCTTCTCCCTTTCAAACACAACATTGAACTCAATCATATCAGGATAAGTATTGGATAAATCATGGAATCATAGAAATTTACAGCACAGAAGGGGCCATTCGGCCCATTGTGTCTACGCCGGTTGAAAAAGAGCGATCCATCCTAATCCCACGTTCCAGCTCTTGGTCCATAGCCTTGGAGGTTACGGCACTTCAAGTACATATCCAAATATTTTGTAAACATGAAGGTTTCTGCCTCTACCACTCTTTCAGGCAGTGAGCTCCAGACCCCCACCACCCTCTGGGTGAAAACATTTCTCAATTCCCCTCTAAACCTCCAACCAATTACTTTAAATCTATGCCCCCTGGTTATTGACCTCGCTGCTAAGGAAAATAGGTCCTTCCTATCCACTCTATCTAGGCCCCTCATAATTTTATACACCTCAATTAAGTCTCCCCTCAGCCTCCTCTGTTCCAAAGAAAACAACCTCAGCCTATCCAACGTTTCCTCATAGCTAAAATTCCCAAGCCCTGGCAACATCCTCGTAAATCTCCTCTGTACCCTCTCTAGTGCAATCACATCTTTCCTGTCATGTGCTGACCAGAACTGTACGCAGTACATAAGAACATAAGACGTAGGAGCAGGAGTCGGCCATTTGGCTCCTCGAGCCTGCTCCGCCATTCAACAAGATCATGACTGATCTTCTACCTCAACTCCACCTTCCCGCACTATCCCCATATCCCTTAATTCCCAAAAATGTATTGACCTCTGTCTTGAATATACTCAACGACTGAGCATCCACAGCTCTCTGTGGTACTCTAGCTGTGGCCGAACTAATGTTTTATACAGTTCTAGCATAACCTCTCTGCTCTTAGATTCTATGACTCGGCTAATAAAGGAAAGTATCCCGTATGACGTCTTAACAACCTTGTCTACCTTTTTTATATTTGTTCCTGGGATGTGGGCATCGCTGACAAGGCCAGCATTTATTGCCCATCCCTAATTGCCCTTGAGAAGGTGGTGGTGAGCCGCCTTCTTGAACCGCTGCAGTCCGTGTGGTGAAGTTACTCCCATAGTGTTGTTAGGGAGGGAGTTCCCGGTTTTTGACCCAGCGATGATGAACAGCAGTATATTTCCAAGTCAGGATTGTACGTAACTTGGAGGTGGTGGTGTTCCCATGCGCCTGCTGCCATTGACCTTCTAGGTGGAAGAGGTCGCGGGTTTGGGAGGTGCTGCCGAAGAAGCCTTGGTGAGTTGCTGCAGTGCATCTTGTAGATGGTACACACTGCAGCCACGGTGCGCCGGTGGTGGAGGGAGTGAATGTTTAAGGTGGTGGATGGGGTGCCAATCAAGCGGGCTGCTTTGTCCTTGATGGTGTCGAGCTTCTTGAGTGTTGTTGGAGCTGCACTCATCCAGGCAAGTGGAGAGTTTTCCATCACACTCCTGACTTGTGTCTTGTAGATGGTGGAAAGGCTTTGGGGAGTCAGAAGGTGAGACACTCGCCGCCGAATACCCAGCCTCTGACCCGCTCTTGTTGCCACAGTATTTATGTGGCTGGTCCAGTTAAGTTTCTGCTCAATGGTGACCCCCACGATGTTTATTGTGTTTTCCCTTGTCTTTTCAGCCCTCCCCAAATGCATTACCTCACACGTCTCTGGATTGAATTCCATTTGCCACTTTTCTGCCCACCTGACCAGTCCATTGATATCTTCCTGCAGTCTAGAGCTTTCTTCCTCATTATCAACCACACGGCCAATTTTTGTATCATCTGCAAACTTCTTAATCATGCCCCCTACAGTGAAGCCTAAATCATTGACATATACCACAAAAAGCAGGGGACACCTAATACTGAGCCCTGTGGAACCCTACTGGAAACAGCCCTCTCATCACAAAAACACCCGTCGACTATTACCCTTTGCTTCTGTTATGCTGTTAACTAAATGTAGCTTATTGCGCATTATTAAATCTAATATGGCCTGCCCCTTATTGCTTCTAGAACATATTGTTGCAGAAAACTATCCTTAACACTCAAGAAATTCACTACCTTTCTGACACCAGCTCGTCTGATTATCCTAATTTATATGGAAGTTAAAATCCCCCATTAAAACCACTCTGCCTTTACTGCATGCTTGTCTACTCTCTGCATGAATACATTCTGCCATTTCACAGCTGCTACCAGGGGCCTATACACAACTCCCACTACAGTCTTAAGTCCTTTTCTATTTCTTAATTCGACCCATAATGTCTCCACCTGCTTACCTCTCTCGTTACATCACCTCTTATCATAACATTTTGTTTTTAATCACTAATGCTACTCCTCCCCCTATCCTTCCTGTAGACTTTGTAACTTGGTATAGTCAGTTCCCAGTCCTGATGGTCTTGACTACCATGTCGTACTCTCTAAGTTGAAGATTCATTCAATTTGTTCCTTACACTCTGTGTTAACTTATACTTTATTAAGTTCATTCAATTTGTTCCTTATGCTCCGTGCGTGCTTTAAGTAGCGATCGAAATCCTCAGAGATGACTTCTTTATTCCTGTTCAGCTGGTTGTTAGGAGAAGTTGTTAAATGAAGCGTTATCTACCAAAATGGCGTGCAGTCTCTTTAGTGAGCACTAGCAAGCAATTTAATCGTCAATCAGCCTCTTAATGATCCTCCGGGCAGCCGTTCCTAGCGCGTGCTTTGACTCCTTTACCGAGATGGCGTCTTGCGCTAAACGCGGGCAAAACCAGCATTGCAGCTTAAGACCCACCCCTTTCCATCTTGGAGGCTCTTTAGCATCTAAAGTATCTGGGGAAAATCGCCCTCGTGTTCTTTTGTTCTTTTTGATCTTTTTCAGGTAAGCCCTCAGATTGTCTCCTGACCTGATAGCTTTTGAGCAGAGCTTTCATGTTGATTGGGGGTTTGTCGCAGGGGATGAGGCTGCCTTAGAACTCCCCATTGTGCCACGAGCGTTTGTTTACCTGTACGTAAATCGCAGCCTCAGATGCAGAGTGATAAGAGTAATGCATTGAAGAAGAAAGGGCACAGGACAAAGATGCGATTTTGTTTTGTTAAATTTTATTTTATTTTAAATATTACTGAGGGACTTTTATATTTGACACTTAGGGTTACAGGAGAACGATAGCTCTTTTACTCGCTCCCCTGCTAGTCTAACCAGACTGTCTTGATTGGAGGGCTAGGAAAAGACCTCCATCGACCCCATCCACGCTTACCCTGAACATCAGCTCCTCAAACCCCTACCCCCACCCCCCCACAACCCACTAGTGATGCTAACTCCTGGGGGAGGCAAAAAACCAAAGCAAAAAACCTGCGGCCAATTGCAGGAAAAACTTTGGGAAATTCCTCCCCAACCCCCATAAGAGCAGTCAAGCAAAGCTCCAGGAGACCATGGTTACACATGATGCATTACTAGCAAACTTACTTAAACCCGCCCACCCAATAACATGCCCCCATAGAGGAATCAAAATCAGACACAATTAATGCAGGGCATGTCACTAAGGGCAGCAACTGTAAAGAAAGAAATACTTTCTACCCACCTAATTTTTATACTTAACTTGCTACTTCTAACCTACTTTACAGACTCATCTCTATACCTCCTGCTTACATAATGTGTAGGCTTGTCTCTATTTTTTTATTTTATTGATTCACGGGATGTGGGCGCGACTGGCAAAGCCAACACTTATTGCCCATCCCTGATTGCTCTTGAGTAGGTGAGCCGCCTTCTTAAACCACTGCAGCAGCCCGTGTGGTGAAGGTCTTTTTTCACAGCGGTTCTGTACAGCTGAGTGGCTCGCTAGGCCATTTCAGAGGGCAGTTAAGAGACAACCAATTTGCTGTGGGTCTGGAGTCACATATCGGCCAGATCGAGTAAGATTTCCTTCCCTAAACGTTAGCTTCTGCTCTTCTTCCTCACTGTGTAGGCTTGCCTCATGCACTTTAGTATCTTATTCAAAGCTACTACACCTAATCCTTTCCTAATTTAAAATAGTTTTATATCTTGCCAGGTCCTAGAGTCTTTCCAAAATTAAGAGCCCTAACTATCTGCCCTCAGAGGTCTATGTTTATGGATTATCCTGGTCACCTTGTTTGTGGGGATTATGACTGTATTACCAACACTGGCAAGAGTATTATTTTAGACTCCAGTTTAAGACTATCAAGTCAAACTGTAGAATAAAACAAATGGAATACAACTACAAGAGTAAGTGGGGAATTTGCGCCATTCAACGTGATGGGCGGCACTGCAGGCAGTGGGTTTCCTTTATACGTTACCATCTTGAGGTTCTGCAGCTGATTGGTGTGCCAGTTGTGGAGGTTCTGTTATCCCAAGTCTCCCTGAAAGCAGATCAAAGAGGTGTGATTTAGAAACCATACAGTACACTCAGTTGAATCCCACCACAATACATAAAAAAGATTCTAAAGAAAAGAAAAATGGATTAGTAATGAAAGCTACCAGGAATTTCATACGGCACAGCACAGCCCAGGAAAGCTCAATCTGCATCTGTCTAATCTTCCCAAGAATGTCTGAATACCCCAGCTTAAATGGCTAACCTTTAAGAACATAAGAACATAAGAACATGGAGCAGGAGTAGGCCAATCGGTCCCTCGAGCCTGCTCCGCCATTCAATAAGATCATGGCTGATCTGATCCTAACCGCCAATCCACTATCACAGAACCATCTCCTGCATCTAACAGAATTAGACACATGAAATAGGAGCAGGATCAGGCTACACGGCCCCTGGGCCCGCTCCGCTACCCACAGGGCCATGACCGATCCGAACCTAGACTCATGTCCAAATTCCTGCCCGCTCCCCGTAACCCTTAATTCCCTTTACTTCTAGGAAACTGCCTATTTCTGTTTTAAATTTATGTAATGATGTAGCTTCGACAGCTTTTTGGGGCAGCATATTCCATGGACCTACCACCCTCTGAGTGAAGTAGTTCCTCCTCATCTCAGTTTTGAAAGAGCAGCCCCTTATTCTAAGACTATGCCTCCTAGTTCTAGTTTCACCCATCATCGGGAACATCTTCCCTGCATCCACCCGATCCAACCCCTTCACAATCTTATGTTTCAATAAGATCGCCTCTCATTCTTCTGAACTCCAATGAGTAGAGTCCCAATCTACTCAACCTCTCCTCATATGTCCATCCCCTCATCCCCGGGATTAACTGAGTGAACCTTCTTTGTACTGACTCAAGAGCAAGCATGTCCTTTCTTAAGTATGGACACCAAAGCTGTACGCAGTATTCCAGGTGCGGTCTCACCAATACCTTGTACAACTGAAGCAATACCTCCCTATTTTTATATTCTATCCCCCTAGCAATGAAAGCCAACATTCCATTGGCCTTCTTAATCACTTGCTGCACCTGCATACTAACCTTTTGAGTTTCGTGCACCAGGACCCCCAGATCCCTTTGTACTTCAGTACTTTCCAGTTTCTTGCCATTAAGATAATAACTTGCTCTACGATTTTTCCTGCCAAAGTGCATAACCTCACACTTTCCAGTATTGTATTCCATCTGCCAAATCTCTGCCCACTTGCTTAGCCTGTCTATGTCCCCTTGCAGGTTTTTTATGTCCTCCTCACTCACTACTTTCCCTCCCATCTTAGTATCATCTGCAAACTTTGATATGTTACACTCGGTCCCCTCCTCCAAATCGTTAATATAGATTGTAAAGAGTTGGGGACCCAGCACTGACACCTGCGGAACACCACTAGTTACTGATTGCCAGTCTGAGAATTAACCATTTATCCCAACTCTCTGCCTTCTGTTAGTTAGCCAATCCTCTATCCATGCCAGAATATTACCCCCAATCCCGTGATTTTTTATCTTAAGCAATAATCTTTTGTGTGGCACCTTGTCAAATGCCTTTTGGAAGTCTAAATACACTACGTCCACTGGTTCCCCTTTATTCACCCTATATGTTACTTCCTCAAAGAACTCCAGCAAATTTGTCAAACATGACTTCCCCTTCATAAAACCATGCTGACTTTGTCCTATTAAATTATGATTATCCAAATGTCCTGTTACTGTCTCCTTAATAATGGACTCCAAAATGTTACCTACCACAGATGTTAGGCTAACCGGTCTATAGTTTCCAGCCTTCTGTCTACTGCCCTTTTTAAATAAGGGTGTTACATTAGCAGTTTTCCAGTCTGCCGGGACCTTTGCCGAGTCCAGGGAGTTTTGGAAAATTATTACCAATGCATCCACAATCCCTACCGCCACTTCCCGCAAGACCCTAGGATGTAAGCCATCAGGTCCAGGTGATTTATTCGCCTTGAGTCCCATTATTTTACCGAGTACCACCTCCTTAGTGATTTTGATCGTGTTTAGCTCCTCCCCCCCTTTAGCCCCCTGTTTGTCCAGTGTTGGGATATTCTTAGTGTCTTCTACTGTAAAGACTGATATAAAATATTCATTCAGTGTTTTTGCCATCTCCATATTTCCCACCATTAATTTCCCGGTCTCATCCTCTAAGGGACCAACATTTACTTAAGCCACCCTTTTTCTTTTTATATAACTATAAAAACTCTTACTATCTGTTTTTATATTTTTTGCTAATTTACTTTCATAATCTATCTTCCCTTTCTTAATCAATCTTTTTGTTATTTTTTGCTGTCTTTTAAAGTTTTCCCAATCCTCTATCCTCCCACTAGATTTGGCTACCTTATATGCCCTTGTTTTTAGTCAAATACTATCCTTAATTTCTTTACTTAGCCACGGATGGCTGTCTTTTCTTTTACACCCTTTTCTTCTCAGTGGAATATATATTTTTTTGAAGTTGTAAAATAACTCCTTAAATGTACACCACTGATCATGTATCGTCTTACCCTTTAATCTATTTTCCCAATCCACTCTACTCAAATCCGCTCTCATACCTTCATAGTCTCCTTTATTCAAGCTTAGCACGCTTGTTTGAGATCCAACCTTTTCACCCTCTAATTGAATATGGAATTCAACCATGTTATGGTCACTCATTCCAAGGGGATCCTTTACTAGGACATTTTTAATTAATCCTGTCTCGTTACACAGGACCAGATCTAAGGTTGCTTGCCCCCTGGTCGGTTCAGTTACATACTGCTCAAGAAACCCATCCCTAATGCATCCAATTAATATGATAGTTAAAATCCCCCATAATTATTGATGTTCCCTTATTACAAGCCTCAACTATTTCCTGATTGATACTCCGTCCAACAGAGTTGCCACTGTTCGGAGGCCTATAGACTACGCCCACTAGTGTTTTTTTCCCCTTATTATTCCTTACCTCCACCCAAACTGTTTCATTATCCTGATCTTTTGACCCAATATCATTTCTCTGTATTACAGTGATTCCTTCCTTTATTAACATAGCCACCCCACCTCCCCTTCCTTCCTGCCTGTCCTTCCTGATCATTAAATAACCTGGTATGTTTAATTCCCAGGCATTGTCACCCTGCAGCCATGTTTCTGTAATGGCCACAAGATCATACCCATATGTAGTTATTTGTGCCATTAACTCGTCTATTTTGTTACGAATACTACGTGCATTCAGATAGAGAACTTTCAAATATGTTTTGTGACACTTAGTTCCTGCTTTTGCCCTTTTTATTACTTTACCTTTTACTCCATACCTTCTGCCCCTTCCTGACACACTCTGGTTTTTAATTTCCCCACTGCTACCTAAGTCTATGACCTTCTCTGTTGTCATTTTTATTATTTGCTCTCTAGGAACCTCCCCCCCACTAGTTAGTTTAAAGCCCTCTCTACAGCCCTAGTTATATGATCCGCCAGGACTCTAGTCCCAGCACTGGCCAAGTGAAGCCCGTCCCAACGGAACAGCTCCCTCCTGCCCCAGTACTGGTGCCAGTGTCCCAGGAAGCAAAACCCATTTCTCCCACACCAGTCTTTGAGCCACGCATTTAACTCTCTAATTTTATTTGTCCTAGCCAAATTTGCTCGTGGCTCAGGTAATAATCCAGAGATTATTACCCTTGTGGTTCTGCTTTTTAATTTGGCCCCTAGCTGCTCAAACTCCCTCAGCAGAACCTCCTTCCTTGTCCTATCTATGTCGTTGGTACCAACATGGACCACGACAAATTGATCCTCCCCCTCCCATTCCAAGTTTCTCTCCAGTCCAGAGGAGATGTCCTTAACCCTGGCACCGGGCAGGCAACACAGCCTTCGGGACTCTCGCTCTCGGCTGCAAAGAACTCTATCTATCCCCCTAACGATACTATCCCCTACCACTACAACATTTCTTTTAACTCCCCCCACTTGAATGGCCCCCCGCTCCACGGTGCTGTGGCCAGGTTGCTCATCCTCCCCGCAGTCCCTGTTCCCATCCTCACAGGGAGTAAGAGCCTCGAACCTGTTGGACAAGTGCAAGGGCTGCGGCTCCGCCAACACTACCTCCTGGATCCCCGTACCTGCCTCACTTCTAGTCACACCATCCTGACCCTGGCCACGGACTACATCTGAATTAATTAATCTAATTGGTGTGAATACCTCGTGATACACAGAGTCCAGGTAACTCTCCCCCTCCCTGATGTGTCTCAGTGTCTGAAGCTCGGACTCCAGCTCTTCAACACGGAGCCGGAATTCCTCGAGCAGCCAACAATTACTGCAAATGTGATCACCGTGAGCACCAATGGTGTCCACCAGCTCCCACATATTGCAGCAGCAACACATCACCTGATCTCCCATTCTATGTAATTAATTAAATTTATTAATAATATTCT
Organism: Somniosus microcephalus; assembly: GCF_052327205.1. Classification (NCBI taxonomy): domain Eukaryota; kingdom Metazoa; phylum Chordata; class Chondrichthyes; order Squaliformes; family Somniosidae; genus Somniosus; species Somniosus microcephalus. Next base: position 268,701,300 of record NC_140994.1, on the reverse strand, counting down.
TAAATACCCTCTGCCCCAATTCTAGATGGTGAATATCACACCTTAGAAACTATAAACCAAAGAGATTTAAGCTTAAAAAGGGAGAAATACTTACCAACCAATCACTTACCCACTTTCTGGTGACGTCACACTTGGATTACTTTTTACCTCTCTCCTTCCCTCCGAGTTCCCAGACTGGAGACTGGTAAACCTACCTGGTCTCTGGGGCTTTTATAGCCCCGCTCTGCCGCTCGAGTTTCCCGCCGACGCTGTGAGGCCTTACCTGGTATCTGGAGCCTTTTATAGCCCCGCTCTGCCGCTCGAGATTCCCGCCGACGCTGTGAGGCCTTACCTGGTATCAAAGGAGGACATAATATCCATGTTCTACGGTGCTTGTAGAAACTTCTAGTCTCCTAGTTTACTCCCAAACTAGTTTATTCTCTACCTGTTATATCCCTACAAAGATAGGTGGGTTAGCAAGTTGTGAGGAGGACACAGAGTCTGCAAAGGGATATAGATAGGTTAAGTAAGTGGGAAAAAATTTGGCCGATGGAGTATAATGTGGGAAAGTGTGAGGTTATCCACTTTGGAAGGAAGAATGAAAAAGCAAATTACTATTTAAATGGAGAGAGACTACAAAATGCTGCGGTACAAAGGGATCTGGGGGTCCTAGTACATGAAACACAAAAAGTTAGCATGCAGGTACAGCAAGTAATTAGGAAGGCTCATGGAATGTTGGCCTTTATTGGAAGGGGTATGGAGTATAAAAGTAGGGAAGTTTTGATGCAACTTTACGTGGTGCTGGTGAGACCACACCCGGAGTACTACGTACAGTTTTGGTCTCCATATTTAACAAAGGATATACTTGCATTGGAGGCAGTTCAGTGAAGGTTCACGAGGTTGATTCCTGGGATGAAGGGGTTGACGTATGACGAAAGGTTGAGCAGGTTGGGCCGATACTCATTAGAGTTTAGAAGAATGAGAGGGGATCTTATTGAAACATATAAGATTCTGAGGGGGATTGACAGGGCGGATGCTGAGAGGATGTTTCCCCTCGTGGGGGAATCTAGAACTAGGGGGCATAGTTTCAGAATAAGGGGTCGCCCATTTAAGACTGAGATGAAGAGGAATTTCTTCTCTCAGAGGGTCGTGAATCTGTGGAATTCTCTTCCCCAGAGAGCGGTGGAGGCGGAGTCACTGAATATATTTAAGGCGGAGATTGACAGATATTTGAACTACAGGGGAGTCGAGGGTTATGGGGAGAGAGCGGGAAAGTGGAGTTGAGGACAAGATTGGATCAGCCATGATCTCATTGAATGGCGGAGCAGGCTCGAGGGGCCGAATGGCCGACTCCTGCTCCTATCCTCTATGTATCTATGTAAAATACAAACCTATATAAAACATTAGTTCCACCCTGCTGGAGTATTGTGTTCAGTTCTAGGCACCACACTTTAGGAAGCACATGAAGGCTTTGGAGAGGTGAAGAGATTTACGAGAAAGATCCCAGGGATGAGGGATTACAGTTACGTGGATAGACTGGAGAAGGCGGGGTTGTTCTCCTTGGAGCAGGGAAGGTTAAGGAGATATGATAGAAGTGTTTTAACGGTTTAGATACAGAAACTGTTTCCAATGGCTGAAGGGTTGATAACGAGAGAGCACAGATTTAAGTTGTTTGGAAAAGGACCAGAGCCGACAGGAGGAAATAAATTTTTATGCAATGGATGTTTAGGATTTGGAATGAACTGCCTGAGAGGGTGCTGGATACATCGGCAATAGTAGCCTTCAAAAGGGAATCGCATAAATGCTTGCAGGAGAAAATATTGCAGGGATATAGGGAAAGGGCGGGGGTCTGGGACTAACAACAGCAGACATGATCAGAAAATGTCATTCTTCTCTGCTGTACTATTCTATGATTCTATGATTGGATGTGCATTGTGCAAATGAGAAGATAAAATCGACACAGTGCATTCGGGTACACTGTGGACTGACAATTTACACCCTGACAATGTTCACTCTCAGAATGTTCACCCTGACAATGTTCACTCTGACAATGTTTACTCTGACAATATATAATGTGACAATATATAGTGTGACAATATATACCGTGTGACAATATTCTGTGTTACAATGTATAGTCACAATATAAACTAATAAAACATTTGTAAATGTTATCAGATCTATAACTACATTTGTTTTTTTTAAACAATATACTATTTGCAAACAAGACAAACTAAGGACATAATTAAACATTAAAGTAACACATAGCTTTGTATCTGCTGCTTGCCTGTCTCATCCTTCGTCCGTCTCCAGGTAGACCCAATGACATCCCAGGTTCTTGACATCTTTTCTTTGGAGGCCTAAAGAAACAATCAACAAGTTAGACCGATGAAACAATGGAATCAGTAAAGATCAAAAGATTACATATCTATATATAGAGAGGGAGGGAGGAAATCCAACCACATCATCCAGCCTCGGTAGTGGGGATAATTGCAAACCTGCTGCTTTTATATGTACCCCTAGGTACAACAACATCACAATCAGCAATGTCAAACGCATAACAATGGCTATTATATTTGGACATCACTTCAGCAACATATAAGGCAATCAAGGCTTGGCCAATGGGAGCCTTGGTTGAAATACCTTTGTTGTTATCAGTGACCATAGCAACAAGTGACATCACCGTGACATCATGTAGCAACTGAAATTTTTTGGTTTCAAAATTAAAAAAAAAAAAAATTTGCATGGGTTGTGGAGAAAGATCGGGAGTGTGGGGAACTAATTGGAGAGCTCTTTCACAGGGCTGGCACAGGCACGGTGGGCAAAATAGCCTCCTTCTGTGCTGTATCATTCTATAACATTCTTGGAATAACCAACCAAGAAAACACCTTTCAAAAATGCATTACCAAAGTCACAAATGGGAACCTAAATAGAAGGGTGTGTTTTGGTGTCCATACTTAAGAAAGGACATACTTGCTCTCGAGTCAGTACAAAGAAGGTTCACTCGGTTAATCCCGGGGATGAGGGGATGGACATATGAGGAGAGGTTGAGTAGATTGGGACTCTACTCATTGGAGTTCAGAAGAATGAGAGGCGATCTTATTGAAACATATAAGATTGTGAAGGGGTTGGATCGGGTGGATGCGGGGAGGATGTTCCCGATGATGGGTGAAACTAGAACTAGGGGGCATAGTCTTAGAATAAGGGGCTGCTCTTTCAAAACTGAGATGAGGAGGAACTACTTCACTCAGAGTGTGGTAGGTCCATGGAATATGCTGCCCCAAAAAGCTGTAGAAGCTACATCATTACATAAATTTAAAACAGAAATAGACAGTTTCCTAGAAGTAAAGGGAATTAAGGGTTACGGGGAGTGGGCAGGAATTTGGACATGAGTCTAGGTTCGGATCGGTCATGGCCCTGTGGGTAGCGGAGCAGGCCCAGGGGCCGTGTAGCCTGATCCTGCTCCTATTTCGTGTGTCTAATTCTGTTAGTTTCAGGAGATGGTTCTGTGATAGTGGATTGGCGGTTAGGATCAGATCAGCCATGATCTTATTGAATGGCGGAGCAGGCTCGAGGGGCCGATTGGCCTACTCCTGCTCCTATTTCTTATGTTCTTATGCTATGGTCTAGGCTTTTTAGCCAACGGATGTGCCAGACTCCCCAGCTGGAGAAATCTACAGCCCTTTGTGAGCTGGGGCTGTGTCTTATAGTGAGCAGCCAATTACCCTATTTTGCAACAACACTATAGGATTAGGATTCACTCTTGGGGCTAGAAATTCATTATAGCCAAGGAATGGGCGGTGTCAGTAGAAAAGTTGGAGAATTAATGCCAGGCGTAAATGCTTTAGACTCCACACAAAATTCGTACTCACTGCTCAATAAAATGATTGGAGTCCTAAATCAAGTCTTAAAACCCTAGTTCATTGACGTTAGACTTAAAGGGTGGACCAATATCAGGTGCAGTCTAATTACAAGTCATGATTGCCACAGGCTTTTATCACTACATAAAGGGGAGGTTCACTGATGCTGCAGCACCTCCTTCTCAGCATTGCTGGCTGTGCAGCTGCCTCAGCAAGTGCAAGCAGAAGCAGATTCTCTGATGAAGCATTGGAGTCGTTGGTTTTCACTGTGGAGAGTTGGAGGGCGGTGCTCTACCGGCAAGTGGCAGGAGGCCCTTGCCACAAGTCTGCCACACCATGTGGAGGGAGGTACTATGCAGCACATCTCGGGAAGCGCTGTGGTCCCCAGTACCCACACACAGTGCAGGAAGAAATTTACCGACCTCGCTTGGGTGATCAGGGTGAGTCAATGCTTCAACAAATGCTACATACCACCATCTGAACCTCAGTCTGCACACACTGGCCAAAGCACCACACCCCCAGCACTCGGCCACCAACAATCTCTACCTACCAAACTCACACCCACATCTCACACCATGCACACAATGACAGCTATTCAATTATGACAGGCACATCACCCAAACACATTGCTCCACACTCACTCACACACTTTCCTTTCTCTTGCAGGCCAAGGTGGCTCACAACAGGAGGGAGCAGGAGCGCACAGGCGGGGAACAAGCCAACACCCAACCACGGTCTGAGCTAGAAACATAGAAACATAGAAGATAGGAGCAGGAGTAGGCCATTCGGCCCTTCGAGCCTGCTCCGCCATTCAATGAGATCATGGCTGATCATCCAAATTCAGTACCCGGTTCCTGCCTTCTCCCCATATCCCTTGATCCCTTTAGCCTTAAGAAATATATCCAACTCTTTCTTGAATATATTTAATGAACTGGCCTCCACTGCCCTCTGTGGCAGAGAATTCCACAGGTTCACCACGCTCTGGGTGAAGAAATTCCTCCTCATTTCAGTCCTAAATGGCTTACCCCTTATCCTTAGACTATGACCCCTGGTTCTGGACTCCCTGGCCATCAGAAACATCCTTCCTGCATCTAGTCTGTCCAGGTCTGACAGAATTTTATAGGTTTCGATGAGATCCCCTCTCAATCTTTTAAACTCCAGTGAGTATAAGCCCAATCGACACAATCTCTCCTCATACGTCATTCCTGCCATCCCAGGTATCAGCCTGGTGAATCTTCGCTGCACTCCTTCCATGGCAAGAACGTCCTTCCTCAGGTAAGGCGACCAAAACTGCACACAATACTCAAGGTGCGGTCTCACCAAGGCCCTGTACAACTGCAGCAAGACATCCTTGTTCTTGTACTCGAACAGTCTTGCTACGAAGGCCAACATACCATTTGCCTTCTTAACCGCCTGCTGCACCTGCATGCTTACCTTCAGCGACTGCTGGTCCTAAGCCTTATTCTGACCTCTGCCCCCTGCCCCCCTAGTCCTAAGCCTTATTCTGACCTCTGACCCCTGCCCCCCTGGTCCTAAGCCTTATTCTGACCTCTGCCCCCCTGGTCCTAAGCCTTGTTCTGACCTCTGCCCCCTGCCCCCCTAGTCCTAAGCCTTATTCTGACCCCTGCCCTCTGCCCCCCTGGCCCCGGCTCCTGCTGAGTGACAGCCGCCACTCGCTCGCCAGGGGCGACGCTGCGTCGTAACCAGGGAAACCCAACGTCACATGTAACCCCGCCCCCCGCGGGCTGTGACGCGCCGGCCGGTGACGTCAGCGCGCGGTGGTGTGTGTGTGCGCGGTGACGCGGGGCCTGGTGACGCGGTGACGCAGTGCGCGGGCCGGGAGCGGGAGCGGGGCCGCGCGCCATGGCCAGGAAAGTCTCCTATTTCTATGACCCTGATGTGGGCAACTTCCATTATGGTGAGTGAGGGGGGCAGAAATAGAGATTGGGGTAAGCAGAGTGGGTGGGGATAGAGGGGATGGGGGAGCATGAGGTAGATGGGGGATCATTGGGGTGTATGGGGGGACATTGGGGTAGATGGGGGAGCATGGGGTAGATGGGACATCATTGGGGTAGATGGGGGGAGCATTGGGGTAGATGGGGGATCATTGGGGTAGATGGGGGTATATGGGGGAGCATGGGGTAGATGGGGCATCATTGGGGTAGATGGGGGGACATTGGGGTAGATGGGGGGGACATTGGGGTAGATGGGGGAGCATGGGGTAGATGGGGGATCATTGGGGTAGATGGGGGGACATTGGGGTAGATGGGGGGACATTGGGATAGATGGAGCATTGGGGTAGATGGGGGAGCATTGGGGTAGATGGGGGGACACGGGTATATGGGGGAGCATTGGGGTAGATGGGGGAGCATTGGGGTAGATGGGGGGACACGGGTATATGGGGGAGCATTGGGGTAGATGGGGGAGCATTGGGGTAGATGGGGGATCATTGGGGTAGATGGGGGAGCATTGGGGTAGATGGGAGCATTGGGGTAGATGGGGGGAGCATTGGGGTAGATGGGGGAGCATTGGGGTAGATGGGGGGAGCATTGGGGTAGATGGGGGGACACGGGTAGATGGGGGGACACTGGGGTAGATGGGGGGACACGGGTAGATGGGGGGACACGGGTAGATGGGGGGACACTGGGGTAGATGGGGGGACACTGGGGTAGATGGGGGGACACGGGTATATGGGGGAGCATTGGGGTAGATGGGGGGACATTGGGGTATATCGGGGAGCATTGGGGTATATGGGGGGACATTGGGATAGATGGGGGACATTGGGGTATATGGGGGGACATTGGGGTAGATGGGGGGACATTGGGGTAGATGGGGGGACACGGGTGTATGGGGGAGCATTGGGGTAGATTGGGGGAGCATTGGGGTAGATGGGGGGACATTGGGGTATATCGGGGAGCATTGGGGTATATGGGGGGACATTGGGATAGATGGGGGACATTGGGGTATATGGGGGGACATTGGGGTAGATGGGGGGACATTGGGGTAGATGGGGGGACACGGGTGTATGGGGGAGCATTGGGGTAGATGGGGGGACATTGGGGTATATCGGGGAGCATTGGGGTATATGGGGGGACATTGGGATAGATGGGGGACATTGGGGTAGATGGGGGGACATTGGGGTAGATGGGACATTGGGGTAGATGGGGGGACATTGGGGTAGATGGGGGGACATTGGGGTGTATGGGAGCAGATTATTTTTTGTACATGTCCACTGGCTTTTAGTGATTTCGGTTGGATCCCTAAATCGCTTGGCTCCTCGCTTCTTGCTATTTACCAAATACTCTGATCTATCTTTCTTGTGTCCAAAGTGGACGGGTTTCTTTTCCGGGCATGGGAGGGAGGGAGGAATGAATTAACGGTTCTTTCGCTCCTTTCAGGACCTCAGGTCGTCCCAAAGTGCTTTACAACCTATGAAGCACTTTTTGAAGTGTGGTCACTGTTGTAATGTAGGAAACAAGGCAGATAATTTGTGCACAGCAAGCTCCCACAAACAGCAATGTGATAATGACCAGAGCATCTGATTTAGTGATAATTGATTGAGGGATAAGTATTGGCCAGAACTCCCCTGCTCTTCTTCAAAATCGTACCATAGGATCTTTCACGTCCGCCTGAGAGGGCAGACGGGGCCTCGGTTTAACGTCTGATCCGAAAGACGGCACCTCCGACAGTGCAGCACTCCCTCAGCACTGCACTGGGAGTATCAGCCTGGATTTTGTGCTCAAGTGTCTGGAGTGGGACTTGAACCCACAACCCTCTGACTTTTGATGATAGGTGAAGGGAGATTGAGGGCCTGGAGGTATGTGAGGGAAACATAGAAGATAGGAGTAAGCCATTCGGCCCCTCGAGCCTGCTCCGCCATTCAATGAGATCATGGCTGATCATCCAAACTCAGTACCCTGTCCCTGCTTTCTCCCCATATCCCTTGATCCTTTTAGCCTTAAGAAATATATCTAACTCCTTCTTGAATATATTTAACAAGGGGGGCACGGTGGCATAGTGGTTAGCACTGTTGCCTCACAGCGCCAGGGACCCGGGTTCAAATCCGGCCTTGGGCGACTGTCTGTGTGGAGTTTGCACATTCTCCCTGTGTTTGCGTGGGTTTTCTCCGGGTGCTCCGGTTTCCTCCCACAGTCCAAAGATGTGCGGGTTAGGTTGATTTGGCTATGATAAATTGACCCTTAGTGTTAGGGGATTAAATACGTGGGGTTACGGGGATAGAGTGGGATATGTGTCGGTGCAGGCTCGATGGGCCGAAATGGCCTCTATCTGCATTGTGGGGATTCTGTGATTTAATGAATTGGCCTCAACTGCCTTCTGTGGTGGAGAATTCCACAGGTTCACCACTCTCTGGGTGAAGAAATTCCTCCTCATCTCTGTCCTGAATGGCTTACCCCTTATCCTTAGACTGTGACCCCTGGTTCTGGACTCCCCGGCCATCGGGAACATCCTTCCTGCATCTAGTCTGTCTAGTCCTGTTAGAATTTTATAAGTTTCGATGAGATCCCCTCACATTCTTCTAAACTCCAGCGAGTATAAGCCCAATCGACCCAGTCTCTCCTCATACGTCATTCCTGCCATCCCAGGTATCAGCCTGGTGAATCTTCGCTGCACTCCCTCCATGGCAAGAACATCCTTCCTCAGATAAGGCGACCAAAACTGCACACAATACTCATGGTGTGGTCTCACCAAGGCCCTGTACAACTGAACCAAGACCCTCGGCCAAAACTACCCCTCAAACCAACACCACCAAAAGCAGATTCGCCCCACTTGCTGTTTGTGGGATCTTGCTGTGGGCGTCTTGGCATGCCCAGATCACAAGGACAGCCGTTCAGAACAAGGAATGATGGCTGTGAGCTGCTTTGGGGCATCCTGAGGGCACGAGGTGCTGAATTAATGCCAGTTTTTCTTTCCTTAATTGTGTATTTCTGTGCCGTGAACAGCAGCGCAGTTTAAATGGGCGCGACAGGAAATGTGCGAATACTGGAAGCATACAGCAAGCCGGTCAGCAGACAGACTAATGCTCTGACAGAGGCTACACACTCAAACGTAACCCCAACGTTTCCCTTTCACAGGCTGACTGGCTCGCTGTGTATCTCCAGCTGTTCTCTTTCTAGCCCATTCGATGATGATTCTTGCCAAGTGGTTTATAGGATCCATGAAAACTATAGATCAGAATGTATGATTATTTAAAATTCACGAAGATTTTTCTCACTCGCTGTTCCCTATATCCACCCCCCAGCTGTGGCTCAGTGGCTAGTGTCCTCGCCTCTGAGTCAGAAGGTTGTGGGCTCAAGTCCCACTCCAGAGACTTGAACACAAAAAATGAGGCTGACACTCCAGTGCAGTACTGAGGGTCCAGTGCACTGTCGGAGGGGCAGTACTCAGGGTCCACTGCACTGTCGGAGGGGCAATACTGAGGGAGTGCCGCACTGTCGGAGGGGCAGTACTGAGGGAGCGCGGCACTGTCGGAGGGTCAGTACTGAGGGTGCACTGCACTGTCGGAGGGGCAGTACTGAGGGAGCACTGCACTGTCGGAGGAGCAGTACTGAGGGAGAGCCGCACTGTCGGAGGGGCAGTACTGAGGGAGCACTGCACTGTCGGAGGGGCAGTACTGAGGGAGCGCCGCACTGTCGGAGGGGCAGTACTGAGGGAGTGCTGCACTGTCGGAGGGGCAGTACTGAGGGAGCGCCGCACTGTCGGAGGGGCAGTACTGAGGGAGCGCTGCACTGTCGGAGGGGCAGTACTGAGGGAGCGCCGCACTGTCGGAGGGGCAGTACTGAGGGAGCGCTGCACTGTCGGAGGGGCAGTACTGAGGGAGCGCTGCACTGTCGGAGGGGCAGCACTGAGGGAGCGCTGTACTGTCGGAGGGGCAGTACTGAGGGAGCGCCGCACTGTCGGAGGGTCAGTACTGAGGGAGCGCCGCACTGTCAGAGGGGCAGTACTGAGGGTCCACTGCACTGTCGGAGGGGCAGTACTGAGGGTCCACTGCACTGTCGGAGGGGCAGTACTGAGGGAGTGCTGCACTGTCGGAGGGGCAGTACTGAGGGTCCACTGCACTGTCGGAGGGGCAGTACTGAGGGAGTGCTGCACTGTCAGAGGTGCCGTCGCTCGGATGAGACGTTAAACCGAGTCTGCTCTCTCAGGTGGACGTACAAGTTCCCACGGCACTATTTCGAAGAAGAGCAGGGGAGTTATCCCCAGTGTCCTGGCCAATATTTATCCCTCGTTCAGCATCACCAAAAACTGGTCATTATCACATTGCTGTTTGTGGGAGCTTGCTGTGCGCAAATTGGCTGCTGTGTTTCTCATATTACAACAGTGACCACACTTCAAAAAGTACTTCATTGGCTGTAAAGCGCTTTGGGATGTCCGGTGGCCGGAAGATGCTGTAGAAATGTAAGTCTTTCAAACACACTCCACTTGTTAAATGCCTTCCGATGCTCTGTGACAAGCACTGTATGAGTACAGGTTGATGCTGTGTAGAATCCATGCATGTACACTGGCTAGGATACATTTTTTTGCCCTTTTTTAATGGTGTCTGTGTTACATTTGACACCCTGCGACGGAATCGCACTCACTGTTGTCTACCCTCATCTTTGTTTAGGTGCTGGGCATCCCATGAAACCCCACCGCCTGTCTCTCACGCACAGTTTGGTTCTGCACTATGGACTCTACAAGAAAATGATGGTAGGTGTCGTGATTCCAGAGCTGTCATGTTTCATAAGATTACACACAGGACAGAAACAGGCCCAGTGGGTCCTGTCGTCCACACGATCCTCCTCCCACTCTACCTCTACCCACCAGTATCCCTCTATCCCCTTCTCCCTCGTGTGTTCCTTAACAAAGAGGCTCGTGTCTAATGCAGCCACTTATGATCAGGATGGTAATTTAATTAGCCTGGGCATTTAATCTGGATCGAGCAGCTGACTATTTGTCACCAAAGCTGTTTAAAAGAGAGATGGGACGGGTACGTTGCTCCCGGGTAGCGCACTCGTTGGTTAACTCGGTGTGGTAAACCACTGTTGTTGTTGTTGTTGTTACACACTGTTGTACCTATGCATGCCTCAACATGTCTCGGCTGGCTCCACCCACACAGGCCCAGGTATAAAGGTGATTGACCTGCAGCCCCCTGCCTTCTTGGAACCCAGTCAACCACGAGAGGCATGCTCTGTTCTTTGCTAATAAAAGCCTTTAGTTACTCTCTTAACCCTCAGTCTTTTATGAGTAATTGATAGCGCATCAATCGGATAAGACCATTTTAAAGTTACTGGGTTTGACGGGGGACCATTTTATTATTTGCAAGCAAAAGAAAATGTTGTTCAGCTAATAAGAGTGGGAAAAGGATCGTGTGGAGCCTAAACACCAGCGTAGACCGTTGGGCCTGTTTCTGTGCTGTGAATTCCATGTCATTCTCCTGTTTTCTGGTTTTCCCAGAAGAAAATGTTTTAACCGTGGTGGACTAATGTAAATAAACAATGCCTTTATTTGCTCATATACTGTATTTTTTAACTCATTCTCGGGATGTGGGCGTCGCTGGCAAGGCCAGCATTTATTGCCCATCCCTAGTTGCCCTTGAGAAGGTGGTGGTGAGCCACCTTCTTGAACCACTGCAGTCCGTGTGGTGGAGGTGCTCCCACAGCGCTGTTAGGGAGGGAGTTCCAGGATTTTGACCCAGTCGACAATGAAGGAACAGCCGAACTGAAAGAAATCAGTATTTGTAGGGAAATGGTGTTGGGAAAATTGACGGGATTAAAGGCCGATAAATCCCCAGGGCCTGATAATCTACATCCGAGGGTACTTAAGGAAGTGGCCCTAGAGATAGTAGATGCATTACTGGTCATCTTCCAGAATTCGCTAGACTCTGGAACAGTTCCCATGCATTGGAGGGTCGCTAATGTTACCCCACTATTCAAAAAAGGTGGTAGAGAAAAAATGGGGAATTATAGACCGGTGAGCCTGACATCGGTAGTGGGGAAAATGCTAGAGTCCATTATAAAGGATGTAATAGCAGAGCACTTGGAGAACAGTGACAGGATCGGACAAAGTCAACATGGATTTACGAAAGGTAAATCGTGCTTGACTAATCTACTGGAATCTTTTGAGGATGTAACTGGTAAAATAGATAAGGGAGAACCAGTGGATGTGGTGTATTTGGACTTTCAGAAAACTTTCGATAAGGTCCCGCATAAGAGACTGGCGTGCAAAGTTAAAGCACATGGGATTGGGGGCAAGGTATTGACTTGGATAGAGAACTGGTTGGCAGACAGAAAGCAAAGAGTCGGAATTAACGGGTCGTTCTCCGAGTGGCAGGCAGTGACTTGTGGGGTACCGCAGGGATCGGTCCTAGGACCCCAGCTATTCACAATATATATTAATGATCTAGACGAGGGAATGGGATGTAATATCTCAAAATTTGCAGATGACACAAAGCTGGGTGGGAGAGTGTGCTGTGAGGAGGATGCCCTGAAAATCCAGTATGATCTGGACAGGTTGGGTGATTGGGCGGAAGCATGGTAGAGGCAATATAATGTGGATAAATGCGAGGTTATCCACTTTGGTGGTAAAAACAGGAAGGCAGATTATTATCTGAATGGCAATAGATTGGGAGAAGGGGAAGTGCAACGAGACCTGGGTGTCCTTGTGCACCAGTCGCTGAAGGTAAGCATGCAGGTGCAGCAGGCGGTTAAGAAGGCAAATGGTATGTTGGCCTTCGTAGCGAGAGGGTTTGAGTACAGGAACAAGGATGTCTTGCTGCAGTTGTACAGGGCCTTGGTGAGACCACACCTTGAGTATTGTGTGCCGTTTTGGTCGCCCTATCTGAGGAAGGATGTTCTTGCCATGGAGGGAGTGCAGCGAAGATTCACCAGGTTGATACCTGGGATGGCAGGAATGACGTATGAGGAGAGGTTGGGTCGATTGGGCTTGTACTTGCTGGAGTTTAGAAGAATGAGAGGGGATCTCATTGAAACTTATAAAATTCTGTCAGGACTAGACAGATTAGATGCAGGAAGGATGTTCCCGATGGTTGGGGAGTCCAGAACCAGGGGTCACAGTCTAAGGATAAGGGGTAAGCTATTTAGGACAGAGATGAGGAGGAATTTCTTCACCCAGAGAGTGGTGAACCTGTGGAATTCTCTGCCAAAGAAGGCAGTAGAGGCCAATTCATTAAATATATTCAAGAAGGAGTTGGATATATTTCTTAAGGCTAAAGGGATCAAGGGATATGGGGAGAAAGCAGGGACAGGGTACTGAATTTGGATGATCAGCCATGATCTCATTAAATGGCGGAGCAGGCTCGAGGGGCCGAATGGCCTACTCCTGCTCCTATCTTCTATGTTTCTATTTGTCCAAGTTGGGATGGTGTGTGTGACTCGGAGGGGAACTATTTCTGCAACTCGGTTCTAGGTCCACTTTTGTTCTCTGTATATGTGGATGATTTGGACCTGGGCACAGGGATCACAGTCTCAAAATCTGCTGACGTCACAAAAGTTGATGGTTTGCAAACATTGAGAAGGACTGGAAAATACTTCATGATGACACAAGTTAATGGGATGGGCAGACAAGTGGCAGATACAGTTTAATGAGGATAAGTGTGAGGCAATACATTTTGGGAGTAAAAAAACACATGGAACGGGCGTATACACTCACTGGAAAGATGCGGAAGGGTGTGGATGAACAGAGATTTAGGAATTCAAATATATGCCCTGACAATGTAAGTGCAGGTAGATAAAGCCACAAAATACAGCAGTGGAATTTTGGGCTTCATAAGTAGGAGCATGGCGTGTAAGAGAAAAGAAGAAATGATGAATTGATACAAGACTGATTAGAAAAGAAAGACTCGCATTTCTACAGCACCTTTCACAACCTCAGGATGTCCCAAAGTGCTTTACAGCCAATGAATATTTTTGAAGTGTAGTCACTGCTGTAATATAGGAAACGCGGCACCAATTTGCGCAGAGCAAGCTCCCACAAACAGCATTGTAATGAGGACCAGATAATCTGGTTTTTAGTGATGTTGATTGAGGGATAAATATTGGCCACGACACCGGGGAGAACTCCCCTGCTCTTCTTCAGAATAGTGCCATGAGATCTTTTATGACCACCTGAGAGGGCAGACGGGGCCTCGGTTTAACGTCTCATTCGAAAGACGGCACCTCCGTCAGTGTAGCGCTCCCTCAGTACTGCCCCTCCGACAGTGCATTGCTCCCTCAGTACTGCCCCTCCGACAATGCAGTGCTCCCTCAGTACTGCCCCACCGACACTGCGGCGCTCCCTCAGTACTGCCCCTCCGACAGTTCGGCGCTCCCGCAGTACTGACCCTCCGACAGTGCAGCGCTCCCTCAGCACTGCCCCTCTGCCAGTGCAGCGCTCCCTCAGTACTGCCCCCCCGACAGAGCAGCGCTCCCTCAGTACTGCCCCTCCGACAGTGCGGCGCTCCCTCAGTACTGCCCCTCCGACAGTGCGGTGCTCCCTCAGTACTGCCCCTCCGACAGTGCAGCACTCCCTCAGTACTGCCCCTCCGACAGTGCGGCTCTCCCTCAGTACTGCCCCTCCGACAGTGCAGCACTCCCTCAGTACTGCCCCTCCGACAGTGCGGCTCTCCCTCAGTACTGCCCCTCCGACAGTGCAGCACTCCCTCAGTACTGCCCCTCCGACAGTGCGGCGCTCCCTCAGTACTGCCCCTCCGACAGTGCGGTGCTCCCTCAGTACTGCCCCTCCGACAGTGCAGCACTCCCTCAGTACTGCCCCTCCGACAGTGCGGCTCTCCCTCAGTACTGCCCCTCCGACAGTGCGGCGCTCCCTCAGTACTGCCCCTCCGACAGTGCGGCTCTCCCTCAGTACTGCCCCTCCGACAGTGCAGCACTCCCTCAGTACTGCCCCTCCGACAGTGCGGCGCTCCCTCAGTACCGCACAGAAGTGTCAGCCTAGATTTTTGTGCTCAAGTCTCTGGAGTGGGACTTGAACCCACAACTTTCTGACTCAGAGGCGAGAGTGCTGCCCACTGAGCCATGGCTGACACGGCCACAGTGAGAGACTGTGTGTAGTTTTGGGCCCCATTATAGAAAGGACATTAAAGCCATGGAGAGCGGAGATCGTAGATTCACCAGGATGATGTTGGGAATGGAAAAATAGCGAGGAGAAACTTGAGAAAGTGGGACTATTCTCACTGGGGCAGAGAAGTGTTAACAGGAGATTTCATCGTGTTTTTTTTTTATTATGAATTTTGTCAGCGTGAATAGAAACAGACTATTTCCTGTGGTGGAGAGTTTGTAAGTGACGAGGGGCCATTGATTTATAACTGTCACTGAATGAGGAGAGGGGTTAGGAGAAACTTCTTTACACAGGAAACGCTTGGTGCATTTTAAAAATTTCATTCTGGGGCTGTGGGCGTTGCTGGCGAGGCTGACATTTATTGCCCATCTCGCTTGTCCCTCAGACCGTCGATTTTCTTTCCCCCCCCCCTCCCTAGCCCAGGGGGCCCTGCAGTTATTTGTAACATCTTTACCGCTGCCCCGGCTGCCGTCAGCTCACTGCGCACGGACCAGGCGCCGAACCTGCCACCTTCCTGGAGCGTGGGGTTGAGTCGCTCAGTGCCTTGACCTACAGATCATTGAGGGACTAATCGGTCTGGGATTCGTCGGATGGAGCCGAGGTTTGGCTTCGAATGGAACATTATTTTCAAATTACAGGAAACTCTTTTTTTTATCCGGCACCGACAGGCCCGGCGTGGTGCCGGTTGATCAAAAAGTCCGGATTACAGAGAGGTATACTTACCAAGGTACGAGAGCCCCGTACACGGCCACAGATCCAGGAGCCCCGGTTACACGGCCACTAATATACAGTAAAACTTACCTGAACCTACTCCTGGATTTTGCCGGTTAAGAGAGATTTCTGGATATTTAGGTTCCAGTTAAAAGAGAGTTTCCTGTAGCGAAAATGTTTAGTCTCCGCCCTTGCCTCAGCTCATCCGCTGCTGAAACCCTCATCCATGCCTTTGTTACCTCGAGACTCGACTATTCCAACGCACTCCTGGCCGGCCTCCCACATTCCACCCTACGTAAACTTGAGGTCATCCAAAACTCGGCTGCCCGTGTCCTAACTCGCACCGAGTCCCGTTCACCCATCACCCCCTGTGCTCACTGCCCCGTGTCCTAACTCACACCCAGTCCCGTTCACCCATCACCCCTGTGCTCGCTGCCCCGTGTCCTAACTCACACCCAGTCCCGTTCACCCATCACCCCCTGTGCCCACTGCCCCGTGTCCTAACTCACACCGAGCCCCGTTCACCCATCACCCCCTGTGCCCACTGCCCCGTGTCCTAACTCACACCGAGTCCCGTTCACCCATCACCCCCTGTGCTCACTGCCCCGTGTCCTAACTCGCACCGAGTCCCATTCACCCATCACCCCCTGTGCTCACTGCCCCGTGTCCTAACTCACACCCAGTCCCGTTCACCCATCACCCCTGTGCTCGCTGCCCCGTGTCCTAACTCACACCCAGTCCCGTTCACCCATCACCCCCTGTGCCCACTGCCCCGTGTCCTAACTCACACCGAGTCCCGTTCACCCATCACCCCCTGTGCTCACTGCCCCGTGTCCTAACTCGCACCGAGTCCCGTTCACCCATCACCCCCTGTGCTCACTGCCCCGTGTCCTAACTCACACCCAGTCCCGTTCACCCATCACCCACTGTGCTCACTGCCCCGTGTCCTAACTCACACCCAGTCCCGTTCACCCATCACCCCCTGTGCCCACTGCCCCGTGTCCTAACTCGCACCCAGTCCTGTTCACCCATCACCCCCTGTGCTCACTGCCCCGTGTCCTAACTCACACCGAGTCCCGTTCACCCATCACCCCCTGTGCTCACTGCCCCGTGTCCTAACTCGCACCCAGTCCAGTTCACCCATCACCCCTGTGCTCACTGCCCCGTGTCCTAACTCGCACCCAGTCCAGTTCACCCATCACCCCCTGTGCTCACTGCCCCGTGTCCTAACTCGCACCCAGTCCAGTTCACCCATCACCCCCTGTGCTCACTGCCCCGTGTCCTAACTCGCACCGAGTCCCATTCACCCATCACCCCCTGTGCTCACTGCCCCGTGTCCTAACTCACACCCAGTCCCGTTCACCCATCACCCCTGTGCTCGCTGCCCCGTGTCCTAACTCACACCCAGTCCCGTTCACCCATCACCCCCTGTGCCCACTGCCCCGTGTCCTAACTCACACCGAGTCCCGTTCACCCATCACCCCCTGTGCTCACTGCCCCGTGTCCTAACTCGCACCGAGTCCCGTTCACCCATCAACCCCTGTGCTCACTGCCCCGTGTCCTAACTCGCACCCAGTCCCGTTCACCCATCACCCCCTGTGCTCACTGCCCCGTGTCCTAACTCACACCCAGTCCCGTTCACCCATCACCCCCTGTGCTCACTGCCCCGTGTCCTAACTCGCACCCAGTCCCGTTCACCCATCACCCCCTGTGCTCACTGCCCCGTGTCCTAACTCACACCGAGTCCCGTTCACCCATCACCCCCTGTGCTCACTGCCCCGTGTCCTAACTCACACCCAGTCCCGTTCACCCATCACCCCCTGTGCTCACTGCCCCGTGTCCTAACTCACACCCAGTCCCGTTCACCCATCACCCCCTGAGCTCACTGCCCCGTGTCCTAACTCGCACCCAGTCCCGTTCACCCATCACCCCCTGTGCTCACTGCCCCGTGTCCTAACTCACACCCAGTCCCGTTCACCCATCACCCCCTGAGCTCACTGCCCCGTGTCCTAACTCGCACCCAGTCCCGTTCACCCATCACCCCCTGTGCTCACTGCCCCGTGTCCTAACTCACACCCAGTCCCGTTCACCCATCACCCACTGTGCTCACTGCCCCGTGTCCTAACTCACACCCAGTCCCGTTCACCCATCACCCCCTGTGCTCACTGCCCCGTGTCCTAACTCGCACCCAGTCCCGTTCACCCATCACCCCCTGTGCTCACTGCCCCGTGTCCTAACTCACACCCAGTCCCGTTCACCCATCACCCCCTGAGCTCACTGCCCCGTGTCCTAACTCGCACCAAGTCCCGTTCACCCATCACCCCCTGTGCTCACTGCCCCGTGTCCTAACTCACACCCAGTCCCGTTCACCCATCACCCCCTGTGCTCACTGCCCCGTGTCCTAACTCACACCCAGTCCCGTTCACCCATCACCCACTGTGCTCACTGCCCCGTGTCCTAACTCACACCCAGTCCCGTTCACCCATCACCCCCTGTGCTCACTGCCCCGTGTCCTAACTCGCACCCAGTCCCGTTCACCCATCACCCCCTGTGCTCACTGC
Organism: Somniosus microcephalus; assembly: GCF_052327205.1. Classification (NCBI taxonomy): domain Eukaryota; kingdom Metazoa; phylum Chordata; class Chondrichthyes; order Squaliformes; family Somniosidae; genus Somniosus; species Somniosus microcephalus. The sequence goes on along the minus strand of NC_140994.1, from coordinate 268,683,119 downwards.
CCCGTGTCCTAACTCACACCCAGTCCCGTTCACCCATCACCCCCTGAGCTCACTGCCCCGTGTCCTAACTCGCACCAAGTCCCGTTCACCCATCACCCCCTGTGCTCACTGCCCCGTGTCCTAACTCACACCCAGTCCCGTTCACCCATCACCCCCTGTGCTCACTGCCCCGTGTCCTAACTCACACCCAGTCCCGTTCACCCATCACCCCCTGTGCTCACTGCCCCGTGTCCTAACTCGCACCCAGTCCCGTTCACCCATCACCCCCTGTGCTCACTGCCCCGTGTCCTAACTCACACCCAGTCCCGTTCACCCATCACCCCCTGAGCTCACTGCCCCGTGTCCTAACTCGCACCAAGTCCCGTTCACCCATCACCCCCTGTGCTCACTGCCCCGTGTCCTAACTCACACCCAGTCCCGTTCACCCATCACCCCCTGTGCTCACTGCCCCGTGTCCTAACTCACACCCAGTCCCGTTCACCCATCACCCCCTGAGCTCACTGCCCCGTGTCCTAACTCGCACCCAGTCCCGTTCACCCATCACCCCCTGTGCTCACTGCCCCGTGTCCTAACTCACACCCAGTCCCGTTCACCCATCACCCCCTGAGCTCACTGCCCCGTGTCCTAACTCGCACCCAGTCCCGTTCACCCATCACCCCCTGTGCTCACTGCCCCGTGTCCTAACTCACACCCAGTCCCGTTCACCCATCACCCACTGTGCTCACTGCCCCGTGTCCTAACTCACACCCAGTCCCGTTCACCCATCACCCCCTGTGCTCACTGCCCCGTGTCCTAACTCGCACCCAGTCCCGTTCACCCATCACCCCCTGTGCTCACTGCCCCGTGTCCTAACTCACACCCAGTCCCGTTCACCCATCACCCCCTGAGCTCACTGCCCCGTGTCCTAACTCGCACCAAGTCCCGTTCACCCATCACCCCCTGTGCTCACTGCCCCGTGTCCTAACTCACACCCAGTCCCGTTCACCCATCACCCCCTGTGCTCACTGCCCCGTGTCCTAACTCACACCCAGTCCCGTTCACCCATCACCCCCTGAGCTCACTGCCCCGTGTCCTAACTCACACCCAGTCCCGTTCACCCATCACCCACTGTGCTCACTGCCCCGTGTCCTAACTCACACCCAGTCCCGTTCACCCATCACCCCCTGTGCTCACTGCCCCGTGTCCTAACTCGCACCCAGTCCCGTTCACCCATCACCCCCTGTGCTCACTGCCCCGTGTCCTAACTCGCACCCAGTCCCGTTCACCCATCACCCCCTGAGCTCACTGCCCCGTGTCCTAACTCGCACCAAGTCCCGTTCACCCATCACCCCCTCTGCTCACTGCCCCGTGTCCTAACTCACACCCAGTCCCGTTCACCCATCACCCCCTGTGCTCACTGCCCCGTGTCCTAACTCACACCCAGTCCCGTTCACCCATCACCCCCTGAGCTCACTGCCCCGTGTCCTAACTCGCACCCAGTCCCGTTCACCCATCACCCCCTGTGCTCACTGCCCCGTGTCCTAACTCACACCCAGTCCCGTTCACCCATCACCCCCTGTGCTCACTGACCTACATTGGCTCCTGGTCCAGCAACACCCCGATTTCAAAATTCCCATCCTTGTGTTCAAATCCCTCCGTGGCCTCGCCCCTCCCTACCTCTGTAACCTCCTCCAGCCCCACAACCCTCCGAGATCTCTGCACTCCTCTAATTCTGCCCTCTTGCGCACCCATGATTATAATCGCTCCACCATTGGCGGCCGTGCCTACTGTTACCTGGGCCCTAAGCTCTGGAATTCCCTCCCTAAACCTCTCCGCCTCTCACCTCCTTTAATATGCTCCTTAAAGCCTATCCCTTTGACCGTCACCTGTCCTAATATCTCCTTCTGTGGCTCGGTGTCAAAGTTTGTCTGATAATCGCTCCTGTGAAGCACGTTGGGACGTTTTACTGCGTTAAAGGCGCTATATAAATCCAAGTTGTTGTAGTTGGTTAATGTCGGACTGATGTTTGAGGTTCTGGTGTATAATTACTCTCATTTCTTGGCGCATGGGCGCGAGTTGCAACAAAGCTGAAAGGCAAACCCTGGACGATTGTTTTGTTTCTAACAGGTATTTAAACCGTACCAGGCCTCGCAGCACGACATGTGCCGGTTCCACTCGGAGGACTACATCGACTTCCTGCAGAGAGTGAGCCCGAACAACATGCAGGGCTTCACCAAGAGCCTGAACACCTTCAACGTGGGCGATGATTGGTAGGAGGCTGTGTGGTTAAACGTGGCAGCCTGTGACTGTGTCGGGGCTGCTGCCTCTTGTTTGATTCGAGAGGTCTCTCTGTCTAATACTTAGGATTTTCTGGTACATTTTTTAAATGGTGAGAAACAATTAAATGTTGGTGTTCAGAGAGATTTAGGTGTCCTCGTGCCGGAAACACAGAGAGTTAGCGTGCAGGTACCGCAGGCCGTTAGGAATGCACTGCCTGAGAGGGTGGTGGAGGCAGACTCAGTCACAGCTTTCAAAGGGCAGTTGGATAAGTACCTGAAGGAAAGAAATTTGCAGGGCTACGGGGGAGTGGGACTCGCTGAAGTGCTCTTGCAGAGAGCCGGCACGGGCTCGACGGGCCGAATGGCCTTCCGTGCTGTAACCACTCTATCAAGGCAAATGGCATGTTGGCCTTTATTCCAAGGGGGTTGGAGTATAAGAGTAAGGAAGTCTTGCTCCAATTGTACAGGGCCTTGGTGAGACCACACCTGGAGTACTGGGCACAGTTTTGGTCTCCTTATCTGAGAAAGGATATACTTGCCTTGGAGGCGGTGCAACAAAGGTTCACTAGATTGATTCCTGGGATGAGAGGGCTGTCCTGTGAGGAGAGATTGTGTAGAATGGGCCGATACTCTCTGGAGTTTAGAAGAATGTGAGGTGATCTCATTGAAACATACAAGATTCTGAGGGGGATTGACAGGGTAGATGCTGAGAGGTTGTTTCCCCCTGGCTGGTGAGTCTAGAACCAGGGGTCACAGTCTCAGAATAAGGGGTCGGCCATTGAGGACTGAGATGAGGAGGAATTTCTTCACTCCGAGGGCGGTGAATCTTTGGAATTCTCTGCCCCAGAGGGCTGTGGATGCTCAGTCGTTGAGTATATTCAAGGCCGACATCGATCGATTTTTGGACTCTCGGGGAATCGAGGGATATGGGGATTGGGCGGGAAAGTGGAGATGAGGTTAAAGATCAGCCATGATCTTATTGAATGGCAGAGCAGGCTCGAGGGGCCGAATGGCCGACTCCTGCTCCAATTCTTATGTTCTTATACCGTCCCTGTTTATCCCGGACAGCTTCCTATTCTCGGGCAAATGGCACTCACTGCGAGATGGTCACAGGAAGTTTGCTGACCTGAATTGCAGTGAACAGTTTGTTAATCTGTTAAATGTTGAGGAGTGGAGCTGGTGGCTCAGGTGGTGAGGAATCAGCGGCTTTAACTGGCACTTGTCTGGGACCTGAAGGTCACACGGCCAGCTCAGCCTCCCGCTGATAATACAGCGCCTGTCTTTACCAGCGTGGTGGAGCTGCGGGCTTTCAGAGAATTGCACATTAATTAGCTGCTTGAATCTGAATGGAAACATTTTGTGCTTTCAGTCCTGTGTTTCCCGGACTGTTCGAGTTCTGCTCACGATACACTGGAGCCTCTCTACAAGGAGCAACGCAATTAAACAACAAGGTAACGACAAAATGTACATCAGTACCACAGCGTGTGTATAGAATGTCGGGGCAGTCGTTTTGTGTGTGAGCCACTGTTGTGCATGGTCCTGTCGCTCATTCTGGACACTACAGTCACCTGCCTCTGCTCTGGTTGCCTATTTTCAATTCTCCAACATCACTTCTCTGTCCAGCTCATAGTCTCTCTGCTTCTCTTCCTCCCTCGCTCCCCGTGCCTCTCTCCCTCGCTCCCCGTGCCTCTCTCCCTCGCTCCCCGTGCCTCTCTCCCTCGCTCCCCGTGCCTCTCTCCCTCGCTCCCCGTGCCTCTCTCCCTCGCTCCCCGTGCCTCTCTCCCTCGCTCCCCGTGCCTCTCTCCCTCGCTCCCCGTGCCTCTCTCCCTCGCTCCCCGTGCCTCTCTCCCTCGCTCCCCGTGCCTCTCTCCCTCGCTCCCCGTGCCTCTCTCCCTCGCTCCCCGTGCCTCTCTCCCTCGCTCCCCGTGCCTCTCTCCCTCGCTCCCCGTGCCTCTCTCCCTCGCTCCCCGTGCCTCTCTCCCTCGCTCCCCGTGCCTCTCTCCCTCGCTCCCCGTGCCTCTCTCCCTCGCTCCCCGTGCCTCTCTCCCTCGCTCCCCGTGCCTCTCTCCCTCGCTCCCCGTGCCTCTCTCCCTCGCTCCCCGTGCCTCTCTCCCTCGCTCCCCGTGTCTCTCTCCCTCGCTCCCCGTGCCTCTCTCCCTCGCTCCCCGTGCCTCTCTCCCTCGCTCCCCGTGCCTCTCTCCCTCGCTCCCCGTGCCTCTCTCCCTCGCTCCCCGTGCCTCTCTCCCTCGCTCCCCGTGCCTCTCTCCCTCGCTCCCCGTGCCTCTCTCCCTCGCTCCCCGTGCCTCTCTCCCTCGCTCCCCGTGCCTCTCTCCCTCGCTCCCCGTGCCTCTCTCCCTCGCTCCCCGTGCCTCTCTCCCTCGCTCCCCGTGCCTCTCTCCCTCGCTCCCCGTGCCTCTCTCCCTCGCTCCCCGTGCCTCTCTCCCTCGCTCCCCGTGCCTCTCTCCCTCGCTCCCCGTGCCTCTCTCCCTCGCTCCCCGTGCCTCTCTCCCTCGCTCCCCGTGCCTCTCTCCCTCGCTCCCCGTGCCTCTCTCCCTCGCTCCCCGTGCCTCTCTCCCTCGCTCCCCGTGCCTCTCTCCCTCGCTCCCCGTGCCTCTCTCCCTCGCTCCCCGTGCCTCTCTCCCTCGCTCCCCGTGCCTCTCTCCCTCGCTCCCCGTGCCTCTCTCCCTCGCTCCCCGTGCCTCTCTCCCTCGCTCCCCGTGCCTCGCTCCCTCGCTCCCCGTGCCTCGCTCCCTCGCTCCCCGTGCCTCGCTCCCTCGCTCCCCGTGCCTCGCTCCCTCGCTCCCCGTGCCTCGCTCCCCGTGCCTCGCTCCCCGTGCCTCGCTCCCCGTGCCTCGCTCCCCGTGCCTCGCTCCCCGTGCCTCGCTCCCCGTGCCTCGCTCCCCGTGCCTCGCTCCCCGTGCCTCTCTCCCTCGCTCCCCGTGCCTCTCTCCCTCGCTCCCCGTGCCTCTCTCCCTCGCTCCCCGTGCCTCTCTCCCTCGCTCCCCGTGCCTCTCTCCCTCGCTCCCCGTGCCTCTCTCCCTCGCTCCCCGTGCCTCTCTCCCTCGCTCCCCGTGCCTCTCTCCCTCGCTCCCCGTGCCTCTCTCCCTCGCTCCCCGTGCCTCGCTCCCCGTGCCTCGCTCCCCGTGCCTCTCTCCCTCGCTCCCCGTGCCTCTCTCCCTCGCTCCCCGTGCCTCTCTCCCTCGCTCCCCGTGCCTCTCTCCCTCGCTCCCCGTGTCTCTCTCCCTCGCTCCCCGTGTCTCTCTCCCTCGCTCCCCGTGTCTCTCTCCCTCGCTCCCCGTGTCTCTCTCCCTCGCTCCCCGTGCCTCTCTCCCTCGCTCCCCGTGCCTCTCTCCCTCGCTCCCCGTGCCTCGCTCCCCGTGCCTCGCTCCCCGTGCCTCTCTCCCTCGCTCCCCGTGCCTCTCTCCCTCGCTCCCCGTGCCTCTCTCCCTCGCTCCCCGTGCCTCTCTCCCTCGCTCCCCGTGTCTCTCTCCCTCGCTCCCCGTGTCTCTCTCCCTCGCTCCCCGTGTCTCTCTCCCTCGCTCCCCGTGTCTCTCTCCCTCGCTCCCCGTGTCTCTCTCCCTCGCTCCCCGTGTCTCTCTCCCTCGCTCCCCGTGTCTCTCTCCCTCGCTCCCCGTGTCTCTCTCCCTCGCTCCCCGTGTCTCTCTCCCTCGCTCCCCGTGTCTCTCTCCCTCGCTCCCCGTGTCTCTCTCCCTCGCTCCCCGTGTCTCTCTCCCTCGCTCCCCGTGTCTCTCTCCCTCGCTCCCCGTGTCTCTCTCCCTCGCTCCCCGTGTCTCTCTCCCTCGCTCCCCGTGTCTCTCTCCCTCGCTCCCCGTGTCTCTCTCCCTCGCTCCCCGTGTCTCTCTCCCTCGCTCCCCGTGTCTCTCTCCCTCGCTCCCCGTGTCTCTCTCCCTCGCTCCCCGTGTCTCTCTCCCTCGCTCCCCGTGTCTCTCTCCCTCGCTCCCCGTGTCTCGCTCCCCGTGTCTCGCTCCCCCGCGTCTCGCTCCCCGTGTCTCTCTCCCTCGCTCCACGTGGCTCGCTCCCCGTGTCTCTCTCCCTCGCTCCCCTGCTCCATGTGTCTCTTGCCCCCTCACATCGCTCCCCGTGTCTCCCACCTGCCCCTCACTCTGTAATTCTTTAAGTGGTAGATGTACAGCCTGTTGACGTCTGCCTCTCTGTGTTTTAAGGTGTGCGATATCGCCATTAATTGGGCTGGAGGACTTCACCATGCCAAGAAATTCGAGGTATTTCATTATACAATAAAACATCTGGTTAACTACAGCACTCCTGGACTTGTAATCTAAAACCTTTCCTCTCGATCAATTTTCTTTCCGTAGGCCTCGGGATTCTGTTACGTGAACGACATTGTCATTGGAATCCTTGAACTGCTAAAGTAAGACATTTTCAGAATTATATTTCAAACAGTGTGGTGGGTGTAGTGTCGATATTGCTCTGTGTGATTGTAGTCTGCAAGTGCAGGTGCAACCCCAGTTATCGGTGCTTGGGTTCTCTGCATTTCCTCAGTGACTGCACTTCAAAAGTACTTCATCGGTTGTGAAGCGCCTTGGAACGTCCGGTGGTCATGAAAGCTGCTATATAAATGCAAGTTCTTTTTTTCTATTCACCTCCTATGAGTGGAGTATGCTAGTGGTTCTGGTACTGGGACTGGACTATCAGCCGAGAAGTTGTGAGTTTAAATCCCCCTCCCCCAGGGCAAGTTGTGAAACTAAATTCAATTATTCTGGTAATCTGTGGGCTGGCACGGATTGTTGTAAAACCCAACGGGTTCACCGATGTTCCTTTAGAGAAGGAAGCCTGCCGTCCTTACCCGGTCTGGGCCTATATGTGACTCCAGTCCCACACCATGTGGTTCACTCTCAGCTCCTTTGAGGTAACTAGGGATGGGCAATAAACACTGGCTTGCCCACATTACAAGAACAAATCAAATAAAAAAGCTCCTGCCTGCATCATCAGCTGGTGTTAGAAGGGGGCATAAATCAGGCCGTTCAGGGGTGATGTCAGGAAGCACTTCTTCACACAAAGGGTGGTGGAAATCTGGAACTCTTTCCCCAAAAAGCCGTTGAGGCTGGGGGGGTCAATTGAAAATTTCAAAACTGAGATTGATTGATCTTTGTTGGACAAGGATATTAAGGGTTACGGAACCAAGGCGGGTCGATGGAGTTAAGATACAGATCAGCCACGATCTCATTGAACGGCGGAACAGGCTCGAGGGGCTGAATGGCCTGCTCCTGTTCCTAGAAGAATCTAGCTGGATTGAAGCTCCCCAGCCTGTGACTTGAGCGGCAAACCAGCTCCCCCAGTGTAGGGTGTTCGAGACCCCAGGGCGCTATTTGACGGAGCAGGCTCGAGGGGCCGTATGGCCTACTCCTGCTCTTATTTCTTATGCTCCTCTGTTGACGCGAAGCAGGGGCCTTCTCCCCAGGCGTCCTGGGGCCAGCGTCCTTCCCACAGGCAACATCACCAAACAAAACCCACACCAACCCGTCACTCACCTCACTGCCGTCTTCCTACAGGCTGGGTCACTGCGATTCGAAGTAATTCGCCTCCGACAATGTTCCCTCTAAGGGGGAAAAATTCAGTATCGCCCCGTTTGGGGCGCCATTATCAGCCGTGCGCAAAGTTTAGCGCCTGGCGCTATTTATCGCCTCTGACAGCAAACTTGGCTTTTATCGCCCCTGGAGGTGATTGGAGCGCTAAATCAGGCGTTACACACCTGTCTTAAGGCGCAAAGGCCGAGGAGCGAGGCGCTACCTCAGAGCGCTGGCGAAGCAAGGAAGGGCAAATCAAAATGAACCTGCAAAGTGCTGCTCGGTACTCAAAACTCCTTCACACAGCGTTGAATCTCTCCAGAAGTCTCTCTCTCTCTCAGAATGCCTGGTGCAAAAATATCACCAACAAAAAAAGGCAGGAAGCGGCCGCCTTTAAATAGCGCTCCCCTAGTCCCTTCCCGACTGCTAAACGCTCCCCTCAACCTGTCGTTGCTGGCGGCAGGCGGTAAGGCGGGGGGCGCCACTCAATATCCGGTCCGGGGCGTTGCGCACTCGACTGCCGTCACGATCTGCCGGCGCAGGAGATCGTGGCAGCAGTGTTTGGCGGCGCCGCAAAATGTCTAGTTAATTTCGCGAGCGGCGCAAACATCGCCGCGCCCGGGCGCTAGTTGCTTTGTGCCCCATTAGCGCCCTCTTAAGGCGCTAACGGGAGGCGCAGACAACTGAATTTTCCCCCCTAAATGTTTTATTTGGGTGCGCGGTCCCTTTAACGGGCTGTGTGGCCCGTTCAAAGCTTCGCGCATCTGGAGTTCTTTTCCCATTTAAATGCCGGTGAGCGGCCTGCCCGGGAGCTCCAGACCGGGAACATTGCTTCTGACGGAATGTAAATACAAGCCTCTCCCTCTCCGTTACTTTTGAAGGTCCTTTTTGTCGAACTAAATCTGTGCCAAAGCCTGCGCCTGTTCTTGGACCATGCACTCTGCAGGCGAGAAGTGATTTCCGAACACGAGTAATGTAATGGTTTATTCCCCGCAGGTACCATCCGCGCGTCCTGTACATCGACATTGATATTCATCATGGGGATGGGGTGCAGGAAGCCTTTTACCTCACCGACCGAGTCATGACCGTCTCCTTCCACAAGTATGGGAACTACTTTTTCCCAGGAACAGGTGAGACTTTTGGGGCGAGGAGGGAAAATAGAATTTGGCAATTTTTTTTTTTTTAGAAAAGCGCTACTTCAAGGGTTTCAGAGCGCCGCACTGTTGGAGGGGCAGTACTGAGGGAGCGCCGCACTGTCGGAGGGGCAGTACTGAGGGAGTGCTGCACTGTCAGAGGGGCAGTACTGAGGGAGCGCCGCACTGTCGGAGGGTCAGTACTGAGGGAGCGCTGCACTGTCGGAGGGGCAGTACTGAGGGAGCGCCGCACTGTCGGAGGGTCAGTACTGAGGGAGCGCTGCACTGTCGGAGGGGCAGTACTGAGGGAGCGCCGCACTGTCGGAGGGGCAGTACTGAGGGAGCGCCGCACTGTCGGAGGGGCAGTACTGAGGAAGAGCCACACTGTCGGAGGGGCAGTACTGAGGGAGCGTTGCACTGTCGGAGGGGCAGTACTGAGGGAGCGCTGCACTGTCGGAGGGGCAGTACTGAGGGAGCGCTGCATTGTCAGAGGGTATTGAGGGAGCGCTGCACTGTCGGAGGGGCAGTACTGAGGGAGCGCTGCACTGTCAGAGGGGCAGTACTGAGGGAGCGCTGCACTGTCGGAAGGGCAGTACTGAGGGAGCGCTGCACTGTCGGAAGGGCAGTACTGAGGGAGCGCTGCACTGTCGGAGGGGCAGTACTGAGGGAGCGCCGCACTGTTGCAGGTGCCGTCCTTTGGATGAGGCGTTATACCGAGGCCCCGTCTGCCTGTCCAGGTGGACATTAGCCATCGCATGGCCTACTTAAAGGAGTGCAGAGAGCTCTCCTAGTGTCCTGGACACATTCCTCCCTCAATCAGCCAACCAACCTCGCTCACTAAAAACAGAATTACCAGACACTCAGCTAGAAATCTGGCATAAAACAGAAAGTACTGGAAATACACAGTAAGTCAGTCAACACTTGTGAAGCGGCTGAGATCGATAGATTTTTGGACTCTAAGGGAAACGAGGGATATGGGGATCGGGCAGGAAAGTGGAGTTGAGGTCGAAGATCAGCCATGATCTCATTGAATGGCGGAGCAGGCTAGAGGGGCCGAATAGCCCACTCCTGCTTCTATTTCTCGTGTGCTTGAGAGAGGACAGGTTATGGCATTCCTGATGTCGTAGATGCATAGACCAGGGCTAAAAGAGTTAAATTACGAGGACCGGTTGCTCAGACTAGGCTTGTATTCCCTCAAGTATAGAAGATTAAGGGATGATCTAATTGAGTTGTTTAAGGTGATTATAGGAGTTAATAAGGTAGACAGTGAGAAACTATTTCCTCTGGTGGGGGGAGTCCAGAACAAGGGGGCAGAACCTTAAAATTAGAGCCAGGCCGTTCAGGGATGATGTCAGGAAGCACTTCTTCACACAAAGGGTGGTGGAAATCTGGAACTCTCTCCCCCAAAAAGCTGTTGGGGCTGGGGAGGTCAATTAGAAATTTCAAAACTGAGATTGATGGATTTTTGTTGGGTAAGGGTATTAAGGATTACGGAACCAAGGTGGGTCGATGGAGTTGAGATACAGATCAGCCATGATCTAATTGAATGCTGGAACAGGCTCGAGGGGCTGAATGGCCTCCTCTTGTTCCTATGATGCGTACCCTTTATCACAAGGGTTGGTTGTTGCTTGAAGGCAAAGAAGAAAAATCGTTCTCCTATAATGAGGCAGATTGAAGCTTAATTACTCAACTCAACTTTCCTCAGTTGGCCTACCGTTGCTCTGATTTTCTTGCTCTCTCAGGAGATTGCGTTCTTCCCCGTCCTTCAGAATATGAGTGTAAACTAGCGAGGGACATAAAAACAGTCTGTAAAAGCTTCGATAGGTACAAAAAGGAAAAGATTAGCGAAAGTAAATGTGGGTCCCTTACAGGCTGAGACAGGAGAAATTATAATGGGGAATAAGGAAATGGTAGAGAAATTAAACAAATACTTTGTGTCTGTTTTCAACGAAATAGTGGAGAACCAAGGGTGTAGCGAGAATGAGGAACTGAAAGAAAATAGGATCAGTAAAAAAATAGTACTGGAGAAATTAATGGGACTGAAAGCCGATAAATCCTCTGGACCTGCTGGCCTACATCCTAGGGTTTTAAAAGAGGTGGTTATAGAGATAGTGGATGCATTGGTTGTCATTTTCCAAAATTCCATCAACTATCATACTAATTGGACAAATCAAATTGGGCAGAGCAGCCTTGAGGATGAGTTCATTGAGTGTATTAGGGATGGGTTTCTTGAGCAGTATGTAACTGAACTGACCAGGGGGCAAGCAACCTTAGATCTGGTCCTGTGTAACGAGACAGGATTAATTAAAAATGTCCTAGTAAAGGATCCCCTTGGAATGAGTGACCATAACATGGTTGAATTCCATATTCAATTAGAGGGTGAGAAGGTTGGATCTCAAACAAGCGTGCTAAGCTTGAATAAAGGAGACTATGAAGGTATGAGAGCGGAATTGAGTAGAGTGGATTGGGAAAATAGATTAAAGGGTAAGACGATACATGATCAGTGGTGTACATTCAAGGAGTTATTTTACAACTTCCAAAAAAAATATATTCCACTGAGAAGAAAAGGGTGTAAAAGAAAAGACAGCCATCCGTGGCTAAGTAAAGAAATTAAGGATAGTATTCGACTAAAAACAAGGGCATATAAGGTAGCCAAATCTAGTGGGAGGATAGAGGATTGGGAAAACTTTAAAAGACAGCAAAAAATAACAAAAAGATTGATTAAGAAAGGGAAGATAGATTATGAAAGTAAATTAGCAAAAAATATAAAAACAGATAGTAAGAGTTTTTATAGTTATATAAAAAGAAAAAGGGTGGCTAAAGTAAATGTTGGTCCCTTAGAGGATGAGACCGGGAAATTAATGGTGGGAAATATGGAGATGGCAAAAACACTGAATGAATATTTTACATCAGTCTTTACAGTAGAAGACACTAAGAATATCCCAACACTGGCAAACAGGGGGTTAAAGGGGGGGAGGAGCTAAACACGATCAAAATCACTAAGGAAGTGGTACTCGGTAAAATAATGGGACTCAAGGCGGATAAATCACCTGGACCTGATGGCTTACATCCTAGGGTCTTGAGGGAAGTGGCGGTAGGGATTGTGGATGCATTGGTAATAATTTTCCAAAACTCCCTGAACTCGGCAAAGGTCCCGGCAGACTGGAAAACTGCTAATGTAACACCCTTATTTAAAAAGGGCAGTAGACAGAAGGCTGGAAACTGTAGACCGGTTAGCCTAACATCTGTGGCAGGTAAAATTTTGGAGTCCATTATTAAGGAGACAGTAACAGGACATTTGGATAATCATAATTTAATAGGACAAAGTCAGCATGGTTTTATGAAGGGGAAGTCATGTTTGACAAATTTGCTGGAGTTCTTTGAGGAAGTAACGTATAGGGTGGATAAAGGTGAACCAGTGGACGTAGTGTATTTAGACTTCCAAAAGGCATTTGACAAGGTGCCACACAAAAGATTATTGCTTAAGATAAAAAATCACGGGATTGGGGGTAATATTCTGGCATGGATAGAGGATTGGCTATCTAACAGAAGGCAGAGAGTTGGGATAAATGGTTCATTCTCAGACTGGCAATCAGTAACTAGTGGTGTTCCGCAGGGGTCAGTGCTGGGTCCCCAACTCTTTGCAATCTATATTAACGATTTGGAGGAGGGGACCGAGTGTAACATCAAAGTTTGCAGATGATACTAAGATGGGAGGGAAAGTAGTGAGTGAGGAGGACATAAAAAACCTTCAAGGGGACATAGACAGGCTAAGTAAGTGGGCAGAGATTTGGCAGATGGAATACAATACTGGAAAGTGTGAGGTTATGCACTTTTCAGGAAAAATCGTAGAGCAAGTTATTATCTTAATGGCAAGAAACTGGAAAGTACTGAAGTAGAAAGGGATCTGGGGGTCCTGGTGCACGAAACTCAAAAGGTTAGTATGCAGGTGCAGCAAGTGATTAAGAAGGCCAATGGAATGTTGGCTTTCATTGCTAGGGGGATAGAATATAAAAATAGGGAGGTATTGCTTCAGTTGTACAAGGTATTGGTGAGGCCGCACCTGGAATACTGCGTACAGTTTTGGTGTCCATACTTAAGAAAGGACATACTTGCTCTCGAGTCAGTACTAAGAAGGTTCACTCGGTTAATCCTGGGGATGAGGGGATGGACATAGGAGAGGTTGAGTAGATTGGGACTCTACTCATTGGAGTTCAGAAGAATGAGAGGCGATCTTATTGAAACATATAAGATTGTGAAGGGGTCGGATCGGGTGGATGCGGGGAAGATGTTCCTGATGATGGGTGAAACTAGAACTAGGGGGCATAGTCTTAGAATAAGGGGCTGCTCTTTCAAAACTGAGATGAGGAGGAACTACTTCACTCAGAGGGTGGTAGGTCCATGGAATATGCTGCCCCAAAAAGCTGTAGAAGCTACATCATTACATAAATTTAAAACAGAAATAGACAGTTTCCTAGAAGTAAAGGGAATTAAGGGTTACAGGGAGCGGGCGGGAATTAAGGGTTACAGGGAGCGGGCAGGAATTTGGACATGAGTCTAGGTTCGGATCGGTCATGGCCCTGTGGGTAGCGGAGCGGGCCCAGGGGCCGTGTAGCCTGATCCTGCTCCTATTTCGTGTGTCTAATTCTGTTAGTTTCAGGAGATGGTTCTGTGATAGTGGATTGGCGGTTAGGATCAGATCAGCCATGATCTTATTGAATGGCGGAGCAGGCTCGAGGGGCCGATTGGCCGACTCCTGCTCCTATTTCTTATGTTCTTATTCTGGAACGGTTCCTGCGGATTGGAAGGTGGCAAATGTAACCCCACTATTTAAGAAAGGAGGGAGAGAGAAAACGGGGAACTACAGACCAGTTAGCCTGACATCAGTACAGGAAACTTTGTGCTATCCGGCACCGACGGGACCGAGCTGTTGCCGTTCCCTCAAAACTGCCGGACACACCAGCGCTGATGTTGAAGCATATGGAGCTTTTCATCTCCGTATCTGGCAACAAACCCTGTTGCTTAGCAACAGCTTCTAAACAGTTGGCCGTACCTTGGAAGCGTCTCTGTCGCTTAGCAACAGCTTCAGAGAGACTTTGCAGAGCCTGACTGTTGGGAAAAAAAGCCACGAGAAGAAAAAAAATCTTAACAAAACGGCTTCTGATTTTTGCCGGTGGCTCGAGCTTGCCGGACATTTAGCCTCTGGATAACACAAAGTTTCCTGTAGTAGGGAAAATGCTAGAATCTATTATTAAGGACGTGGTAACAGGGCACTTAGAAAATAATAATAGGATTGGGCAGAGTAACACGGATTTATGAAAGAGAAATCGTGTTTGATAAATCTGTTGGAGTTTTTTGAGGTTGTAACTAGCAGAATAGATAAGGGGGAACCAGTGGATGTGGTATATTTGGATTTTCAGAAGGCATTTGATAAGGTGTCACACAAGAGGTTATTAAACAAAATTAGGGCTCACGAGATTGTGGGTACTATACTAGCATGGATTGAGGGTTGGTTAACGGACAGAACACTGAGAGTAGGAATAAACGGGTTATTTTCGGGTTAGCAGGCTATAACTAGTGGGGTACCGCAAGGATCAGTGCTTGGGCCTCAGCTATTCACAATCTACATCAATGATTTGGATGAGGGGACCAAATGTAATATATCCAAGTTCGCTGATGACACAAAGCTGGGTGGGAATGTAAGTTGTGAGGAGGATGCAAGGAGGCTTCAAGGGGATATAGACAGGCTAAGTGAGTGGGCAAGAACATGGCAAATGGAATATAATGTGGAGAAATGTGAAGTAATCTACTGTGGTCGGAAAAATAGAGAAGCAGAGTATTTTTTAAATGGTGAGAGATTGAGAAATGTTAGAAACATATAGAAAATAGAAACATAGAAAAATAGGAGCAGGAGTCGGCCATTCGGCTCTTCGAGCCTGCTCCGCCAGTCAATATGATCATGGCTGATCCTCTATCTCAATACCACATTCCTGCTCTCCCCCCATGTTGGTGTTCAGAGGGACCTGGGTGTTCTTCTACACGAATCACTGAAAGTTAACACGCAGGTACAGCAAGCAATTAGGAAAGCAAATGGTATGTTGGCCTTTATTACAAGAGGATTTGAGTATAAGAGTAAAGACGTCTTACTGCAATTATATAGGGCCCTGGTGAGACCACACCTGGAGTATTGTGGACAGTTTTGGTCTCCTTACCTAAGGAAGGATATACTTGCCATAGAGGGAGTGCAACAAAGGTTCACCAGACTGGTTCCTGGGATGGGGGGTTGTCATAAGAAATAGGAGCAGGAGTCGGCCATTCGGCCCTTCGAGCCTGCTCCGCCATTCAATGAGATCATGGCTGATCTTCTGCCTCAACTCCATTCACCGGCCCTATCGCCATCTCCCTTGATGCCCTTACTAGTCAGAAATCTATCGACTTCTGTTTTGAATATACCCAATGACTGAGCCTCCACAGCCCTCTGGGGTAGAGAATTCCAAAGATTCACCACCCTCTGTGTGAAGAAATTTCTTCTCATCTCAGTCCTGAATGGCCAACCCTTTATCCTGAGGCTGTGGCCCCTGGTTCTAGACTCCCCAGCCAAGGGAAACATTCTCCCAGCATCCATCCTATCAAGCCCTGTAATAATTTTGTATGCTTCAATGAGAACCCCTCTCATTCTTCTGAATTCAAGAGAATACAGGCCTAGTTCACTCAATCTCTTCTCATACGACAGTCCCGCCATCCCAGGAATCAATCTCGTGAACCTTCGTTGCACTCCCTCTATGGCAAGTATATCCTTCCTTAGGTAAAGAGAACAAAACTGTACACAGCACTTCAGGTATGGTCTCACCAAGGCCCTGTATAATTGGAGTAAGACTTCTTTACTCCTGTACTCAAATCCTCTTGTAATGAAGGCCAGCATACCATTTGCCTTCCTAATGGCTTGCTGCACCTGCACATTCACTTTCAGTGACTCATGTACAAAGACACCCAGGTCCCTTTGAGCATCTGCATTCTCCAATATTTCACCATTTAGGAAATACTCTGCCTTTCTGTTTTTTCTACCAAAGTGGATAACTTCACATTTATCCACATTATATTCCATCTGCCATGTTCTCGCCCACTCACTGAGCCTGTCGAGATCCCCTTGAAGCCTCTTCACATCCTCTTCACAACTGACACTGACACCTAGCTTTGTATCATCAGCAAATTTGGAAATGTTACATTGTCCTATGAGGAGAGATTGAGTAGACTAGACCTATATTCTCTAGAGTTTAGAAGAATGAGAGGTGATCTCATTGAAACATACAAAATTCTTACAGGGCTTGACAGGGTAGATGCAGGGAGGTTGTTTCCCCGTGGCTGGAGAGTCTAGAACTAGGGGTCACAGTCTCAGAATAAGGGGTCGGCCATTTAGGACTGAGATGAGGAGGAATTTCTTCACTCAGAGGGCGGTGAATCTTTGGAATTCTCTGCCCCAGAGGGCTGTGGAGGCTCAGTCGTTGAGTATATTCAAGGCCGAGATCGATAGATTTTTGGACTCTCGGGGAAACAAGGGATATGGGGATCGGGCGGGAAAGTGGAGATGAGGTCGAAGATCAGCCATGATCTTATTGAATGGTGGAGCAGGCTCGAGTGGGTGTTTGGCCTGCTCCTGCTCATGTTCTTGTGTTCATTTCTGCAAGTTAATATGCAAATGATTTTGTAGATGTGAATGAAAATGATTTAAAATGAAACATTTTTTGCAGCCCACTGCGCGAGGTTTGGGAGTTCTGTCCTCAAGAGAAGCTTTGATTTTTGGTTATCACTTAAAACCAAATTACCATGAAATATTTTCCAGCTTATTTTTAATGTATTATTACTGCTTATTCACAGGAAGGGTAGTGGAAATCTGGACCTCGCTTTCCCAAAGAGGCTGGGGATCAATTGGAGACTGAGATAGATTTTTTGTTGGGTAGAAGGTATCGAGGAACAGGGAGCAAAGGCGAGTAGATGGAGTCGAGGTGCAGATCAGCCATGACCTGACTGAATGGCTCGAGGGGCTGAGGGGCCTCCTGGGCCTCTGTTCGCCTGCTTCCAAAGTTAATTTCTTTTCAGCTTTTTGTTGTTCGGAAACTGCAGTTTTTTTGTAAAGGCTGTTCTTTGGACGGATTGTGAAGGGTGATGTGTTTGAAATTCTCTTCACAGGTGACATGTATGAAGTTGGTGCTGAGAGCGGCCGGTATTATTGCCTGAATGTTCCACTCCGCGATGGAATCGACGACCAAAGTAAGGGAGGAGCGTTCAATCCTTCTCACTCACTCGCTCCCGCAAATATCTCTCCCAAGCCTCCACTCGATCTTTCCACACTATTGGCCTCTCTGAACAGTCCATTCCAAACATGATTTCAAAAACCTGGCCTCAGTAAAAGTGACCATGAAGCTGTCGGATTGTGGTAAAAACCCAACTGGTTCACTAATTTAAAAAAAAGAATTAACTCACGGGATGTGGGCGTCGCTGGCAATGCCCGCCATTGACCGCCCATTCCTAGTTGCCCTGAGAAGGTGGTGGTGGTGGACCTTCTTGAACCGCTGGTACGACGGAGTGTTTCGCTGGGCCACTTCGGAGGGCAGTTAAGATTCACCCACGATGGTCTGGGACTGGAGTCACATACAGGCCCAGACCAGGTAAGGATGGCAGGTTTCCTTCCCGGAAGTGACCATTATGGGTACTGTTGCAGAGTGGTTATGTTACTGGACTAGTAATCGAGGGGCCTAGACCAATGATCCGGAGACACGAGTTCACTTCCCACCACGGCAGCTGGGGAATTTAAATGCAATTAATTAAATCAGAAATTAAAAAAGCTAGTATCTGTAATGGTGACCATGAAACCACCGGATTGTTGTAAAAACCCATCCGGTTCACTAATGTCCTTTAGGGAAGGAAATCTGCCGCCCTTACCCGGTCTGGGCCTGTGACCACAGCATTGTGGTTGATTTTTAACTGTCCCTCTGAAATGGCCGAGCGAGACACTCAGTTGTATTCAAGAAGGCGGCTCACCACCCCCTTCTCGAGGGCAATTCGGGATGGGCAAGAAATGCTGGCCTTGCCAGCGACGCCCACATCCCGTGAATGAATTTTTTTTTAAATGAGTGAACCAGTTGGGATTTTACCACAATCCGACCGCTTCACGGTCACTTTTACTGAGGCCAGATTTTTATTCACAGATTTTTCAAACTGAATTCAAATTCTCAGCCTGCCGTGGTGGAGACTTGAACTCGCGTTCTCTGGATTACTAGCCCACCAACATAGCCACTGCACTACCTTGATTGGGTCGGTGGTGCTGCTGGAAGTACAGTACGGTGCTGACAATGAGGCTGGTGTAGATGTGAGCTGTGGAGGTGCAGTCGGTATGGACAGTCCATGCACCAACTTGGTGCTGGAGGCAGTCGCCCGTTAGCACCGCCCCCCCCCCCCCCCCCCCCCCCAAGGATTGATTGCAAGAGCCGTGAACGACGGTGCAAGCACCTGATGAAGCAAAAAAATGTTCCATCCGCGCATCCGTATTTAAAACTACGCTGCATGACAGGCAAAAGGTGCAATCTGTCCAACTGAGCAGAGAATAGGGAAACAATACATTCAGATATAACTGGGCCGCAGAACAGGACGACACCGGCTCAAGGGGTGTGAGGGGCAAGTTAGATGAGCACTTCACAAGTTGCCAGGGTGCGGGACTCATTTAAAAGAAACACAGGACACAGATTTAAGGTGATTGGCAAAAGAACCAGAAGGGGAGCTGAGAATTTATTTTACACAGCGAGTTGTTGTGATCTGGAACGCGCTGCCTGAAAGGGCAGTGGAAGCAGATTCAATAGTGACTTTCAAAAGGGCGTTGCATGAGTACTTGAAGAGGAAACAATTTGCAGGGTTATGGGGGGAGTGGGACTAATTGGAGAGCTCGTTCAAAGAGCTGGCACAGGCACGATGGGCCGAATGGCCTCCTGTGGTGTAATGAAACAGCTGGGTGCCGTAATGGAGAGATGTTGGCGTTCTGGAAGAATGAGATCAAACTGGCTGAAGGGCAGCTTTCACCCCAGCCTATCTGTTGTCAGCTGTGGTTCAGTAGCACACTCGCCTCTGAGTCAGAAGGTTGTGGGTACAAGTCCCGCTCCAGGTACTTGAGCACATAAAGCTAGGCTGACACTCCAGTGCAGTGCTGAGGGGGTGCTGCACTGTCGGAGGAGCCGTCTTTTGGATGAGACGTTAAACCGAGGCCCTGTCTGCCCTCTCAGGTGGACGTAAAAGATCCCATGGCCACTATTTCGAAGAAGATCAGGGGAGTGCTCCCCGGTGTCCTGGCCAATATTTATCCCTCAATCAACATCACTAAAGCTGTGCGCAAATTGGCTGCCGCATTTCCCACATTACAACAGTGACTCCACTTCAAAAAAAATACTTCATTGGCTGTAATGCACTTTGAGACGTCCAGTGGACGTGAAAGGCGCTGTAGAAATGCAAGTCTTTAGTTATACAGCACAGAAAGAGGCCCGTCGTGTCCGCGCCGGCCATCAAGTCCTGTCTATTCTAATCCCATTTTCCAGCACTTGGTCCGTAGCCTTGTATGCTATGGCATTTCAAGTGCTCATCTAAATGCTTCTTGAATGTTGTGAGGGTTCCTGCCTCTACCACCCTTTCAGGCAGTGAGTTCCAGATTCCAACCACCCTCTGGGTGAAAAGGTTTTTCCTCAAATCCCCTCTAAACCTCCTGCCCCTTACCTTGAATCTATGCCCCCTGGTTATTGACCCCTCTACTAAGGGGAAAGTTCCTTTTTATCTACCCTATCCATGCCCCTCATAATTTTGTACACCTCAATCGGGTCTCCCCTCAGCCTTCTCTGCTCCAAGGAAAACAACCCCAGCCTGTCCAGTCTCTCTTCATAGCTGAAGCGCTCCAGCCCAGGTAACATCCTGGTGAATCTCCTCTGCACCCTCTCCAATGCAATCACATCCCTCCTATAGTGTGGCGACCAGAACTGCACACAGTATTCCAGCTGTGGCCTAACTAGCGTTTTATACAGATCCATCATAACCTCCCTGCTCTTATATTCTATGCCTTGGCTAATGAAGGCAAGTATCCCATATGCCTTTTTAACCATCTTATCTACCGGTCCTGCTGCATTCAGGGATCTGTGTACATGCACACCAAGGTCCCTCTGATCCTCTGTCCTTCCTAGGGTCCTACCATTCATTGTGTATTCCCTTGCCTTGTTAGTCCTCCCAAAATGCATCACCTCACACTTTTCAGGGTTAACTTCCATTTGCCACTGTTCTGCCCACCTAACCAACCCATCTATATCGTTCTGTAGCCTGAGGCTTCCCTCCTCGCTATTTACCACTCCACCAATTTTCATGTCATCTGCAAACTTACTGATCATACCTCGTACATTCATATCTAAATCATTAATGTACACTACAAACAGCAAAGGACCCAGCACCGATCCCTGCGGTACACCACTGGACACAGGCTTCCAGTCACAAAAACAACCTTCGACCATCACCCTCTGCCTCCTGCCACTAAGCCAATTTTGGATAAAAATGTGCCAAATTGCCCTGGATCCCATGGGCTCTTACCTTCTTGACCAGTCTCCCATGTGGGACTTTGTCAAAAGCCTTACTGAAGTCCATGTCGACTACATCAACTGCACTACCCTCATCCACACACCTAGTCACCCCCTCAAAGTTCAATCAAATTGGTTAGACATGATCTCCCCCTGACAAAGCCATGCTGACTATCCTTGATTAATCCTTGCCTCTCCAAGTGGAGACTAATTCTGTCCCTCAGAATTTTTTCCAATAATTTCCCTACCACTGATGTTAGGCT
Organism: Somniosus microcephalus; assembly: GCF_052327205.1. NCBI lineage: Eukaryota > Metazoa > Chordata > Chondrichthyes > Squaliformes > Somniosidae > Somniosus > Somniosus microcephalus. The sequence goes on along the minus strand of NC_140994.1, from coordinate 268,662,322 downwards.
CACTGGCCTGTAATTCCCTGGTTTATCCCTACTACCCTTCTTGAATAATGGTACTACGTTGGCTGTTCTCCAGTCCTCTGGCACCTCCCCTGTGGCCAGAGAGGTTCTGAAAATTTGTGTCAGAGCCCCTGCAATCTCCTCCCTTGCCTCACACAGCAGCCTGGGATACATCTCGTCTGGGCCTGGGGATTTATCCACTTTTAAGCCCGCTAAAACCGCTAGTACCTCCTCCCTCTCAATACCAATTTGTTCAAGTATATCACAATCCCCCTGCCTGATTTCTATGTCTACATCGTCCTTCTCCATAGTGAACACAGATGCAAAATATTCATTTAAAACCTCACCTACATCTTCCGGCTCTACACACAGATTGCCACTTTGGTCCTTAATGTGCCCTACTCTTTCCCTGGTTATCCTCTTGCCCTTAATTATATACTTATAAAACACCTTGGGACTTTCCTTTTATTTTGCCCGCCAGTGTTTTTTCATGCCCCCTCTTCGCTCTCCTAATTTCTTTTTTAAGTACCCCCCTGCACTTTCTATACTCCTCTAGGGCTTCCACTGATTCCACTTCCTTTCTTTTATCTCTCTTGGGAAGTATTCTTTAAGGAGAGGCTGCCCAACAATAGGGATGCATTGGTAAAATTAAATGTAGTACAAGGTCGTCAGTTGGGTTTCGATAATGAGCTTGTCCCTTATCAGTAACTTTAGTTTTAACGAGTTCTTCTTCCATAGACCGGTACAGCTCCCCAACTTTGTTATCTTATCGATAGTTTGTCTATTCTACCAAGTGAAACTTCTAATTATAATTCTGTACCGTTCCACACCAACCTCCTGCTTCTAAAAAAGGTGACATAATTGCAGATGTTTCTGTACCGTTCCACATCAACCTCCTGCTTCTAAAAAAGGTGACATAATTGCAGATGTTTCCTTCTACAGAACTTATCAACTGATTAAAGCTCTCTGAAATATATGCATCTGTTATGCACTGGAATGTGTTTTGATTAGGTACTAAACTGACCATTGAGTTAAGGTTGGTCTTAATTCAACAGTTCATAAGAACATTCATATAAAATTCTAACAGTACTAGACAGACTAGATGCAGGAGGAAGGATGTTCCCGATGGTCGGGGAGTCCAGAACCAGGGGTCACAGTCTAAGGATAAGGGGTAAGCCATTTAGGACTGAGATGAGGAGGAATTTCTTCACCCAGAGAGTGGTGAACCTGTGGAATTCTCTACCACAGAAGGCAGTTGAGGCCAATTCATTAAATATATTCAAGAAGGAGTTAGATATATTTCTTAAGGCTAAAGGGATATGGGGAGAAGGCAGGGACAAGATACTGAATTTGGATGATCAGCCATGATCGCATTAAATGGCGGAGCAGGCTCGAGGGGCCGAATGGCCGACTCCTGCTCCTATCTTCTATGTTTCTATGTAACATAAGAAATAGGAGCAGGAGTCGGCCATTCGGCCCCTCGAGCCTGCTCCCCCATTCAATAAGATCATGGCTGATCATCGACCTCAACTCCACTTTCCCGCCCGATCTCCATATCCCTCGATTCCCCTAGAGTCCAAAAATCTATCGATCTCAGCCTTGAATATACTCAACGACTGAGCCTCCACAGCCCTCTGGGGTAGAGAATTCCAAAAGATTCACCACCCTCGGAGTGAAGAAATTTCTCCTCATCTCAGTCTTAAATGGCTGACACCTTATTCTGAGACTGTGACCCCTGGTTCTAGACGCTCCAGCCAGGGGGAAACATCCTCGCAGCATCTACCCTGTGAAGCCCCGTAACAATTTTGTATGTTTCAATGAGATCACCTCTCATTCTTCTAAACTCTAGGGAATATAGGCCTAGTCGACTCAATCTCTCCTCATAGGACAATCCCCCCATCCCAGGAATCAGTCTAGTGAACCTTCGTTGCACTTCCTCTGTGGCAAGTATATCCTTCCTTGGGTAAGGAGACCAGAACTGTACACAATACTCCAGGTGTGGTCTCACCAGGTCCAGTGGTCACTGTGCTTACACTTACTCACTGAACAGGCAAAGGCTCAAGTTTATTATTACAATATAAAGAAAAATCAACTGCGGTTTAACATGAGCAGACTCCAGGACAGTCTGACTAACCATTTCCTTACAGCAGTTAGACTGATCCCTGGGATGAGAGGGCTGTCCTATGAGGAGAGATTGTGTAGAATGGGCCGATACTCTCTGGAGTTTAGAAGAATGAGAGGTGATGTCACTGAAACGTACAGGATTCTGAGGGGGATTGACAGGGTTGATGCTGAGAGGTTGTTTCCCCCTGGCTGGAGAGTCTAGAACCAGGGGTCACAGTCTCAGGATAAGGGGTCGGCCATTTAAGATGAAATGAGGAAGAATTTCTTCACTCAGGGTGGTGAATCTTTAGAATTCTCTGCCCCAGAGGGCTGTGGAGGCTCAGTCGTTGGGTATATTCAAGGCTGAGATCGATAGATTTTTGGACTCTCGGGGAATCGAGGGATATGGAGATCGGGCGGGAAAGTGGAGTTCATAGAATCATAGAATGGTTACAGCACAGAAGGAGACCATTCGGCCCATCAAGCCCGTGCCGGTTCTCTGCAAGAGCACTTCAGCTAGTCCCACTCCCCTGCCCTTTCCCTGTAGCCCTCCAAATATTTTTTTGAGTTGATTTGAGGTCGAAGATCAGCCATGATCTTATTGAATGGCGGAGCAGGCTCGAGGGGCCTAATGGCCGACTCCTGCTCCTATTTCTTATGTTCTTATCATTCTTATTAGCACCGTGATTGAATGCTGCTGTTTTAAACGTGGTAGTGGGGCAGTGGGGATGTCCTTGTCTTCTGACTTTGCAGTTGCCTCTCTCATCTGGGTTTCAGGCTACAGACTCCTGTTCCAGCCAGTTATCAAGCAGGTTGTGGATTTCTATCAGCCCACGTGCCTCGTGCTCCAGGTAAGTTTCCTTTTGTTTCCTTACCGTCCCCTCCCACCAGCTTTCTCAGAAGCGCAGTTGTCAAACTCCCTTCCCATTGGACAGGAACAGATGGAGATATCCTGGCAACGTTGGTAGTTGAGCTGCTCTTTGCACTGTTGTGTGGTCACCGACTCGCGGGCTGAGTGCTGCGTGTGTGTGGTTGCACAGTAACGGTGGAGTAATGCTGTTAGGATTGTAAAAGGGGGTGCAGGAATAGAGAGACCTGGGGGTGTGTGTACACAAATCATTGAAGGTGGCAGGACAAGTTGAGAAGGCTGTTTAAAAAAATTAAAAAAAAGCATATGGGATCCTTGGCTTTATGAATAGAGGCATAGAGTATAAAAGCTAAACCTTTATAAATCACTGGTTCGGCCCCAGCTGGAGTATTGTGTCCAATTCTGGGCATCACACTTTAGGAAGGATGTCGAGGCCTTGGAGAGGGTGCAGAGGAGATTGACCAGAATGGTTCCAGGGATGAGGCACTTCAGTTACGTGGAGAGGCTGGAGAAGCTGGGATTGTTCTCCTTAGAGCAGAGAAGGTTAAGGGGAGATTTAATAGAGGTGTTCAAAATCATGAGGGGTTTTGATAAATAGGGAGAAACTGTTTCCACTGACAGAGATTTAAGATAATTAGCAAAAGAACCAGAGGGGAGATGAGAATTTTGTTTACGCAGCGAGTTGCTGTGATCTGGAATGCGCTGCCTGAAAGGGCGGTGGAAGCAGATTCAGTAGTAACTTTCAAAAGGGAATTGGATAAATACTTGAAGGGGAAAATTTTGCAGGGCTGTGGGGGGGGAGTGGGACTAATTGGAGAGCTCTGGGGACTGCAGTGATTTTGATTTGTTGATTGTGTCACACGGCCGTGTCTAACGTTGTTTATTTATTTATTCCAGTGTGGTGCGGACTCTCTCGGCTGCGATCGCCTCGGTTGCTTCAACCTCAGCATAAAAGGACACGGGTAACATACGCCTAGCTTGTTTTGGTACCAGCGTGGGTTCCATAGTGAAGAGACCTTTCTTCACCTGGCCTGACATAGCAGCGCTGATACTGAACTGGTGACTTTGGACCTCTGGGTCCTAAAGCTCTCCACCACTGGGGGTTTTCCTCGCCTCGTGTCTGGGTCTGTTGTAGACTCATTGATAGAGATTGATCGCCGTGATTGGTCAACCATTCCATTATCGTTGGATCATGGGACTGCCAGGATGGTTGACGGTGAACGAGACGGACCTCTGGTCTTTTAGCGTCCAGCAATCCCTCTGTTCCACTAGTTAGCAGTGGTTGGAAAAAGCTCCATTGGCTTTCATAGAAACATAGAAGATAGGAGCAGGAGTAGGCCATTCGGCCCTTCGAGCCTGCTCCGCCATTCAACGAGATCATGGCTGATCATCCAAACCCTAGCACTCGGTCCCTACACCGACAGCCATCCCACCCAAGCCCTATCCCCGTAACCCCATGTATTTAATCCCCCCTAACACTAAGGGCCAATTTTTATCGTGGCCAATCAACCTAACCCGCACATCTTTGGACTGTGGGAGGAAACCGGAGCACCCGGAGGAAACCCACGCAAACACGGGGAGAATGTGCAAACTCCACACAGACAGTCACCCGAGGCCGGATTTGAACCCGGGTCCCTGGCGCTGTGAGGCAACAGTGCTAACCACTATGCCACCGTGCTGCCCTCTCCTCCATAACCAGAAATCTCTGCCTCCCCGAATATTATGGTATGTTGTTGCCACAGTGCACTCCGCCAGTGCTGCCGATTCCTGGCTCGCTCACCCTGGGTAGTAATCCAAGGGGCAGAGGATGTACGTTAAAGAAAGAACGAATTTGCATTTCTCCAGCGCCTTTCGTGACCTCAGGACGTCCCAAAGTGCTTTACAGCCAATGAAGTATTTTTGCAGTGTAGTCACTGTTGTAATGTAGGAAACACGGCAGCCAATTTGCACAGCAAGCTCCCACAAACAGCAATGCAATAAATGACCAGTGAATCTGTTTTTGTGATGTTGGTTGAGGGATAAATATTGGCCCCAGATCACCAGGGAGAACTCCCCTGCTCTTCTTTGAAATAATGCCGTGGGATCTTTTACGTCCACCTGAGGGGGAGATGGGGCCTCAGTTTAACGTCTCATCTGAAAGGCAGCACCTCCGACAGTGCAGCACTCCCTCGGTACTGACCCTCCGACAGTGCAGCACTCCCTCGGTACTGACCCTCCGACAGTGCAGCACTCCCTCAGTACTGCCCCTCCGACAGTGCAGCACTCCCTCAGTACTGCCCCTCCGACAGTGCGGCGCTCCCTCAGTACTGACCCTCCGACAGTGCCGCGCTCCCTCAGTACTGCCCCTCCGACAGTGCAGCGCTCCCTCAGTACTGCCCCTCCGACAGTGCGGCGCTCCCTCAGTACTGCCCCTCCGACAGTGCGGCGCTCCCTCAGTACTGCCCCTCCGACAGTGCGGCGCTCCCTCAGTACTGACCCTCCGACAGTGCCGCGCTCCCTCAGTACTGCCCCTCCGACAGTGCGGCGCTCCCTCAGTACTGACCCTCCGACAGTGCCGCGCTCCCTCAGTACTGCCCCTCCGACAGTGCCGCGCTCCCTCAGTACTGCCCCTCCGACAGTGCCGAGCTCCCTCAGTACTGCCCCTCCGACAGTGCGGCGCTCCCTCAGTACTGCCCCTCCGACAGTGCGGCGCTCCCTCAGTACCGCCCCTCTGACAGTGCAGCGCTCCCTCAGTACTGCCCCTCCGACAGTGTGGCGCTCCCTCAGTACCGCCCCTCTGACAGTGCAGCACTCCCTCAGTACTGCCCCTCCGACAGTGCAGTGCTCCCTCAGTACTGGTGCTGGGAGTGTCGGCCTGGATTATGTGCTCAATTATCTGGAGTGGGACTCGAAGTCACGACCTTCTAACTCCGAGGCGAGAGTGTTACCCACTGAGCCACGGATGAAATTTGTCTTGAACAGAACAGCCTGTCTGCATTCTCTTGTTCAGTCCCAGGGCAGAACCATCTCGCCGCACAGCCTTTTGATGAGTGACAGTCTGTACAGCGACTCGTATACAAAAGCCAGCCTGCCTAGTTAGATATAAATTATTCTCCTTTATTACTGACTGTTAGTAAGCAAGATTGCTTATTGTTTGGATTCTGGGAGAAAACAACTTCTGATTAACATACAAACCACCTTCAATCCGACTTTAGAATCACAACCTAGTATGGGTTTGTCTTGTAAAACTAACCCCTTTTAAGCAAACTTTAACTCAAAATATTTTAAAGTAACTCGTATCTAGATTCTTTGCTTTTGAGGCTGGGGGTTAATTGAAAATTTCTAAAGTTGAGATTTTTACTAACCAAGTGTGTTCAGGGATAATGGAACCATGACTGGTAAAGTTACAGATCGGCCATGATCTGATTGAATGGCGGAACAGGCTCGAGGGGCTGAATGGCCTCCTCCTGTTCCTAGGGATCCTGACCCGTCACTGGCAGTGGACTGAACGTGAACTTGGGAGGTCCTGATGTGATTTTCTTTTTGTTGCAGGGACTGTGTAGAGTTTGTGAAAAGCTTCAACATCCCTCTGCTGGTGATGGGAGGCGGAGGATACACCGTGCGTAACGTTGCCAGATGCTGGTGAGTGGCCGGAGTGTGAAACCTCAGAACTCGGGGACAGGCGGCAGCAAGCGACCATTGACGGGATGTGACTAGTGGTGTCCCCCAGGGATCAGTACTGGGGCCTCCGCTGCTCACTATATTGATGGAACGACTTGGATGAAGGAATCGAGAGGCGTATATCGAAGTTTGCCGATGACACTCAGTTAGTGGCACAGTAGAAAGTTGCAAAGGAACATTGACAGATTAAGTGAGTGAGCAAAACCGTAGCACATGGAGTTCAATGAGGGAAAGTGTGAGGTTGTCCACTTTGGACCCAAGAATGATCGATCAGAGTATTTTCTAGATGGCGAGAAGCGAGGAGCTGTGGAGGAGCCGAGAGATTTAGTTCATGTACAGAAGTCGCTAAAAGTTACTGGACAGGTACAAAAAATAATTTAAAAGGCTGCTGGAGTGTTGGCCTTTATCGCGGGGTCTGGAATACAGAGGGGAGGACGTGATGCTTCAGCTGTACAGAGCTCTGGTCAGACCCCCTCTGGAGTAACCGCGTTCAGTCCTGGGCCCCGCCCCTCGGGAAGGATATATCGGCCTCGGAGGGGGAGCAGCGCAGATTCACCAGAATGGTACCGGGGCTAAAAGGGTTAAATTACGAGGACAGGTTGCACAGACTGGGCTTGTATTCCCTCGAGTTTAGGAGGTTTAGAGGTGATTTAATTGAAGTGTTTTTAGGTGATTAAAGGATTCGATCGGGTCGAGAGAGAGAAAATATTTCCTCTGGTGGGGGGAGTCCAGAACAAGGGGGCAGAACCTTAAAATTAGAGCCAGGCCGTTCAGGGGGTGATGTCAGGAAGCACTTCTTCACACAAAGGGTGGGGGAAATCTGGAACTCTTTTCCCCCCCCCCCCCCCCCCCCCAAAAGAGCTGTTGAGGCTGGGGGTCAACTGAAAATTTCAAAACTGAGATTGTTAGATTTTTGTTGGGTGAGCGTATTACAGGTTAGGGAGCCAGGGCGGGCAGATGGAGAAGGTTAAGGGGAGTTTTAATAGAGTAGAGAGGGAGAAACTGTTTCCAGTGGCAGGAGGGTCGGTGACCAGAGGACACAGATTGAAGGTGACTGGTAAAGGAACCAGAAGGAATGAAAATTTGTTTTACGCAGCGAGTTGTTGTGATCTGGAACGCGCTGCCTGAAAGGGCGGTGGGAGCAGATTCAATAGTAACTTTCAAAAGGGAATTGGATAAATACTTGAAAAGGAAAAATTCACAGGGCTACGGGGAAAGAGCAGGGGGAGTGGGACTAATTGGGGAGCTCTTTCAAACAGCCGGCACAGGCACGATGGGCCGAATGGCCTCCTCCTGCGCTGTAAGATTCTGTGAACTGTTGAACTGCTACAATTGGTCGGCAGCAGGAGAGGTAATGAGCCAGCCTGTCTGTTCCAGATCACTGCCCAGTGCCTCCTGCTGAAAGTGTGTGAGTGTGTAAACATAAGCTGGGGGATATGATACAATGGGCCACGACTGGTGCCTTCCCGCCATGCTGGAATAGCCTGTCGGAATCCGCTGTTGACTTGACGCATTTGGTTATGGCAGCGGAGGGCAGTGTAGTGCCCGTGTCATCGTGCCACAGCCTTCAGGAGAGGACAGGAGAAATTGAGCAAAAAAGAAAACCGAGTTTGATTGGGAACGTGCGTTTGAGCTAACGGGCACAGGTCAGTTTATGAGCCGGAGGCAAAACAGATTCCGATTTGCTGTTTTATGTCTCTCATAGGACTTTCGAAACCTCGTTGCTTGTTGATGAAGAGATCAGTGATGAGCTGCCTTATAATGGTGAGTTAATTTTCAAACTGTGTCTGTGGGACTTGGTGCATCTAAAGGAACAATAGTGTTTCCTGTGTGCAACTAAAACCGGCGCACCAGTGGAATGCGTCCGGCCTCGCCGAGGTCAAGAACTCAAATCCCACCACGGCAAATCGTGAATTTAAATTCAGCAAAAAGAAATTATCACATTGTCGTAAAAAAATAAAACAATTGAGTAACTGGTGTCCTCCAAGACATGGACTGACTTACACAGTGACCCCCCCCCCCCCCCAACTGAACCGAACCCACTCGGAGCGACCCCTCCTTACCTGGTCTGACCCACTCGGAGTGACCGCTCCTTACCCAGTCTGACCAGGAGTGACCCCTCACCTGGTCTGACTCGGAGTGACCGCTCCTCACCCGGTCTGACCCGGAGTGACCGCTCCTCACCCGGTCTGACCCGGAGTGACCGCTCCTCACCCGGTCTGACCCGGAGTGACCGCTCCTCACCCGGTCTGACCCGGAGTGACCGCTCCTTACCCAGTCTGACCAGGAGTGACCGCTCCTTACTTGGTCTGACCCGGAGTGACCGCTCCTCACCCGGTCTGACCCGGAGTGACCGCTCCTCACCCGGTCTGACCCGGAGTGACCGCTCCTTACCCGGTCTGACCCGGAGTGACCACTCCTTACTTGGTCTGACCCGGAGTGACCGCTCTGACCTACACACGACTCCAGTCCCATCCTCTCCGGTTGCCTCTTCCACGCCCTCTGAATCGAGCCATTCGTTGAAACAACAATCCTGAAGAAAGGCCCACCGCCACTTTCTCGGAGCAACAAAGGATAGACAATAAATGCGGCCTTGCCAGCGACGCCCACCCCCCGAACCAAATTAAAAACCACGTATCCTCGATGGCGTAACCATAAATTTATGATTCACGAAAGTTTTTGGTGGGTCTTGTTGAAGTGGGTTGGAGAGGGTACAGAGGCGATTTACTGGAATGGTTCCAGGAATGAGGGACTTCAGTTATGTGGATAGACTGGAGAAGCTGGGGCTGTTCTTCTTGGAGCAGAGAAGGCTAAGAGGAGATTTGATAGAGATGTTCAAAATCATGAAGGATTGAGATAGAGTAAATCGGGAGAAACTGATTCCAATGGCTGAAGAGTCAGTAACCAGAGGACACGGATTTAAGGTGATTGGCAAAAGAACCAGAGGCGACCTGAGGGAAAACGTTTTTACGCAGCGAGTGCTTTGGATCTGGAATGCGCTGCTTGGCAGGGCGGTGAATACAGGTTCATTATTAGCCTTCAATGGGGAATTGGATAAATACTTGAAGGAGAACAAATTGCAGGGCTATGGGGAAAGAGCGGGGGAGCGGGACTGACTGGATTGCTCCTCGAGAGAGCCGGCGCAGACTCGATGGGCCGAATGGCCTGTGCTGTACTATTCTCTGATTCTATAACAGAGACATCAAACTGGTTCTACACACAAATTATAAGCTGTTGTTCATTTATTCACTAGTTTATCTCAGCAGTAAGATGCCGAGTTTTATCTTCCAGTTCTGGTGTCCGACCCACCTTGATGTCTCTGTTGAACCAGGAGTGTGGTTCAGTAACACAGGTGCCCGTTCGGCACTCAGTGTAACCACCCAAAGGCACTTCAGGCGAGGGAGAGCTATGAGTCAAAGTAAACGCAGTCCTGGGTCAGGGAGAGCCCTGAATCTTCCCACTGCTCCCATTATTGAAGGTCCCTTCATTGTGTAAGGCTGAGGTAGTGAGAGTTTTCAGCATTAAGCCAGGCGAGAGAATCTGATTGCACCCTGCTATCTCGGTGCTCACTGGCATTAATTTAAGAATGCGCTCGTTTCTCTCAGAATACTTCGAGTACTTCGCTCCAGACTTCACGCTTCACCCAGATGTCAGCACCAGGATTGAAAACCAGAACACCAGGCAGGTTAGTCACGGGCTTCCTGAACATGAGCAACATTATTTCTGTCTTTTCGTCCATAATAACTGGTGTTTAGGACTTCTTTTCGATGATTTTTATGCTCAGTACGCTGAAGGATGTTAGTGCTGCAAAGTTTCAGGCACCCATTGTCAGCTTCAAACACTCCCAGGGCAGGTACAGCACGGGTTAGATACAGAGTAAAGCTCCCTCTACACAGTCTCATCAAACACTCCCAGGACAGGTACAGCACAGGTTAGATACAGAGTAAAGCTCCCTCTACACTGTCACATCAAACACTCCCAGGGCAGGTACAGCACGGGTTAGATACAGAGTAAAGCTCCCTCTACACTGTCCCATCAAACACTCCCAGGGCGGGTACAGCACGGGTTAGATACAGAGTGAAGCTCCCTCTACACTGTCCCATCAAACACTCCCAGGGCAGGTACAGCACGGGTTAGATACAGAGTAAAGCTCCCTCTACACTATCCCATCAAACACTCCCAGGGCAGGTACAGCACGGGGTTACAAATAGAGTAAAGCTCCCTCTACACTGTCCCATCAAACACTCCCAGGGCAGGTACAGCACGGGTTAGATACAGAGTAAAGCTCCCTCTACACTGTCCCATCAGACACTCCCAGGGCAGGTCCAGCACGGGTTAGATACAGAGTAAAGCTCCCTCTACACTGCCCCATCAAACACTCCCAGGGCAGGTACAGCACGGGTTAGATACAGAGTAAAGCTCCCTCTACACTGTCACATCAAACACTCCCAGGGCAGGTACAGCACGGGTTAGATACAGAGTAAAGCTCCCTCTACACTGCCCCATCAAACACTCCCAGGGCAGGTACAGCTCGGGTTAGATACAGAGTAAAGCTCCCTCTACACTGTCCCATCAAACACTCCCAGGGCAGGTACAGCACAGGTTAGATACAGAGTAAAGCTCCCTCTACACTGCCCCATCAAACACTCCCAGGGCAGGTACAGCTCGGGTTAGATACAGAGTAAAGCTCCCGCTACACTGTCCCATCAAACACTCCCAGGGCAGGTACAGCTCGGGTTAGATACAGAGTAAAGCTCCCTCTACACTGCCCCATCAAACACTCCCAGGGCAGGTACAGCTCGGGTTAGATACAGAGTAAAGCTCCCTCTACACTGCCCCATCAAACACTCCCAGGGCAGGTACAGCTCGGGTTAGATACAGAGTAAAGCTCCCTCTACACTGTCCCATCAAACACTCCCAGGGCAGGTACAGCACGGGTTAGATACAGAGTAAAGCTCCCTCTACACTGTCCCATCAAACACTCCCAGGGCAGGTACAGCATGGGTTAGATACAGAGTAAAGCTCCCTCTACACTGTCCCATCAAACACTCCCAGGGCAGGTACAGCACGGGTTAGATACAGAGTAAAGCTCCCTCTACACTGCCCCATCAAACACTCCCAGGGCAGGTACAGCACGGGTTAGATACAGAGTAAAGCTCCCTCTACACTGTCCCATCAAACACTCCCAGGGCAGGTACAGCACGGGTTAGATACAGAGTAAAGCTCCCTCTACACTGTCCCATCAAACACTCCCAGGGCAGGTACAGCACGGGTTAGATACAGAGTAAAGCTCCCTCTACACTGTCCCATCAAACACTCCCAGGGCAGGTACAGCACGGGTTAGATACAGAGTAAAGCTCCCTCTACACTGTCCCATCAAACACTCCCAGGGCAGGTACAGCACGGGTTAGATACAGAGTAAAGCTCCCTCTACACTGTCCCATCAAACACTCCCAGGGCAGGTACAGCACGGGTTAGATACAGAGTAAAGCTCCCTCTACACTGCCCCATCAAACACTCCCAGGGCAGGTACAGCACGGGTTAGATACAGAGCAAACTAGCTAGGAGACATTTTTTCCGAGGGTTATCAGCACGTGGAACGCCTCTCCCAGAAACAGAGGTCGAAGCGGAATCCTGAATCAAATTTTAAAAAGATAAATAATTGAAAAAGAAAAATTTAGAAGGGTTCGGAGAAAGAGTTGAGTAATGGGACTAATGGAGAGAGAGAGAGCATGGGGGCGATGGGCTGACTGGGGAACAGGCGACGGGCTGAATGGGGAATGGGTGACGGGCTGAATGGGGAATGGGTGACGGGCTGAATGGGGAATGGGCGATGGGCTGAATGGGGAATGGGCTGAATGGGCTGAATGGGGAATGGGCGATGGGCTGAATGGGGAATAGGCGACGGGCTGAATGGGGAATAGGGGACGGGCTGAATGGGGAACGGGCGATGGGCTGAATGGGGAACGGGCGACGGGCGGAATGGGTGACGGGCTGAATGGGGAATGGGGGACGGGCTGAATGGGGAATGGGCGACGGGCTGAATGGGGAACAGGTGACGGGCTGAATGGGCTTTTTTTGGGCTGTAAGATTCATTGATTCTAATGTGGTGTTTCCCTGGCTCCTATTTTAGTACCTGGATCAGATCAGGCAAACGATCTTTGAGAACCTTAAGATGTTGAACCACGCTCCCAGCGTCCAGATCCACGACGTCCCTTCGGATTTACTGAGCTACGAGCGGACAGACGAGCCTGACCCTGAGGAGCGCGGGTCAGAGGACAACTATAGCAGGTACGTCACGCAGTGACAGTTCAGCAAAACAGCGACCTGGAGGTGGGGGCAATAATACAAACCTAGCCTGAGTAAATCGTTCATTGTGGCGACGGGTTCAGATCCCGGGGAACGTCGGTTAAAAGTCAGGGCCTTGGGAGAATGAGTAAGTTGTGGAGTAAGTAACCTGGGAAGAACGCTTAATATATTATAGAATAGAATCATAAAGGCACAGGAGGAGGCCATTCGGCCCATCGTGCCTGTGCCGGCTCTTTGAACGAGCTCTCCAATTAGTCCCACTCCCCCCTGCTCTTTCCCCACAGCCCTGTGAATTTCTCCTTTTCAAGTATTTATCCAATTCCCTTTTGAAAGTTACTATTGAATCTGCTCCCACCGCCCTTTCAGGCAGCGCGTTCCAGATCACAACACATATATAGTGGCCCTGAAATTAGGATCGGGGGCTTGCCGCGCGTGCAAGCCCTCGATCTGCACTCGCCCTGCGCGCCGACATCTGAAGCCCAGGCCTGCCCGCATTTCCTGTCACTGGCCCGGTTCAGATGTCGGCGCGATGTGCTTACCTGATCCAGCGGCGTAGTTAGTGCGATGTGCCGGCTGGGATCAGGTGAGCACTGTGCAGCCAATCAGGGGAGGGGAAACTCATTCATGAGTTTGACAGTAAGAGCTGTCAAACTCATGAAAACTCCTGGCCCCAAAACACTGCATAAACCTGAAAGAAAATTTAAAAAAACATTGCACTACTTAAATAAACAATAAAGAACTCTGAAAAACTATTTTAAACAATAATTTTAAAATTTGAAAAAAAAAATTATATAAAAAATCGGGGCTAAAACTAAACTTACTGTAAATTCTTTAAAAATAACAAACCTGTGGAAAAAAAATTTCTCAATTGTACTAAAAGCCCACTTACCTGAAAAACTAAGTGTGGTTTTTCAATGCGTAAAGACCGGAGACCTTTACACACGCGCAACTGTGGGGGAAAAAAAGGAATTTCACTGCGCACGCGCTGCCTGTGCAGTCGCACGCGTTCTGACTCTTAACCCCTTGGGTCAGAGGACAGGAAATGCCGGTTTTCAGCGCATGCGCTGTGCATGCTGAAAACCGGCAATTCCTCCGGGCACACGCGTGAGTACCCCGTCCTTACTCACGCGTTGTGCCCGGAATTACTGGGCCATTATTTGCATAAATGATGCAAGTTGGAGTGAAGGAGAAATGAATGATTTGTGTGCCTGATTGAATTCCCGTTGCCTCCCCCAGGCCCGAGGCTGGCAATGAATTTTACGACGGTGACCACGACAACGACAAAGAGAGTGACGTGGAAATATGAGGACAAGATCGGCCGTCTTATATCGGAGCGGACACTCGGGACTGACCGGCACGGCACGGCACTGGTGACCATAGCCACTGTAAACCACACAGACTGGTGTCGGGTCTTCGGAGCAGTGCGGGGGGGGCCGTAATTCAAGGACCTCCCCCTCACCCTGGCCAGGTGAAGCCCATCCCGAGTATGGCTCTTTGGTCCGGATCAGTGTCTGTCCAAAAAAATGCAAGAGGCAATTCCTCAGCTCCAGTAACGATTCCTCTTGTATTTTGAGGGGAAAAAAATAAGACTTGATTATCTGAACGAGGTTCCTTCGCTCGACCAAGGGTGGAGAGATTCGTTGTTGGTCGGAGTCGCGAGGCTGCAACACGCGGTGCAGCAAGTCGCTATACGCGGCACCCAGCTGAATTTTTATAACGCCTTTTTAAGGTAATAAAACATCGCCTCAGGGGCCAGACCGCACACCAAATCATCGACGGGTTCGGAGAGATGAGCAAAGGTGCAGCACGTGTAGAAATTGGTGGGATCTTTCACCACAACTGACTCAGTCCTCCTGATAGCCGGCAACGTGTGGGGAGTTTCAGTAGCATGTTGGGGCCGTTTCGGTCACTGCTCCTTCGAGCTGTGTTGGTGCCATTGGATTTCTCGGCAGTGTTCCCTCCCATCTTTTGGAGGGGGGGGGGTCCGCGGCCCATTCAAAAACCCACGCCTTTAAAAGCCGGTGAGCTGGCTGCGCAGGGAGCGCTAGAGCGCTGTGCAGCTCAAAGGGAACATTGCCTCTCGGTACAATACAGAAATAGTGTTTACCCCTCTCTCGCTGGCTGCTTCTGTCGTTCCCAGTTCTCATGTGGCAGGCGTTATGGAATCTTGTCCTTGCAGTATGTCAAACTATTATTGCTGTTACTTTTCCTGCTTATTTCCAGCCCGCTTGTGTCGTGTGTTTTTTTGGGGGGGTGGTTTTGTACGAAATCTGTTATTGTGCTGTGGGCTATCTGGAATAGCATTAATCGAGCAGCTCTGTGACTCCTTTCTGCCCCCCCCCCCCCTCTCCTCTCCTGAACCGTTTGTTCTTGCTGCAGTTCCACACATACTTGCTGCCCTGCCGTCCGCCACCCAAATCGCCGCGTCGGAGTCTGTTTTTAATAGCTCGCTCTTCGCGACCCCTGCGCGAGGTGTGTGCAACAGTTCACTCTCCCGAGGAAGTGGGGAGGGATTGGAATCGCAAAGACCGTAACTCGGGGTAACAGTGCACGGAAACATTTTGCTATGAAAGGTTTCCGAGCAGATTCGGGTACGGAGAAAAAACAATTCTTGTGTTTTAGTGGTAATCCCATAAATGGAGATACAGGAAACTCTATTTACCGGCACCGAAATAACCGGAAATCTCTGTTAACCGGCAAAATTCAGGAGTAGGTTCAGGTAAGTTTTACTTCATATTAGTGGCCGTTCCTGGATCTGTTGCCGTGTATGGGGCTCTCGTACCTTTTACTATACCTCTCTGTAATCCGGACTTTTTGATAAACCGGCACCACGCTGGTCCCGTCGGTGCCGGATAAAAAAGAGTTTCCTGTAGAAGAAAGAGTAACAACAGCTTGTGTTTATGTAGCGCCTTTAATGTCCCAAGCAATGTTCCCGTTTCGCTGTGCGGTCGCGCAGCAGTCTGGCGCTCCCGCGCAGGCCGCTTGCCGGTTTCTCTGGAAAAACCGCGCAGGCGCGGAAGTTTGAAAGAGCTGGGCACCCCCCAAAAAAAAAATGACAGGGAACATTGGTCCCGAGGCGCTTTACAGGAGCGATTATCGGAGCAAATTTGACACCAAGTAAACCTCACCATAAAACTGGACAAGAATTTGGCAAACCTGAAATGAAACAGCTTTGGTCGCAGCTCCCGGTCGTCCCGGCGCAATTTACCTGCAATGAATTGCGTTGAAAGACGTCACTTGCCGAGATCTGAACTGTGATTCCTGCTCCAGGCAAGACACCAGCTGGTGTCAGTGTTGTCTCTACGAGGAAGCTTCCCCTCAGTGGGTGGATTGAGCGCAGTGCCTCGGTCTGGTGCCCTGCAAACTCTCAGCAACCTCTGACCTTTCCGCAATAAGCACAGTGCCCGCCCTCGCCGGTGTCGTTACTACAATCTTCGGCCCTTGTACATACAGTTGCTTTTGTCTTTTTCACATTAAAATGGTTTGTATATATTTGTATATTATTTGTATATATTTGTGTTTCGTTTAGTCTTTGGGGAGCTCTGTTTTGCCTGAAATGTTTTTAGAATTTACATACGACAAATAATGGGCGGGAAAAGACATCTTAGAATCATAGAATGGTTACAGCACGGAAGGAGGCCATTCGGTCCGTCGAGCCCGTGCCGGCTCGCTGCAAGAGCACTTCACCCAGCTGAAATAACTGAGGATGAAGTTGAAAGAGGCCAAAGAGTCTCCGTAGACTCGAGCTCAACATATCCGACCAACGAATGGCAGCAACCAACCGAGCCAATGGACTGTTGAGTGACAAGTCCTGGTCAAACGGTACCGTGCTCTGGTCAGACGGCACTGGAAGTGCTGTGCCTTGTCCTGGTCAAGGAGATACTCGAGCACTGGAGGCAGTGCAGAGAAGAGCCACGAGGCTGATCCTCAGTGTAGAATCATAGAATGGTTACAGCACAGAAGGAGGCCATTCAGCCCGTCGAGCCTGTGCCGGCTCTCTGCAAGAGCACTTCATAGTCCCTTTCCCCGGAGCCCTGCAAATTTTTTTCTTTCAGATACTTATCCAACTCCCTTTTGAAAGCGGTGATTGAATCTGCCTCCACCATCCTCCGCAGGCAGTGCATTCCAGATCATAACCACTCGCTGCGTAAAAAAGTTTTTCCTCATGTCACCTCTGGTTCTTTTGCCAATCACCTTAAATCTGTGTCCTCTGGTTCTCGACCCTTCCGCCAATGGGAACAGTTTCCCTCTGTCGAGACCCCTCATGATTTTGAACACCTCTATCAAATCTCCTCTCAACCATCTCTACTCCAAGGAGAACAACCCCAGCTTCTCCAGTCTATCTGTGTAACTGAAGTCCCTCATTCCTGAAACCATTCTTGTAAATCTTTTCTGCACCCTCTTAGGCCTTCACATCCTTCCTAAAGTGCGATGCCCCAAATTGGACACAATACTCCAGTTGAGGCCGAACCAGTGTTTTCTAAAGGTTCATCATAACTTCCTTGCTTTTGTACTCTAAGCCTCTATTGATGAAGCCCAGGATCCCGTATGCTTTTTTAACCACTTTCTCAACCTGCCCTGCCACCTTCAACGATTTGTGCACATATACCCCCAGGTCTCACTGTTCCTGCACCCCCTTTAGGATTGTACCCTTTAGTTTATATTGCCTCTCCTCGTTCTTCCTATCAAAATGTATCACTTTTCTGCGTTAAATTTCATCTGTAATGAATTTGACGTCCCTTTGGACTGACTGCCTGTCCAATAGTTCGAAACTGACTCCACATTAGTAACAGATATGATTTTTATTTAAGCATAAGTGAGACTTAATACACGCAGCATTTGAGCAGCAGTTTACAAGAAACAATTGAGAAGTTCCCTGTAAGCTGTACGGCCCCCCAGCGCTCCAGGGATCCCGCGCAGCCGGCTTTTCAATGTAATAACCGCACATGCGCTGTATTTTGAATGGGCCGCGCAGGACAAAACAAAAGTTACAGGAACCATTATTGAGAATTACATTACTCCATTGATCCGTGGTTAGAAGGTGTGACCCCTTCCCTGTACTTTCCGGAACCTATCATCGCACTCTCCGCTCAAACCTCGCCACTGAGAAAGGCCCAATGAAAGTTAACATGCAGGTACAGCAAGCAATTAGGAAAGCAAATGGTATGTCAGCCTATTACAAAGGGATTTAAGTATAAGAGTAAAGACGTCTTACTGCAATTATATAGGGCCCTGGTGAGACCACACCTGGAGTATTGTGTACAGTTTTGGTCTCCTTACCTAAGGAAGGATATACTTGTCATAGAGGGAGTGCAACAAAGGTTCACCAGACTGGTTCCTGGGACGGGGGGATTGTCCTCTGAGGAGAGATTGAGTAGATGAGGCCTATAGTCTCTAGAGTTTAGAAGAATGAGAGGTGATCTCATTGAAACATCCAAAATTCTTACAAGGCTTGACAGGGTAGATGCAGGGAGGATGTTTCCCCTGGCTGGGGAGTCTAGAACCAGGGGTCACAGCCTCAGAATAAGGGGTCGGCCATTTAGGACTGAGATGAGGAGAAATTTCTTCACTCAGAGGGTGGTGAATCTTTGGAATTCTCTACCCCAGAGGGCTGTGGAGGCTCAGTCGTTGAGTATATTCAAGACAGAGAACGATAGATTTTTGGATATTAAGGGAATCGAGGGATCGGGCGGGAAGGTGGAGTTGAAGTAGAAGATCAGCTATGATGCTTGCGTTATATCCCAAAAACGAAATTGCAGCAACAATTATCCAATCATGTATCTCCCATACCCCCTATTCTACCCAATCATGGACCCCGTGCATGCCCAGACCCAGACTGTCTTGTAACCCCTTATCTTTGTGTTTAGCCTTTCTGCAAGCTTCCCTTGTTTCTGCAGTTGCATGGAGACCTTGAAACTAATGGCCATTCTAGCTGAAAAGAAAACAACTTAAACAGCATTCCTTTTACTAATTCTAATAAATGAGAAATAAAACTGGTCTAGCCAACTTAATATTAAACTGCAACCTCGCAAAGCTTTGATACTGAAAGCGTGAAAGGGGATTCAATTTGATTATATTTCAACAAATTACAAAGAGCTCTCAGTGCATTCCCACAGTCAGAGAGGAGCAATAAGAGAGAACGCTGTTGACAGCTTCAAGTCCCAAACTTCTTTTCCCTCTTCTAACAGTAACAATTCGTTTTTGCAATAACACGGCCACTTGTGATCGTACATCATCCTGCACCTGCCACAAGTCAGAGCCCATTTAGCTGAACAGAGGTTCTAGCAAAAAGCTCAGGGTCATTTAACCCTTGCAATGCCTCGAAACACCCTCATGAGCCTATATTCTTACACATCCAGCCTGCCCACAATCATTGCGATGTCTTGTGTGAATTTGTTTGAATTTGCCATGGCTTTAAATCAAAATGAAGAGAGACCAGTATTTCTGCAAATAAAGTGTCTCACCTCCTGACTCCCCAAAGCCTTTCCACCATCTACAAGGCACAAGTCAGGAGTGTGATGGAATACTCTCCACTTGCCTGGATAGGTGCAGCTCCAACAACACTCAAAGCTCGACACCATCCAGGACAAAGCAGCCCACTTGATTGGCACCCCATCCACCACCTTAAACATTCACTCCCTCCACCACCGGCGTACCGTGGCTGCAGTGTGTACCATCTGCAAGATGCACTGCAGCAGCTCACCAAGGCTTCTTTGACAGCACCTCCCGAACCCACGACCTCTTCCACCTAGAAGGACAAGGGCAGCAGGCGCATGGGAACACCACCACCTCCAAGTCACACACTATCCTGACTTGAGACATACACTGCCGTTCCTTCATCGTCGCTGGGTCAAAATCTTGGAACTGCCTCCCTAATAGCACTGTGGGAGCACCTTCACCACACGGACTGCAGCGGTTCAAGAAGGCGGCTCACCACCACCTTCTCAAGGGCGATTAGGGATGGGCAATAAATGCCGTAGGAACCTCTTCCACACTCAATACAGTAAATCAGTCTCTACAAATCAATGAGATATAATTGATATTCTGAGTGCCAGATTACTCGGAGAGAACATATTTAATCTTCAGAGGACACCAGTTATTTGGAGATCTGGAGGTATGGGTTTCCCCTGTAATGCCAGTTCCCTCTTCTGACTTCCTGTTTCCACAATGAGGTGATGCTCTGGTGTCAGTTGTCTGGCTAATGTTTTATGAGGCATTCCGTTCAACAGTTATTGGAATAGTCTTCTGAAGAGTCCACACTTGCTATTGTTTCTGAAACCATTTTCTCAGTGCTGTGCTGTTAATTGGTTGCTGCAGGTTTCTGCTTCTGTGTAATCACATTGTTTGTCAATAAACTCTACTACTTGTGTTAGCCTGTTAACACAACGGTCTGACAGTGTGGTATTCCCCACCTATGAGAATGGACAAGTGAAAGTTTTGGACAGCCCATTTACTCCCGAGTAACATCACATCACAGGGTAACTTTGAGCTCTGTGGGTCAGTATCCTGATCACATCAAACAAAAGATTGCAAGTTTAGGGATGGGCAGTAAATGCCAGCCTTGCCAGCCTTGCCAGCGATGCCCACATCCCAGGAACGAATAATTAAAAAAAATAAAAACAAAAATTCTGGAGGATTGGGCAGACACAAACTGGAGCCGTGGCTCCCGATAACTTGGACTTTCAGTCCAGCCGCCGTCCACCATTACAAAGTACGAAAGAAAAGTCACCTGAAAAATTTCTGTGCTGATATAAATCTGTAATAAAAAGCCGCGCCTGCGAGGCGAAGACAGGTTCGTGTTGAGCGCTGACTCTTCATCACCACTGGAGAGCGGAAGGGAAAACAGACTTGTGTTTCTACAGCACCTTGCACAACCACCGGACGTCCCAAAGCGCTTTACAGCCAATGAAGCACTTTTTGAAGTGTTGTCACTGTTGTAATGTGGGAAACGCGGCAGCCAATTTGTGCACAGCAAGCTCCCACACACAGCAGTGTGATAAATGACCAGTGAATCTGTTTTTAGTGATATTGGTCGAGGGATAAATATTGGCTCCGGGGAGAACTCCCCTACTCTAGCCCTGCAATTTTTTTCCCCTTCAAGTATTTATCCAATTCCCTTTTGAAAGTTATTATTGAATCTGCTTCCACCGCCCTTTCAGGCAGTGCGTTCCAGATCACAACAACTCACTGTGTAAAGAAAGCTCTCCTCATCTCCCCTCTGGTTCATTTGCCAATTACCTTCAAGCTGTGTCCTCTGGTTACCGACCCTCCTGCCACTGGAAACAGTTTCTCTTTATTTACTCTATCAAAACCCTTCAAGATTTTGAACACCTATAACAAATCTCCTCTTAACCTTCTCTGCTCTAACAACCCCGGTCTCTCCACATAATCAAAGTCTCCTATCCCTGGAACCATTCCGGTAAATCTCCGCACCCTCTTCAAGGCCTTGACATCCTTCCTAAAGTGTGGTGCCCAGAACTGAACTTGGGGCCTAACCAGTGATTTATAAAGGTTTAACTAATGAAACTGGATACTGTAATGGGATCTTTATTATTTCTTCTGGGGATGTGGGCGTCGCTGGCAAGGCCGGCATTTATTGCCCACCCCCAGTTGCCCTGTGAAGGTGGGGGTGGGCCGCCTTCTTGAACCGCTGGGAGCGGGTTTGATACAAACTGAGTGTCTCGCTCGGCCACTTCAGAGGGCAGTTCAGAGTCACCCACGATGGTGTGGGACTGGAGTCACCTATAGGCCCAGACCGGGTAAGGACGGCAGGTTTCCTTCCCTAAAGGGACATCAGTGAACCCGTTGGGTTTTTATGACAAAATGACAGATTCATGGTCACTTTTACTGAAACCAGATTTTTATTTCCAGATTATTTTTAAACTGAATTGAAATTCTCAAACTGCCCACGGTGGAATTTGAACTTGCGATCTCAGGATTATTAGTCCAGTAACAGAACCACTACACCACCGTACCCAGTGAGTAACGGCACTGTAGTGTGTCCAACACATACACAGACTATGATTGTCAGATTACATTCCTGCTGTGTGGGTAAGGACGACCTGGATTGGTGGGTGGGGGGGACCGGATCGTGGAGGAGGGGGATCCCAGGTCAGTGGGCGGTGAGGGGGAGGTTGTCCCGGTTTGGTGGGCGGTGAGGGGAGTCCTGGGTCGGAAGGTGGGCAGGGGCGTCCCAGGCAGTGAAGCGGGTCCTGGGTCAGTGGGCGGTGAGGGGCTGTTTTGGCTGCCAGAGGGGGGGAGGGAGAGGAAACCTCGCACGTGCAGCTCTGTGAATGTTGGATAGGGACGGGTTGGGGACGGGGGACGGGTGTAAGCAGAGCAAGAGAAATGAAACTGAGCGAGCGTGCCAAGATTCCAGACAGTGAGACGAAAAATCCTCCGAGCAATCAGGAAATAAAACCTTCCCTATCATTATGGTATGGGTGAAATTTCCGTAAGTTGCTGTTTCTGCCGAGGCCACGGCAGGAGAGAAGTTACTGGCCTGTGTTATGGGTTTAGGGAAAGAAGTATAGAATATTAAAGTCATGATGTAATGGTGAATTTATATAAAACCTCAGTAAGATCACAGTTGGAGCCTGAGTGCAGTTTTGAGCTCGACACTATAGGAAGGATGTTGAGGTTTCAGAGAGGGTGCAGCTCAGATTCACCAGGATACTGCCTGGTGAGCAGGAATACAAATACTAAGAAAGACTTTGAAAAACTTGGGCTGTTTTTGTTAGTGCAGTGGAGATAAAACGGTGATTTGATAGAGGTGCTTAAAATTATGAAGGAATGGGACAGAGAAGATAGAGGGGCCGGGAACGAGGGGGAGGGGGGCGGGCAGAGATACATTAGACTAAATGCAAGAGATTCAGGACAGAGAGCAGAAGATACTCAGCAGGTCAGGCAGCATCTGCGAAGAGGGAAACAGAGTTAACGTTTCAGGTCGATGACTTTTCGTCAGAACTGGAAAAAAGCTGGAAATGGAACAGGAAAATCTCTCTTCACAGATGCTGCCTGACCTGCTGAGTATCTCCAGCATTTTCTGTTTTTATTTCAGATTTCCAGCATCTGCAGTATTTTCTTTTTGTCGAGAGCAGAGGCGCTTTTTACACAGACGAGTGAGGCTGTGGAATTAACGACCCGCGTTAGGCTCTGTGTGAAGAGCAATGTCAACAGTTACGGAGAGGTTTGATAAACAATGAGGAGGATAGTTACAGACTTCAGGAGGACACAGACAGGCTGGTGGAATGGGCGGACACGTGGCAGATGACATTTAACGCAGAAAAGTGCGAAGTGATACATTTTGGTAGGAAGAATGAGGAGAGGCAATATAAACTAAAGGGTACAATCCTGAAGGGGGTGCACGAACAGAGAGACCTGGGGGTATGTGTGCACAAATCGTTGAAGGTGGCAGGACAAGTTGAGAAAGCGGTTAAAAAAGCTTATGGGATCCTGGGCTTCATAAACAGGCATAAAGTACAAAAACAAGGAAGTGATGCTAAACCTTTATAAATCATTGGTTCGACCCCAGCTGGAGTCTTGTGTTCAATTCTGGGCACCACACTTTAGGAAGGATGTCAAGGCCTTGGAGAGGGTGCGGAGGAGATTTACTAGAATGGTGCCAGGGATGAGGGACTTCAGTTATGTGGAGAGATTGGAGAAGCTGGGATTGTTCTCCTCAGAGCAGAGAAGGTTGAGAGGAGATTTAATAGAGGTGTTCAAAATCATGAAGAGTTTTGATGAGTATATAAGGAGAAACTGTTCCCACTGGCAGGAGGGTCGGTAACCAGAGGACACAGATTTAAGGTAATTGGCAAAAGAACCGGAGGGGAGATGAGGAAACGTTTTTTTACGCAGCAAGTTGTTGTGATCTGGAATGCGCTGCCTGAAAGGGAAGCAGATTCAATAGTAACTTTCAAAAGGGAATTAAAGGGAAAATATTGCAGAGCTCTGGGGAAAGAGCAGGGAGGAGTGGGACTAATTGGAGAGCTCTTTCAAAGAGCCGGCACAGGCACGATGGGCCGAATGGCCTCCTTCTGTGCTGTATCATTCTAGGGTTCTATATGTAGTTGAAGGAAAGAGGAATATGGATGCAGGATGAACTCAAGGGATTAGGGACTGCTGCTCATGTGGAGCAGAAACAACACAGACTGGTTGGGCTTCTGTGTTGTAATTTCCAGGTGATTTTTATGGAGATACAGCGAGGTGTGTCTGATAACAACGTGGGCAAATTTCTGTCACTTAAGCAAGTCATTTGCAATGTGCAGTGAAGCTTCCCAGCCAGCAGACAATCGCGTGTGATCAACTTCAGGAGTCGCTCTTAAGAGGGGGGGGAGTGAAAAAAGACAACTTGAGCTCTAATTGACCTGAAGATCTCCATCAGCACAATTGGACTCTAATTGACCCAGAAAGGCCCTCACTAAACCGCGCACGGCTGTGTTTACCAGCAGAATAATACCTTGTGTGTTACACCAGCGGTTCTCAAACTGTTTTGGTTGAAGGTGAAGAGATCGCAAAGTCTCTGAAGAATGGACTCAGTCGGGAATATTTTGTGTATTTTCCCTGTTATGGGATCGCCCTGTGCAGATACGTGAAAGACTGGTTTTGTTAAAAACTCCAGAGAACGCATGGCCAGTTGGCTGTGAAAAGAACTGTGTATGGGTTCACCCGACAGGCCTGGAAAAAGGAAGGGGGCCATTGAACTTGATTAGAAAAACCACTCTAATATGCAAAGCACTTCTCACTTCCATCTCAGAAGAGAAGCAGAACAATGGACCCACGAGCTTCACCCAGCCGAAGGGGAGTCAGTTTTTCCCAACACAAAGACCGAAAGATATGTCCCAGACTTAGAGCCATTAATCCAATACGCATGGGTCCGAGGATGACTCGTCACTGATTAAGCGCCGGAGTGCTCAGAAGCAAATGGATTTTAAAGATTGGTGGGAAATGGGGCAGGCGGACTACTATAAAGGTAGACTCTTTTCCACCATTCTCTCTCTTGCTCCCTGCTCCTACAAGATCAAACTCACAAGACGTACCAGAGAAGCCGACAAGCAGAGTGATCGAAACCGACCATGTGTGGGGGTAAGCACAGTCTCTCAGAAGTGAAGTTTTTGGGCTATTCCGAGGGGGGGAGCTTCGTTTGGTTCAGCCAGGTGAAAGGGGTTTATGCGACTGGGTAATTCGTTGGTAGGGGTGGAATTAGCGTCCACCATAGCAACAAGGGAATTACTGCTTGTTATAGTCCCCAGTTGTGTACTGTATGTATGTTGTTTGTAATCTGGATTTTATTCTCCACAGGGATAGTGATTTCGTTTAGTAGTGCATGTTTTAGCCAGTGTATGTTAGACCAAATAAATACAGGTTTGATTTTTCACCGAAGCAGTCCTGTCTGTGACTTATTCCATTTACACTCGGAATAATAATTCCCGGGTATAGAACTTTCGTAAGGTGGGGGCGATTCGAACCGTCCGCCTAGCAATTGGGCTAGGATCAAAAACCGCTTACAAAGGACTCCTTTGCAAATTGATTAGTAATCACGGACGCCTCCCCAAAAAAATTATACTATCTACTACTCATAATATGAAAGTGCTGCATCTAAAGAGTGTTTTAATAATGCTTTGAAGAAAACAGCTATTTACTGACAGATCTCAGAGAGATGGGTGTGCCTGCTTCTCACACTGGTCCTGGGCACTCCGCAGCAACAGACGGCCACTTGGTACTGGACAATGTTTAAAGCGGTCAGCGGGCTGGCCAAGGTGAGCGAGGGCACGAGCACCCGCGCACCTGCTGGGACGGTGCTGGAAGCGCGACTCACCGTCACCGCCACACCGTCCCGCCCGCACGTTCGGTAACAGCTGCACCTTGGGATTGTCCGTGTTTGCGCGAACACGTTCAGGCACGTGTTTGAAGGGCCCCGCAGGTGCTCTGATCACGTGTCACGAGGATGGCGCAGGGTGGCGGTGCGCGGAGAATGGAATCGGCTCGGCCGACAGGGAGCGCTCGTTGCAAAGTGAGTGAGAGCCGGTGGCCTCTGTGAGGAGGCGGGCCCGGCCGTGGAGAATAATTCGCAAGAACCAAATCAGTGTCGGTTTTATAAAGAGGAGTGGGCTTGATATTACCTACGAGCACGGACCCCCCGGCAAACATCTACTGATCCCCCGAGGTCTGCGGACCCCAGCTTGAGAAACACCTTGTTAGGCGGTCTATTGCTCCCGTGTCTGTGAAGCAGTGCATCCTCGCACCATAAGATAAGTCATAGGGGGATTGGCTAGCGTATTATAAAAGGGGTAAAGGTACTGATTTCCAGCCACTGATCTCATCTTGGGCTTCAAGGGAGTAACCAGACATGGAAACAGGCCGTGAAAATGTGCCTTGTTGGGGCATACTGCAATTTCCTCACCTATTTTACACAGGATTACATCGGATCTACGGCACAGAAACAGGCCATTCGGCCCAACCAGTCCATGCCGGCGTTTATGCTCCACTCGAGCCTCCTCCCATCTTTCCTCATCTAACTATCAGCATAACCCTCTATTCCCTTCTCCCTCATATGCTTATCCAGCCTCCCCTTAAATGCATCGATACTATTCGTTTCAACCACTCCCTGTGGTAGCGAGTTCCACATTCTCACCACTCTCTGGGTAAAGAAGTTTCTTCTGAATTCCCTATTGGGTTTCTTGGTGACTATCTTATATTGATGGCCTCTAGTTTTGCTCTTCCCCACAAGCGGAAACATTCTCTCTGTATCCACTCTATCAAAACCTTTCATGATTTTAAAGCCCTCTATTAGGTCACCCCTCAGCCTTCTTATTTCAAGAGAAAAGAGACCCAGCCTGTTCATCCTTTCCTGATATGTATACCCTCACATTTCTGGTATTGTCCTTGTAAATCTTCTCTGCGCCCTCTCCAGTGCCTCTATATCCTTTTTATAATATGGTGACCAGAATTGTACGCAGTACTCTAAGTGTGGTCTAACCAAGGTTCGATACAGGTTTAGCATAACTTCCCTACTTTTCAATTCTATCCCTCTAGAAATAAACCCTAGTGCTTGGTTTGCTTTTTTATGGCCTTATTAACCTGTCGCTACTTTTAGTGATTTGTGTATTTGTACTCCGAGATCCCTTTGTTCCTCTACCCCACCCAGACTCGCACCCTCTGTGATAAGTGACTCCCTATTCTTCCTACCAAAATGTAATCCCTCACATTTATCTGTGTTGAACTTCATTTGCCAATTATATGCCCATTCTGCAAGTTTATTAATGTCCTTCTGTAATTTGTTGCAGTCCTCCTCAGTATTGACTATTCCCCCCCAATTTGGGGCCATCCGCAAATTTAGAAATTGTGTTTTTGATTCCAAAGTCTATCCTGGGGTGGGAACTATCAGGTGCTGACTGATGGGATGGCCCATGTCATGGTGTTCGGGTCTAGCGAGACCCCCGCACATACATGTGCAAAAGAATACAGTCCCAGCAGGAGTGTACAAAGGAACAGGAGGAGGCCATTCAGCCCCTCGAGCCTGTTCCATCATTCAGTGAGATCGTGGCTGATCTGCACCTCAATGCCATCTACACACCTTGGCTCCATATCCCTCGATACCCTTACCCAGCAAAAATCTATCAATCTCAGTCTTGAAAGCTCCAATTGACCCCCAAGCCTCAACAGCTTTTTGGGGGGGAGGGTTCCAGATTTCCACCACCCTTTGTGTGAAGAAGTGCTTCCTGACATCACCCCTGAACGGCCTGGCTCTAATTTTAAGGTTCTGCCCCCTTGTTCTGGACTCCCCCCACCAGAGGAAACAGTTTCTCTCTATTGACCCGATCGAATCCTTTAATCATCTTCAACACCTCGATTAAATCACCCCTTAATCTGCCTTATCAAACCTCTTTACCATTTTGTAGGACATTCTGTGTGTAGATACCCCACCCCAGCCACAGTCTGTTCGCCCTCCTGCCATCTGGGAGACGCTACAGATGCATTCGCACCCGAACGACCAGATTTAGGAACAGCTTCTTTCCCAGGGCTGTCATCCTACTGAACTCCACAAATAAACTCTAAAGCCTACACATCTGCCAATGCATTTTATTATGGTTATGTTTATGTTAATGTATTACAAGCCAAATGAATGTTGAATGTTTAAATGTCTTAATCCAAATGTACACTCTCGGGAGCCGCAAGCCTACATTTCGCTGTACTGCACTTGTGCACTAACAATGACAATAAAAGTTGATTTGATTTTGATTTGATTTGATTTGAATGGAGAATTCTCTATTCAGCTCTTAACAAGACTCACTAACGTAGGAGCAGAACTGACTTGTTTTTGTAGGATTCTATTGCGCACTTACTCGTGAAGCACCAACTCGGGAGGTAGTGGGGGTGAAATTGAATTTCAGGGGGGCACAAAGCAGCCGGTTTCAGATCGATCGCCCATCTTGCAGCCCTGCTGAAGCTGAATTGCAGCCACACTATTCAAGACACTTAATGGATGAGATCAACTGATCACTGGTGACACCGCAGCAGCCGTGGCTTAGTGGACAGCACTTTCCCCCCTGATTCAGATCTTCGTGGGTTAGAGCCCCACTCCAGAGACTAGATCATAATCCAGGCAGACACTCCCAGTGCAGTACTGAGGGAGCGCAGCACTGTCGGAGGGGCAGTACTGAGGGAGCACTGCACTGTCGGAGGGGCAGTACTGAGAGAGCGCTGCACTGTCGGAGGGGCAGTACTGAGGGGGCGCAGCACTGTCGGAGGGGCAGTACTGAGAGCGCTGCACTGTCGGAGGGGCAGTACTGAGGGAGCGCAGCACTGTCGGAGGGGCAGTACTGAGAGAGTGCTGCACTGTCGGAGGGGCAGTACTGAGGGGGCGCAGCACTGTCAGAGGGGCAGTACTGAGAGAGCGCTGCACTGTCGGAGGGGCAGTACTGAGGGAGCGTCGCACTGACGGAGGGTCAGTGCTGAGGGAGCGCCGCACTGTTGGAGGGCAATACTGAGGGAGCGCTGCACTGTCGGAGGGGCAGTACTGAGGGAGCGCCGCACTGTCGGAGGGGCAGTACTGAGGGAGCGCCGCACTGTCGGAGGGCGGTACTGAGGAAGTGTTGGACTGTCGGAGAGTCAGTACTGAGGGAGCGCTGCACTGTCGGAGGGGCAGTACTGAGGGAGCGCCGCACTGTCGGAGGGGCAGTACTGAGGGAGCGCCGCACTGTCGGAGGTGCAGTACTGAGGGAGCGCCGCACTGTCGGAGGGGCAGTATTGAGGGAGCACCGCACTGTCGGAGGGGCAGTACTGAGGGAGCGCCGCACTGTCGTAGGTGCAGTACTGAGGGAACGCCGCACTGTCGGAGGGGCAGTATTGAGGGAGCACCGCACTGTCGGAGGGGCAGTACTGAAGGAGCGCTACACTGTTGGAGGGGCAGTACTGAGGGAGCGCTACACTGTCGGGGGGCCGTACTAATGGAGCGCTGCACTGTCGGAGGGGCAGTACTGAGGGAGCGCTGCACTGTCAGGGGCAGTACTGCGGGAGCACTGCACTGTCGGAGGGGCAGTACTGAGGGAGCGCCGCACTGTCGGAGGGGCAGTACTGAGGGAGCGCTGCACTGTCGGAGGGCCAGTACTGAGGGAGCGCCGCACTGTCGGAGGGCAGTACTGAGGGAGTGTTGGACTGTTGGAGAGTCAGTACTGAGGGAGCGCTGCACTGTCGGAGGGGCAGTACTGAGGGAGCGCCGCACTGTCGGAGGGGCAGTACTGAGGGAGCGCCGCACTGTCGGAGGTGCAGTACTGAGGGAGCGCCGCACTGTCGGAGGGGCAGTATTGAGGGAGCACCGCACTGTCGGAGGGGCAGTACTGATGGAGCGCTGCACTGTCGGAGGGGCAGTACTGAGGGAGCGCTGCACTGTCAGGGGCAGTACTGAGGGAGCACTGCATTGTCGGAGGGGCAGTACTGAGGGAGTGCCGCACTGTCGGAGGGTCAGTACTGAGGGAGCGCTGCACTGTCGGAGGTGCAGTACTGAGGGAGTGTTGGACTGTCGGAGGGGCAGTACTGAGGGAACGCTGCACTGTCAGGGGCAGTACTGAGGGAGCGCCGCACTGTCGGAGGGTCAGTACTGAGGGAGCGCTGCACTGTCGGAGGTGCAGTACTGAGGGAGTGCTGCACTGTCGGATGTGCTGTCTTTTGGATGAGACGTTAAACCGAGTCCCCATCTGCTCTCTCGGGTGGACGTATAAGATCCCATAGCACTATTTTGAAGAAGAGCAGGGGGAGTTCTCCCCAGTATCCTGGGGCCAATATTTTCCCTGAACCAACATCACTGAAACAGATTATCTGGTCATTATCACATTGCTGATTGTGGGAGCTTGCTGTGCACCAATTGGCTGCCGTGTTTCCAACATTACAACAGTGACTCCACTTCAAATGAAATTCATTGGCTGTAAAGCACTTTGGGATGTCCTGAGGTGGTGGAAGGAGCTGTAGAGATTGCCTCAAACTCTAGAACTGGGGAGCAGGAGACGACATGTTAGATTTCTGTGCTGCTGAGGGTGGTGAATGTGCGGAGCGGAGAGTTCAGGATGGGAGCTTGAGAATGTTAAGGGGAAAATTGAGGAAGTGGTTTGAAGGAAAGTTTCTAGTTTCTGGGACAGATCAGATGCAGCACAGACCTCTCCCTCTGTATCTGCAGAGTTTCTGCTTAACGCAATGCCTGTCCTATCTAGCTCAGCCGGTCCAGACCTAAGTGGGTGCCCATAAATGTAAACTAAGCAGAAATGTCTGATATTAAAATAGATTTTGTCTCACTTCTGTCTTTTGTGATGTGCTGTTAAAGCAGAAGGAATATATTGTGGAGAGCACTTTGTCTGACATCATCTAGGAAAAAATATGGCAAAATATATATTTGTTACCAGCAACAACATCAACAACTTGCATTTATATAGCGCCTTTAATGTAGTAAAACGTCCCAGGGCGCTTCACAGGAGCGATTATCAGACAAAATTTGACACTGAGCCACACGAGATATTAGGACAGGTGACCAAAAGCTTAGTCAAAGAGGGAGGTTATAAGGAGCCTCTTAAAGGAGAGCGAGGCGGAGAGGTTTAGGGAGGGAATTCCAGAGCTTAGTGCCCAGGCAGCTGAAGGCACGGCCGCCAATGGTGGAGCGATGAGAATCGGGGATGGACAAGAGGCCAGAATTGGAGGAGCGCAGAGATCTCGGGGGGTTGTGGGGCTGGAAGAGGTTACAGGTGGCCAGGAGAGCTTTGGAATAGTCAAGTCCAGAGGTAACAAAGGCACAGGTTAGGGTTTCAGCAACAGATGAGCTGAGGCAGGGGCAGAGACGGGCGATGTTATGGAGGTGGAAGTAGGCGGTCTTGGTGATGAAGCGGATATGTGGTCGGAAGCTCATCTCAGCCTCAGACAGTTGCCAGGGATGGAAACGGTTGTCAGGGAACGGAGTTTGTGGCGGGGACCAAATTCAAGGGCTTCGGTCTTCCCAGTATTTCCACATTCTTGCCACGTCTACCCTGTCGAAACTATTCAGAATTTTAAAACCCTTTAAATGCCCCAACCTGTTGAATCGTTCCCCATAGCTGTAATCTCTCAGCTCTGGTACCACCCTTGTAAATCCTGTTTGCACTTTCTCCAGTGCTTCTATGTCCTATTTACAGTACGGAGACCAAAATGATGCACAGTACTCCAAGTGTGGCCTGACCAGGGTCCTCTACAAGTTTAACATAACTTCACTACTTTTGAACTCTGTACCCCTAGAAATAAATCCCAGTGCTTTGTTCGCATTTTTAATTGCTTTGCTGACCTGCGACGCTGCTTTAATGATTTGCTCACCTGTATCCTGAGATCTCTTTGCTCTTCTACCCCATTCAGTTTCTTATTTTCTAAGGTGTAGATGATGTTTGTTTTTCTTACCAACGTGCATCACCTCACATTTATCTGTGTTAAAGGTCATTTGCCACTTAACTGCCCAGTCTGCAATGTTTCTAATGTCTTCATGTATTATGTTGCATTCTTCCTCAGTGTTAGTTACACCCCACACCGCCCCCCCCCCCCACCGTCCCCTGTTTGGTATCATCTGCAAATTTTGATATTGAGTTACTTGTTCCTAAGTCCAAATCATGTAAATTATGAGTAACAGTCATCCTAGCTCTGATCCTCGTGGAACACCGTTTTCTACCTTCCTCCAATCTGAATCACTATCCTTTACCCCTACTCTCTGCTTTCTATTTTTTAGCCAATTAGCTATCCATTCAGCTATTTGTCCCCTGACTCCACATGCCCTAACCTTTGTCATGAACCTACCGTGGGGTACCTTATCGAGGGCCTTTTGAAAATCCCAGTATATGACATCTATTGCATTGCCCTTGTCTACTCTTTCCGTTAACTCTTCAAAGAATTCTAATCAGATTAGTTAAGCATGACTTAGCCTTTCGGAATCCATGCTGACTATTTTTCATTCTATATTTTGTCTCTCGATGCTCTTCTATCCCCTCTTTTAGTATAGATTCCAGTATCTTTCCCATCACTGACATTGAGCTGACTGGTCTATAGTTCCCAGGTTTTGTTCTATTTCCCTTTCTGTGTATAGAAACAACACCAGCTGTCCGCCAGTCCTCTGGCACCATCCCCTCTTCTATGGAACTTTGGTATATAGAAACAAGTGCCTCTGCTATCGCCTCCCTAGTTTCCTTGAGCATATGTGCGTACATAGCACCCGGATCTGGGTTATTATCCTCTTTTAGTTCTTCATATTCCATTAGTATCTAAGTACTTATTGTATGTCTATTTCTTTAGATTCAATTGTCCCTTTAGTTCTTTATTCATCCACGGTGCCCCATAATTAGCTTGCTTGTTTTTGGCCTTTAGTGGAACATTTTGTCTTAAACTCTACTGATTACACTTTAAGGATTTCCCAGTTTTTCTTTCTCTTCGTATTTCAAGATTTTCTCCCAGTTCATCTTCTTTAGTTTCAATCACATTTCCTCATAATTTGCTCTTTTCCAATCTATTAGCTTAGTCTTTGTCCTGCTTCTGTCACTCTCGATCCTAATCTTGAACGGAGTGATTCTTCGCATGCGTGCTGCTACCGAGGTGGGGAATCAACAATACAAACAGTGATAACTGCAATTTGTACAGGAGAATGACTGTCATGATCGGCAACTTTAGAAAAAGGGCCATTTTCTTCTTGTTTTAAAGGTATTGCAGTCTTTTTCTTCCTATCCCCCCTCTCCTTTCATTCTTTAATCTCCTCAGTTGCTGTTTGCATCGACAGGGGGCATGGACTGGAGGTGGGGAAGAGATTTTCCACAGCAGATTTTCAATAGATTGAAACATATAACAGGAGCACAAACAATGTATGATAGTTGTATTACAGATGTTTCTCATCGAAAATATTGAGTCAATTGCAAAGCAAAAGGAGCCCAGATTTGGAACTAAATCCTAATTGCTGGGTGTGTCTTGTCCTCCAAGGGGACCAATCAGCTGGTCCTCCAGGGGGACCAATCAGCAATCAGCCCTTGTCCTCCAAGGGGACCAATAAGCAACCAGCTGGTCCTCCAAGGGGACCAATCAGCAATGGAGTTGCGGCAGAAGATCAGCCATGATCTCATTGAATGGCGGAGCATGCTCGAAGGGCCGAATAGAAACATAGAAGATAGGAGCAGGAGTAGGCCATCAGCCCCTCGAGCCTGCTCCGCCATTAGCTACCCTGCAATCTATGGGAACTGTTCCAGAATCTATAGAATTTTGGAAGATGATCAGCAATGCATCTACTATTTCTAGGGCTACTTCCTTAAGTACCCTAGGATGTAGATTATCAGGCCCTGGGGATTTATCGGCCTTCAATCCCGTCAATTTCCTTAACACCATTTCCCTACAAATACTGATTTAATTCAATTCCTCCCTCTCATTAGACCCTATGGTCCCCGACATCTCTGGGAGGTTATTTGTGTTGCCTTTCTGAAGACAGAACCAAAATATGTATTTAATTGGTCTGTCATTTCTTTGTTCCACATTATAAATTCCCCTGATTCTGACTGCAAGGAACCTACACTTGACTTCACCAATCTTTTTCTCCTCACATATCTATAGAAACTTTTACAGTCAGTTTTTATGTTCCCTGCAAGCTTACTCTCATACTCTATTTTCCCCCTCTTAATTAATCCCTTTGTCCTCCTTTGCTGAATCTTAAACTGCTCCCAATCCTCAGGTTTGCTGCTTTTTCTGGCCAATTTATATGTCCTCTCCTTGGATCTTATGCTATCCCTAATTTCCCTTGTTAGCCATGGTTGAGTCACCTTTTTTGTTTTATTTTTATGGCAAACAGGGATGAACAAATTCTGTAGTTCATCCATGCGATCTTTAAATGTTTGCCATTGCCTATCCACCGTCAAACCTTTAAGTAACATTCCCCAATCCATCCTACCCAACTCACGCCTCATACCATCGTAGTTTCCTTTATTTAAATTCAGGACCGTAGTCTCTGAGTCAAATACTTCACTCTCCATCTTAATGAAGAATTCTATCATATTATGATCGTTCCGCCCCAAGGGGCCTCGCACAAGATTGCTAATTAATCCTTTCTCATTACATAATACCCAGTCTAAGATGGCCTGATCTCTAGTTGGTTCCTTGACATATTGGTCCAGGAAACCATCCCGTATACACTCTAGGAATTCCTCCTCCACAGTATTGTTACTAATTTGGTTAGCCCAATCTATATGTAGATTAAAGTCACCCATGATAACTGCTGTGCCCTTATTGCACGTGTCTCTAATTTCCCATTTAATGCCATCCCCAAACTCAGCATTACTGTTTGGGGGTCTGTATGCAACTCCCAGTAACGTTTTCTGCCCCTTGGTATTTCTCAGCTCTACCCATACAGATGCCACATCATCAGAGCTGATATCCTTCCTTACTATTGTGTTAATCTCCTCTTTAACCAGCAATGCTACCCCACCTCCTTTTCCTTTTTGCCTGTCTTTCCTGAATATTGAATACCCCTGGATGTTGAGTTCCCAACCTTGGTCAACCTGGAGCCATGTTTCCGTAATCCCAATCATATCATATCCATTTACACAGCTAATTCATGCACCTTATTACGAATGCTCCTCGCATTAAGACACAAAGCCTTCAGGCTTGTTTTTTTTTAACACTCTTAGACCTTTTAGAACTATTATTTACTGTGGCCATGTTTGATTTAAACCGTTGACTTCTCTGCCTGCCACTTTTGTTTTTCTCCTTCCTGTCTTTTGCTTCTATCCTTGTTTCCCTTTCCTTTGTCTCCCTGCTCAGGTTCCCAACCCCCTGCCATTTTAATTTAAACCCTCCCGCAGAGCACTAGCAAACACTCCCCCTAGGACATCGGTCCCGGCCCTGCCCAGGTGCAAACCGTCCGGTTTGAACTGGTCCCACCTCCCCCAGAACCGGTTCCAATGCCCCAGGAATTTGAATCCCTCCCCCTGGCACCATTCCTCTAGCCATGTATTCATCTGAAATATCCTTCTATTTCTACTCTGACTAGCACGTGGCACTGGTAGCAATCCTGAGAGTGAAATTGACCTCCTATCTCCCTATATTCAGCTTTTAGGACCTCATCCCGTTTTTTACCTGTATCGTTGGCTGTTCACCCTCCCCCTCCAGAATGGCCGACTCCTGCTCCTATTCTTATGTTCATATGTTCATAATCCGCTGGTCCTACAAGGGGACCAATCAGCAATCAGAGCTTGTCTCCAAGGGGACCAATCAGCAATCAGCTGGTCCTCCAAGGGGACCAATCAGCAATCAGTTCGTCCTCCAAGGGGACCAATCAGCAATCAGTTCATCCTCCAAGGGGACCAAACAGCAATCAGCTGGTGCTCCAAGGGGACCAATCAGCTAGTCCTCCAAGGGGACCAATCAGCAATCAGCTGGTCCTCCAAGGGGACCAATCAGCTGGTCCTCCAAGGGGACCAATCAGCAATCAGTTCGTCCTCCAAGGGGACCAATCAGCAATCAGTTCGTCCTCCAAGGGGACCAATCAGCTGGTCCTCCAAGGGGACCAATTAGCAATCAGGTCCTTTCATTCCCAGGGGACCAATCAGAGCAGTGGTGTTGCCAATAGACGCGGCCACTAAGGCTCCGCCCCTTTTTCCGGCCATGGCAGCGCGGCTGGAGGCCGAGTCCGAGGCTTGTGGCCTGTGCCGGGGCCCGGGCCCCGCTGCCGCCGCCCGCTACACCTGCCCCCGCTGCAACCGGCGCTACTGCTCGCTGGCCTGCTACCGCGGGCCGCCGCACCGGGCCTGCGCCGAGGCCTTCTACCGGGAGGCGGTGCTGGGCGAGCTGCGGGCGGCGGGGCCGGGGGCCGGCGGGCTGCCGGAGAGCCTGAGGCGGCTGCGGGCAGAGCAGGCCCCGGACCCGGACCTAGACCCAGACCCGGGCCCCGGCCTGTGGCGGGCGGTGGCGAGCGGACAGGCGGCGGCCTGGGTCCCCGAGTGGCGGCCCTGGTGGGAGCGGCGGCCCCGGGTGAGCGGCAGCGCGGCGGGAGGGCGAACTGCAGCCCCGGGGGGGGGGTCTGTCCCTCGGGGAGGGTCCTGGGGTTCAGGGTCGGGGGGGGGCACTGAGGGTCGGGGGGGGGCTCTGAGGTTCCCGGTGTTCAAGAGGTCTCTGAGGTTCAGGGGGGCTCTGAGGGTCCTGGGGTTCAGGGGGGGTTCTGAGGGTCCCGGGTTCAGGGGGGGGTTCTGAGGGTCCCGGGATTCAGGGGGGTGCTCTGAGGGTCCCAGGGTTCAGGGGGGGCTCTGAGGGTTCAGGGGGGCTCTGAGGGTCACAGGTTCAGGGGGCTCTGCGGGTCATGGGGTTCGGGGGGGTTCTGAGGGTCCTGGGGTTCAGGGTGGGTTCTGATGGTCCCAGGGTTCGGGGGGGCTCTGAGGATCCCGGGGTTCAGGGGGGGATCTGAGGATCCCGGGGTTCAGGGGGTGCTCTGAGGGTCCTGGGGTCAGGGGGGCTCTGAGGGTCTTGGGGTCAGGGGGGGGGGTCTCGCTTCCAGATGAGATTAATTAAGGTGATGGTGGGATGGAACGGCTTTAGTGATGAGGAGAAACTGGGTCTCCCTTTATTGGAGCAGGGAATGTAAAGGGGGAATGGGACTGAGGGGAGAACACTTTCAGAGACAGAATGGGGACAGGGGGGCTGGGCTGAATGTCTTCGTCCTGTGCTGTAAACCTCAGTGCTGCCCCTCCGACAGTGCGGCGCTCCCTCAGTACTGCCCCTCCGACAGTGCGGCGCTCCCTCAGTACTGCCCCTCCGACAGTGCGGCGCTCCCTCAGTACTGCCCCTCCGACAGTGCGGCGCTCCCTCAGTACTGCCCCTCCGACAGTGCGGCGCTCCCTCAGTACTGCCCCTCCGACAGTGCGGCGCTCCCTCAGTACTGCCCCTCCGACAGTGCGGCGCTCCCTCAGTACTGCCCCTCCGACAGTGCGGCGCTCCCTCAGTACTGCCCCTCCGACAGTGCGGCGCTCCCTCAGTACTGCCCCTCCGACAGTGCGGCGCTCCCTCAGTACTGCCCCTCCGACAGTGCGGCGCTCCCTCAGTACTGCCCCTCCGACAGTGCGGCGCTCCCTCAGTACTGCCCCTCCGACAGTGCGGCGCTCCCTCAGTACTGCCCCTCCGACAGTGCGGCGCTCCCTCAGTACTGCCCCTCCGACAGTGCGGCGCTCCCTCAGTACTGCCCCTCCGACAGTGCGGCGCTCCCTCAGTACTGCCCCTCCGACAGTGCGGCGCTCCCTCAGTACTGCCCCTACGACAGTGCGGCGCTCCCTCAGTACTGCCCCTACGACAGTGCGGCGCTCCCTCAGTACTGCCCCTACGACAGTGTAGCGCTCCCTCAGTACTGCCCCTCTGACAGTGCAGCACTCCCTCAGTACTGCCCCTCCGACAGTGCGGCGCTCCCTCAGTACTGCCCCTCCTAGCGTTTTGTGCTCAAGCTGGGGAGTTGGACTTGGACCCACGATCTTCTGACTCAGAGGCGAGAGTGCTACCGACTGAGCCAAGCCACTGGGCACCAAGTCAATGAGTTGTTAAATGCTTCATAAATATGAACTAATTCATTTTATTTTCTTCAAAGGAGCAGGAGGAAGATCAAACGAGTGAGAGGATAAAAGAAGAACAGCCTGTGGTTGTTGTCGAGGGGACTGAGAGCGAGAATGATGCAGACCGGGACTGGTTGAGCGGAGCGACAGAAAGAGACTCCGACAGGATCTGGGAACAAGATGATTCTGTTCCTGCGATCTGCAGCAACATTGCTCCTTTGTTGTCTTTGTGCTCTAAGCCCTCTCCCCTGATCCAGTACAGTGTGGTGAATGTTCTCTACGCCTATGCGTTCTCCATGAAACTCATTAATGGTGACTTGTCAAGAGAGATGAGGGGCGAGTTTATTGAAGCCGTGATGATGATCTCTGAGGTCCTGAAGGGCAATCGTGTTTTCCCGTCCGCTGCCGAGGCTCTGCAGGCTGGGGTCGGAGCTGTGCAGAGCAGCCCGTACTCCTCCAACCCCTTTGAGCCGGTGATTACGATCAAGGACACGTCTGTCCTCCTGACTGGGGAGAGCGGGGCGCCGAGCGGTCATTACACCCTGGCTGCGATCTCCCAGCTCGGCCGCGTCCTGGGAAGAGCCAAGCCATCCCGCCACAGGGAGGGTCCGGATCGCTACAGGGCTCGGAAGAAATGCGCATTCCTTCTGTCCTGGGTGAACGAGCATCAGGGCGCCCTCGCCTTTCTCTCCCTGGAGGTGCAGAGGGAGTACAAGAAATCCTTCGACACCTTACTCCAAGTGGAGGAGACCAAGGCAAAGCTGGAAAAAGCCTGGGGAGGGAAACGCCCGCCAAGAAAGAAAGTGTTAATCGAGGAACTAACTCCCTGACTTGATCAATCTCCCTCAGACACACTGATCATTTAATAAAAAATCATTTTCAAAATAACCCGCTGGAATTATTTAAGAAGAATCGGTGCTGTGTTTGAGCGGGGCAGTTTAGGCGATCGGTTAAAGAAAGACTTGCATTTCTCCAGCTTCTTTCACGACCTCAGGACGTCCCAAAGCTATTTGCAGCCGATGAAGTACTTTTTGAAGTGTAGTCACTGTTGTAATGTAGGAAACGCGGCAGCCAATTTGTGCACAGCAAGCTCCCACAAACAGCAATGAGATAATGACCTGATGTTGGCTGAGGGATGGCCCTAGAGCTCCCCTGCTCTTCGAATAGTGGCCATGGGATCTTTTACGTCCACCTGAGAGGGCAGATGGGGCCTCAGTTTAATGTCTCACCTGAATCACGGCCCCTCTGGCAGTACAGCGCTTCCTCAGAACTGCACTGGGAGTGTCGGCCTGGATTTTGTGCTCGAGTCACTGGAGTGTGGAGTCTTAGAATCAGAGCAATTTCCGGCACAGAAGGAGGCCATTCGGCCCATCGTGTCTGTGCCGGCCAAAAAAGAGCTCTCCCGTCTAATCCCACTTTCCAGCTCTTGGTCCGTAGCCCTGCTGGTTACGGCACTTGGAGCGCATATACAAGTACTTTTTAAATGTGATGAGGGTTTATGCCTTTGCCACCCTTTCAGGCAGTGAGTTCCAGACCCCCACCACCCTCTGGGTGAAAAACATTCTCCTCCACTCCCCTCTGATCTTTCTAAGTGGGACTTGAACCCACGGCCTTCTGACTCAGAGGTGACAGTGCTCCCCACTGAGCCACAGCTGACACCTAAACATGTTTGGTTTACTCCCTAGCTCTGCAATAACAATCTGTATTAAAGTAAGGTCCCTTGTGTATTATTACAGGTACAAGCAACTCATTGCTTGAAGTGCTTTGGGACATTTTTGAGAAATGTAAGGGTTAGAAAAAGTCAAAGCTAAAGGCACTATATCTGAATGCGTGAAGCATTCGCAACAAAATAGATGAATTAGTAGCGCAGATAGAAATTAACAGGTTTGATCTAATAGCCATTACGGAGACGTGGTTGCAAAGTGGCCAAGGTTGGGAACTAAATATTCCAGGATACTTAACTTTTAGAAGAGATAGGCAAAATGGAAAAGGAGGAGGGGTGGCCCTGATAATAAAGGATGGGATAAAGACAGTGGAGAGAAAGAATCTTAGCTCCGAAAATCAAGAAGTAGAATCAGTTTGGGTGGAGCTAAAAAACAGCAAGGGGCAGAAAACATTGGTGGGAGTTGTTTATAGGCCCCCAAACAGTAGTTGTAATGTAGGGCAGAGTATAAATCAGGAAGTTAGAGGCGCATGTAACGAGGGTAATACAGTGATCATGGTGGACTTTAATCTACATATAGACTGGGCAAACCAAATTTGCAGTAACAATGTGGAGGACAAAGTCATAGAATGTATGCAAGATAGCTTTCTAGATCAGCATGTTGAGGAACCAACTAGGGAACAGGCTATTTCAGATCTAGTATTGTGCAATGAGAAAAGGTTCATTAATAGCCTTGTGGTAAAGGGGCCTTTAGAGAAGAGTGACCATAATATGATCGAATTTTATATTGAGTTTGAAAGTGATTTAGTTAAATCCGAAACTAGGGTCTTAAATCTAAACAAAGCAAACTACGTAGGTATGAGGGGCGAGTTGGCTAAGGTAGATTGGGAAACTATATTAAAAGGTATGACAGTGGATGAGCA
Organism: Somniosus microcephalus; assembly: GCF_052327205.1. Classification (NCBI taxonomy): domain Eukaryota; kingdom Metazoa; phylum Chordata; class Chondrichthyes; order Squaliformes; family Somniosidae; genus Somniosus; species Somniosus microcephalus. The sequence goes on along the minus strand of NC_140994.1, from coordinate 268,621,735 downwards.
ATGGCTAGCATTTAAAGAATTAATACATAATTTACAACAAATATACATTCCTTTAAGGCACAAAAACCCCACAGGAAAAGTGGTCCAACCGTGGCTAACAAGAGAAGTTAAAGATAGTATTAGATCAAAGGAAGAGGCTTATAATGTTGCCAAAAAGAGTAGTAAGCCTGAGGATTGGGAGGATTTTAGAATTCAGCAAAGGAGGACCAAGAAATTGATCAAGAAAGGGGAAATCGAATAAGAGAGTAAACTAGTGAGAGACATAAAAACAGACTGTAAAAGCTTCGATAGGTATGTAAAAAGGAAAAGATTAGCGAAAGTAAATGTGGGTCCCTTACAGGCTGAGACAGGAGAAATTATAATGGGGAATAAGGAAATGGCAGAGAAATTAAACAAATACTTTGGGCTGGATTTTATCAATGGAGGCGAGTAGGAGGCGGGACTCCCACTTTTGGGGTTGTAGTCCCGCCTCCATTGAGTTGTGGCCAACCCACTCGATTTTCCCTTGAGTGACCTTGTTGACCCGCCCAGTGGGCTCAGCAGGCCAATTAAGGGCCATCCGGCAACAGGTGACGTCACAGATTGGCATTTCATCTGTCAAGAGCTTTTGACAGATGAAATATCAGCATTTGACAGCTGTTTGAAGCTGTCAAACACCGACAATCTGTACTCCAAGTTAATTCCTTCCTCTCAGGCTGATTTAGAGATCTCTCCAGAACAGAAAGCAGAGGCTGCAGATTTTGACAGCTCGCGGTCATTCTGCTTTCTGTGCCGGTGAGATGAGGGACTCCCGAGACCTGAAGGAAGGAAGCCTGCATTAGTAAGTAAAACTTATTTAAACACTTTACACACACCAAACACACTTACCTCTTCACTCATGCACCCATCACTCACCTGAACACCGGACATCTCGAACCCTCCAAGTCCTTCATCCCGACGGTCCGCCTCGCTAACTTGGCGTGGTTTGGAGCCGTCGGGAATCCCACACTTCAGGAATAAAAATAGGGATTAGGCTAAAAACTGCCTGTTAACTACCTGTTAACAGGCAGTTAATTGGCACTAATCCCCTTCCCACCTCGGGGAGGCGGCTCCCAGCACAGGTCGGGTACCCGCCTCCTGGGAAACTGGCATGGGGGCGGGATGGGTTCGTGCCCTCCCCGATTTCAGGATTTTAACCCCCCATACGCCTCCAATCCCGCCTCCACGGCCCTGGGAAATTCTAGCCTTTTGTGTCCGTCTTCACGGAAGAAGGTCATCGACTCGACACTGATCTCTAATTCCCATTGCCGCCGCACAGAACAGTGCATTTTTTGGCGTGTGGGGTAGGCTCGATGGAACGGTTCGTCTTTTCTTGCCAATCAATGTTGTCTGTTTGTTTGTAAACAGCCAGGTTGCAATGATCCCTTTAAGCTACGCTCTGGAGCTCCTGCGCAGCCGGCTCACCAGCTTTTAATTCAAAAACCGCGCATGGGCGGATTTCTGAATGGGCCGAGCAGCCCTTTAAAGGGGCCGTGTGGCCCCAAATTAATTAAAGGGAACATTGGATGTATTTTTTTTTTACACACGCACTCTTGGTGAAGTAGATTTCTGTTCTATTCCTGTGCTATTTGTTAAGACACTGGGAGGAGGGAGTTTTTCTCCGTCACATAATGGTTACACACCATTTACAGAGAGGGGGAGGGTTTGTGATTTTGTTACAGGATGAATGGAGGAATTCACCCTGTTGGCGTTGCACTGTGCGACCTCACAGAGCCTGCTCGGCTCCAGTGCTACAGGAACAGGAGGAGGTCATTCGGCCCCTCGAGCCTGCTCCGCCATTCCGTCTGATCCTGGCTGACCTGCACCTCGACTCCATTTACCCGCCTTTGCTCCATATCCCTGAATTCCCCCCCCCTCTGCCCCCACCGACATCACCCTTGAATGAGCGGTGAAGCAGCGACCGAGGCCCAGGTTATGATTGGCAGCACCTCGGACCCTGCAGGTTTTTACGGCCCGGTTCGGTGTTTGGATTGGTGTGAGGCTGCCGCAGCCAGGTCTCGAGTTCACTGTTCTAACCAGAAGCGATTCTGTAACGTGAGGCGGGGCTGCCGGTGTCGGTGGGACTCTTCCTGTCTGCGTCGCGGGTTGGATTCCGCATCGCGGGCGCTGCCGAAACAATCGAGTGGGCGACTGTTGCTCGACGGCTGCGACTGTGGCATCCGATTCTGGCTGCTGACCATCGTCAATGGCTGGGGAAACAGATTCTAAGAGGTCAGCGATTGGGCAACGGTCTTGCTGGACGATATTTGGAGGGAGGAGGCAATGGCACCAGTGGACACCACCAGCAGTTCCTCCTCCCTCCAGCAGTGGGCAGTGCAGATCCCCAGAGATGATGTCCAGCCAACCTAACCTACTACAGGAAACTCTCGATTTACCGGCACCTAAATCTCTGTTAACCGGCAAAATTCAGGAGTAGGTTCAGGTAAGTTTTAATTCATATTAGTGGCCATTCCTGGATCTTGTGGCCGGGTTCCTGCACTTGTTGCTAAGCAACAGGGATGCTTGGATCTTGTGGTCGGGTTCCTGCACCTGTTGATAAGCAACAGGGATGCTTGGATCTTGTGGCCAGAGTTCCTGCACCTGTTGCTAAGCAACAGGGAAGCCTGGATTTGTTGCTGTGTATGGAGCTCTCGTACCTTTTACTGTACCTCTCTGTAATCTGGACTTTTTGATAAACCGGCACCACGCCGGTCCCGTCGGTGCCGGATAAAAAAGAGTTTCCTGTATTACATTTTTATATATTTTTTATCCACACCTTTGTTTTGTGCCCTTCCCCCTTTTTCTCTCCCACATGGCAGCTGTCTCCCATTCTGCCAGCACATTTCACACCTCATCTAGAGCCATCTTTGTCTCCACTAGTCCTATCACCATCTCGTCTGGTTTTGAATACCTCTTAATGTCTCTTCACTTCTCTTTTGTTCTTTCATCCCCATTTCCCTGCCCCCCAAACTGGCCTTTTTAATCTGTTTCATTTCCTGTGTTTTTTCAGTCCTGACGAAGGATTTCGACCTGAAACGTTGACTCTATTTTCTCTCCACAGATGTTGCCTGGCCTGCTGAGTTTTTGCAGCATTTTCTGTTGTTATTTCAGATTTCCAGCATCCGCAGTATTTTGCCATTAACCTAACCTACTGGTTCTGTTGGAGGATGTGACAACGGAGCTTGCTGGGGGTAAGGCAGTGGGTGTGATGCACCTGCATTTCAGGGAGGGCATTGATACAGTTACTCTGGAGAGGCTGGTACTGAAAGTAAAGAATGCAGAATCATTGGAAATAATTTACAATGGATACGATAACAACAACTTACATTTACACAGTCGCTTTAACGTAGTGAAACATCCCAAGCAGCAATTACCAAACAAAATTTGACACTGAGCCACATAAGGAGATATTAGGACAGGTGACCAAAAGCTTGGTCAAAGACGGAGGTTTTAAGGAGCGTCTTAAAGGAGGTAGAGAGGCGGAGAGGTTTAGGGAGGGAATTCCAGAACTGAGAGCCCAGGCAGCTGAAGGCATGGCCGCCAATGGTGGAGCGATGGAAATCGGGGATGCGCAAGAGGCCAGAATTGGAGGAGCGCCGAGATCTCGGGGAGGTTGTGGGGCTGGAGGAGGTTACAGAGATAGGGAGGGGACGAGGGCCGTAGAGGGATTTGAAAACAAGGATGAGAATGTTAAAATCGAGGCATTGCCGGACCGGGGGTTCAATGAGCACAGGGGGTGATGGGTGAATGTGAGTTAGGACACGGGCAGCAGGGTTCTGGGCGCGCTCAGACTTACGGTTGGTGCAAGGTGAGAGGCAGGCCAGAAGAGTGTTGGAAGAGTCATTGAAACGTATAAAAGTAGAGGGCTTGACGGGGTAGATGGTCCTTTTCGGAAGGAAATCAGCCGTCCTTACCCGGTCTGGCCTATATGTGACTCCAGACCCACAGCAATGTGGTTGACTCTTAACTGCCCTCTGAAATGGCCCAGCAAGACACTCAGTTGTAACAAACCGCTACGAAAAACAGTAATATTAAAACTGGGCGGACCCACCCGGCATTGACCTCGGCACTGGCTTCGGACACGATAACACCACACCCAGCCCAGTCAACCCTGCAAAGTCCTCCTCACCAAAATCTGGGGACTTGTGCCAAAATTGGGAGAGCTGTCCCACAGACTAGTCAAGCAACAGCTGGACGTAGGCATACTCACAGAATCATACCTTTCAGCCAATGTCCCAGACTCCTCCATCACCATCCCTGGGTGTGTCCCGTCCCACCGGCAGGACATACCCACTAGAGGTGGTGGCACAGTGGTAAAGTGTTGGGAGAGAGTCTCATGGCTTCAGGTCAAGCATGGGTAAGGAAACCTCCTGCTGATTACCACCTACCGCCCTCCCTCAGCTGATGAATCAGTACTCCTCCATGTTGAACACCACTTGGAAGAAGCACTGAGAGTAGCAAGGGCACAGAATGTACTCTGGGTGGGGGACTTCAATGTCCATCACCAAGAGTGGCTCGGTAGTACCGCTACTGACCGAGCTGGCCGAGTCCTGAAGGACATAACTGCCAATCTGGGCCTGTGACAGGTGGTGAGTGAACCAACAAGAGGGAAAAACCTACTTGACCTCGTCCTCACCAATCTACCTGTCGCAGATGCATCTGTCCATGACAGCATTGGTAGCAGTGATCACCGCATAGTCCTTGTCCAGATGAAATCTCATCTTCACACTGAGGACACCCTCCATCATGTTGTGTGGCACTATCACCATGCTAAATGGGACAGATTCCGAACAGATCTAGCAGTTCAAAACTGGGCATCCATGAGGCGCTGTGGGCCATCAGCAGCAGCAGAATTGTATTCCACCACAATCTGTAACCTCATGGCCCGGCATATCCCTCACTCTACCATTACCATCAAGCCAGGGGACCAACCCTAGTTCAATAAGGAGTGTAGAAGAGCATGCCAGGAGCAGCACTAGGCGTACCTAAAAATGAGGTGCCAACTTGGGGAAGCTGCAACACAGGACTACATGCATGCTAAACATCAGAAGCAGCATGCCATAGACAGGGCTAATCGGTCCCACTATCAACGGATCAGATCAAAGCACTGCAGTCCTGCCACATCCAGTCGTGAATGGTGGTGGACCATTACACAACTAATGGGAGGAGGCGGCTTCATGAATATCCCCACCTTCAATGATGGTGGAGCCCAGCACGTGAGTGCAAAAGACAAGGCTGAAGCGTTTGCAACCATCTTCAGCCAGAAGTGCCGTGTGGATGATCCATATCGGCCTACTCCCGAGGTCCCCACCATCACAGAAGCCAGTCTTCAGCCAATTCGATTCACTCCACGTGATATCAAGAAACGGCTGAGCGCACTGGATACAGCAAAGGCTATGGGCCCCGACAACATCCCAGCTATCGTGCTGAAGACTTGTGCTCCAAAACTAGCCGCGCCTCTAGCCAAGCTGTTCCAGCACAGCTACAACACTGGCATCTATCCAACAATGTGGAAAACTGCCCAGTTGTGTCCTGTCCACAAAAAGCAGGACAAACCCAACCCGGTCAATTACCGCCCCATCAGTCTACTCTCAATCATCAGCAAAGTGATGGAAGGTGTCATCGACAGTGCTATCAAGCGGCACTTACTCACCAATAACCTGCTCACTGATGCCCAGTTTGGGTTCCGCCAGGACCACTTGGCTCCCGACCTCATTACAGCTTTGGTCCAAACATGGACAAAAGAGTTGAATTCCAGAGGTGAGGTGAGAGTGACTGCCCTTGACATCAAGACAGCATTTGACTGAGTGTGGCATCAAGGAGCCCTAGTAAAACTGGTCAATGGGAATCAGGGGGAAAACTCTCCACTGGCTGGAGTCATACCTAGCACAAAGGAAAATGATTGTGGTTGTTGGAGGCCAATAATTTCAGCCCCAGGACATTGCTGCAGGAGTTACCCAGGGCGGTGTTCTAGGCCCAACCATCTTCAGCTACTTCATCAATGACCTTCCCTCCATCATAAGGTCAGAAATGGGGATGTTCGCTGATGACTGCACAGTGTTCAGCGCCATTCACAACTCCTCAAATAATGAAGCAGTCCATGCCCGCATGCAACAAGACCTGGACGACATTCAGGCTTGGGCTGATAAGTAGCAGGTAACATTCACGCCACAGCAGTGCCAGGCATTGACTATTTCCAACAAGCGAGAGTCTAACCACCGCCCCTTGGCATTCAACAGCATTACCATTGCCGAATCCCCCACTATCAACATCCTGGGGGTCACCATTGACCAGAAACTTAACTGGACCAGCCACATAAATACTGTGGCAACAAGAGCAGGCCAGAGGCTGGGTATTCTGTGGAGAGTGTCTCACCTCCTGACTCCCCAAAGCCTTTCCACCATCTACAAGGCACAAGTCAGGAGTGTGATGGAATACTCTCCACTTGCCTGGATGAGTGCAGCTCCAACAACACTCAGGAAGTTCGACACCATCCAGGACAAAGCAGCCCGCTTGATTGGCACCCCATCCACCACCTTAAACATTCACTCCCTCCACCACCGGCATACCGTGACTGCAGTGTGTACCATCTACAAGATGCACTGCAGCAACTCGCCAAGGCTTCTTCGGCACCACCTCCCAAACCCGCGACCTCTTCCACCTAGAAGGACAAGGGCAGCAGGTGCATGGGAACACCACCACCTCCAAGTTCCCCTCCAAGTCACACACCATCCTGACTTGGAAATATATTGGCCGTTCCTTCATCGTCGTTGGGTCAAAATCCTGGAGCTCCCTCCCTAACAGCACTATGGGAGCACCTTCACCACACGGACTGCAGCGGTTCAAGAAGGCGGCTCGCCACCACCTTCTCAAGGGCAACTAGGGATGGGCAATAAATGCCGGCCTTACCAGTGACGCCCACAGCCCAGGAACGAATAACAAAAGAAGATGTTGAGAGATTGTTTGCCCCTGGCTGGAGAGTCTGGCACTAGGGGGCCGAGTCTCAGAATAAGGGGTCGGCCTTTTAAGACTGAGATGAGGAGAAATTTCTTCACTCGGAGGGTGGTGAATCTTTGGCATTCTCTGCCCCAGAGGGCTGTGGAGGCTCAGTTGTTGAGTATATTCAAGGCTGAGATCGCTAGATTTTTTGACACTAAGGGAATCAAGGGCGATGGGGATCGGGCAGGAAAGTGGAGTTGAGGTTGAAGGTCAGCCATGATCTTATTGAATGGCGGAGCAGGCTCGAGGGGCCGAATGGCTGACTCCTGCTCCTAATTGTTATGAGTCGAGTCTGGAGATAACAAAGGATTGGATGAGGGTTTAGCAGCGTGGAGGTCCAGGGATTGTCATCAGCCCAGGAGAGTGTTACCAGTGGGATCCACATGGGATCTGCTTTGTGTTTAAAACACACTATCCCGGGGCAGAGAGTGCCTGCGGAAATGGCGAGCAATCTTTAACAAGGAATAACATCCTTCTCTTTTCAATGTATAAACACATAACATTTCTCAGAACCCATTTGTTAAAAAAGCTGCCAGCTCGTCATCGAGTGGTCATCGAACTTGGGACTTTGTGCCTCAGTACCACGTGGGGCAGTGCAGCCAACAGCTGAGATTATGATTTTTTTTTCGATGTTTTGCCCCCTCTCTGTGCCATGCCCTAGCTGACAGCCTCTCGGTCCCAACACCCGGCTTCTGCTACTGCCCCCGGCGTTACTTGTCGATTTGGTGGCACCCCTTAAGAGGAGCGGCTGAGATTTGTTCTTTGTTCGTTCCTGGGCTGTGGGCATCGCTGGCAAGGCCAGCATTTATTGCCCATCCCTAATTGCCCCCGAGAAGGTGGTGGTGAGCCGCCTTCTTGAAACACTGCAGTCCGTGAGGGTATTTTTTGTAGCGGTTTTAATTTACCTGAGTCACAGGAACAGGAGGAGGCCATTCAGCCCCTCGAGCATGTTACACAGGAACAGGAGGAGGCCATTCAGCCCCTCGAGCCTGTTACACAGGAACAAGCGGAGGCCATTCAGCCCCTCGAGCCTGTTACATCGGAACAAGAGGAGGCCATTCAGCCCCTCGAGCCTGTTACACAGGAACAGGAGGAGGCCATTCAGCCCCTTGAGCCTGTTACATTAGGAACAGGAGGAGGCCATTCAGCCCCTCGAGCCTGTTACACAGGAACAGGGGGAGGCCATTCAGCCCCTCGAGCATGTTACACAGGAACAGGAGGAGGCCATTCAGCCCCTCGAGCCTGTTACACAGGAACAAGCGGAGGCCATTCAGCCCCTCGAGCCTGTTACATCGGAACAAGAGGAGGCCATTCAGCCCCTCGAGCCTGTTACACAGGAACAGGAGGAGGCCATTCAGCCCCTTGAGCCTGTTACATTAGGAACAGGAGGAGGCCATTCAGCCCCTCGAGCCTGTTACACAGGAACAGGAGGAGGCCATTCAGCCCCTCGAGCCTGTTACACAGGAACAGGAGGAGGCCATTCAGCCCCTTGAGCCTGTTACATTAGGAACAGGAGGAGGCCATTCAGCCCCTCAAGCCTGTTACACAGGAACAGGAAGAGGCCATTCAGCCCCTCGAGCCTGTTACACAGGAGCAGGAGGAGGCCATTCAGGCCCTCGAGCCTGTTACACAAGAACAGGAGGAGGCCATTCAGCACCTCAATTCTGTTACACAGGAACAGGAAGAGGCCATTCAGCCCCTCGAGTCTGTTACACAGGAACAGGAGGAGGCCCATTCAGCCCCTCGAGTCTGTTACACAGGAACAGGAGGAGGCCCATTCAGCCCCTTGAGCCTGTTACACAGGAACAAGCGGAGGCCATTCAGCCCCTCGAGCCTGTTACATCGGAACAAGAGGAGGCCATTCAGCCCCTCGAGCCTGTTACACAGGAACAGGAGGAGGCCATTCAGCCCCTTGAGCCTGTTACATTAGGAACAGGAGGAGGCCATTCAGCCCCTCGAGCCTGTTACACAGGAACAGGGGGAGGCCATTCAGCCCCTCGAGCATGTTACACAGGAACAGGAGGAGGCCATTCAGCCCCTCGAGCCTGTTACACAGGAACAAGCGGAGGCCATTCAGCCCCTCGAGCCTGTTACATCGGAACAAGAGGAGGCCATTCAGCCCCTCGAGCCTGTTACACAGGAACAGGAGGAGGCCATTCAGCCCCTTGAGCCTGTTACATTAGGAACAGGAGGAGGCCATTCAGCCCCTCGAGCCTGTTACACAGGAACAGGAGGAGGCCATTCAGCCCCTCGAGCCTGTTACACAGGAACAGGAGGAGGCCATTCAGCCCCTTGAGCCTGTTACATTAGGAACAGGAGGAGGCCATTCAGCCCCTCAAGCCTGTTACACAGGAACAGGAAGAGGCCATTCAGCCCCTCGAGCCTGTTACACAGGAGCAGGAGGAGGCCATTCAGGCCCTCGAGCCTGTTACACAAGAACAGGAGGAGGCCATTCAGCACCTCAATTCTGTTACACAGGAACAGGAAGAGGCCATTCAGCCCCTCGAGTCTGTTACACAGGAACAGGAGGAGGCCCATTCAGCCCCTCGAGTCTGTTACACAGGAACAGGAGGAGGCCCATTCAGCCCCTTGAGCCTGTTACACAGGAACAGGAGGAGGCCCATTCAGCCCCTCGAGCCTGTTACATTAGAAACAGGAAGAGGCCATTCAGCCCCTCGAGCCTGGTACACAGGAACAGGAGGAGGCCCATTCAGCCCCTCGAGCCTGTTACACAGGAACAGGAGGAGGCCATTCAGCCCCTCGAGCCCGTTACACAGGAGCAGGAGGAGGCCATTCAGCCCTTCGAGCCTGCTCCGCCATTCAATGAGATCATGGCTGATCTTCTGCCTCAACTCCATTCACCGGCCCTATCGCCATATCCCTTGATGCCCTTACTAGTCAGAAATCTATCGACTTCTGTTTTGAATATACCCAATGACTGAGCCTCCACAGCCCTCTGGGGCAGAGAATTCCAAAGATTCACCACCCTCTGAGTGAAGAAATTTCTTCTCATCTCAGTCCTGAATGGCCGACCCTTTATCCTGAGGCTGTGGCCCCTGGTTCTAGACTCCCCAGCCAAGGGAAACATTCTCCCAGCATCCATCCTATCAAGCCCTGTAATAATTTTGTATGCTTTGGTAAGGGCTCCGTAACCCTTAATCCCCTTACCCAACAACAATCTATCAATCTCAGTTTTGAAATTTTCAGTTGACCCCCAGCCTCAACATGTTTTTGGGGAGAGAGTTCCAGATTTCCACCCCCCTTTGTGTGAAGAAGTGCTTCCTGACATCACCCCTGAACGGCCTGGCTCTAATTTTAAGGTTCTGCCCCCTTGTTCTGGACTCCCCCCACCAGAGGAAATAGTTTCTCTCTCTAGCGACCCGATCGAATCCTTTAATCATCTCAAACACCTCAATTAAGGAGGAGATAGATAGATTTCTAGACATCAAGGGGTATGGGGAGAGCGCAGGAATATGGTATTGAGATAGAGGATCAGCCATGATCATCTTGAATGGTGGAGCGGGCTCGGATGGCCGACTCCTGCTTCTATTTTTCTATGTTTCTACCTCTCGATCTTCTATATTCAAGGGAATCTTAGTCTGTGAGGAGTTTTGAGAGAGGGGTTAGAGGGATCTCCCCAGATACAGGAGTGTGAGAGAGGCGTTAGAGGGACCTCCCCAGATACAGGAGTGTGAGAGAGGGGTTAGAAGGACCTCCCCAGATACAGGAGTGTGAGAGAGGGGTTAGAGGGATCTCCCCAGATACAGGAGTGTGAGAGAGGGGTTAGAGGGACCTCCCCAGATACAAGAGTGTGAGAGAGGGGTTAGAGGGATCTCCCCAGATACAGGAGTGTGAGAGAGGAGTTAGAGGGACCTCCCCAGATACAGGAATGTGAGAGAGGGGTTAGAAGGACTTCCCCAGATACAAGAGTGTGAGAGAGGAGTTAGAGGGACCTCCCCAGATACAGGAGTGTGCGAGAGGAGTTAGAGGGACCTCCCCAGATACAGGAGTGCGAGAGAGACGGGTTAGAGGGACCTCCCCAGATACAGGAGTGTGAGAGAGGGGTTAGAGGGATCTCCCCAGATACAGGAGTGTGAGAGAGGGGGGTTAGGGGGAACTCCCAAGATACAGGAGTGTGAGAGAGGGGTTAGAGGGACCTCCCCAGATACAGGAGTGTGAGATAGGGGTTAGAGGGACCTCCCCAGATAGAGGAGTGTGAGAGAGGGGTTAGAGGGACCTCCCCAGATAGAGGAGTGTGAGAGAGGGGTTAGAGGGTGTGAGGGGTTTTCTCTCCGAGATCGCAGAGGTTTCTCTCGCCAGAGGCCTCTTTCTCTTGCACAGTAAAACCTTGAGTGGTTCGACCCACTCGCCCCTTAGGTTCTAGACACTGGACTTAGGTGCAGGAACTACAATGCAGAGAAGACTCTTATGGACCAAGTTTAATGAAACGAAATGGAATTTTATTGCAAAAGGAAAAACAAATCAAATGCAAGCAAATAAGAGGGTACATGGGAGGGAAAAACAAATCATAACAATACAGTAATAACTGAAATAGATACAGGCATATTATATTTTACAAAAGCCATCATGAAATGGGGAAACACACGAAACATCGAGGGACAACAACTCATGTTAATTATACCCAAAATGCCCACCCCCTTAAACCTATCTAGATTCGATTATGTAGGGCCAGAAACATGCTCACCAATCCAACTAGGAATTGCAAGATTTTTAAACAGGTCTGCGTTTTGATCCTTTCAGGCGTCCTATCTCCTCGTGGTCAGCGCTGCGGGCTGCGAGCTGCGACACGCCTTCTCTTCCTCGAGGTGAAGGCCACGGACAGGCTGGATCTCAGCGGGCCCGGATGTCGATGTGGGGGAAGAGACCATCTGCTTGACCATGGTTGGAAGCCTCTAGCCGGCTTTCATATAGGTTTCTTCTGTAATTTTCTGCCTCTTTGTCTCATCAAACGGCCCGGGGTTTGTCGACGATCTCCCGATGGTTACCCCGGGGCGGGATGTAGACTCGAATCACCTTCTTCTTCTTCAAGCGGTGATGCCACCAATACGATGATAGCACCACGATGACTCTACACCTTTTGCTACCCCCGGGTTCCCCCAGATATACTTCTCAGGAGAAGCCTCTTTCTCCCGCCCAAAATCAAGGTTAGTTTTTGTTTAACTTTTGGCGGGCTTATAGCACAGCGGGGTAGTTATTATATTTAAACTGCTTACGGGATGGCCGGTGATGGCCATCTCTGGTCTGGAATGACCTAGTGATGTTTTAATGTCTTCTTGGTGTCTTTGATGCTCTTCTCATGAATATGAAACTGTTCCCCTTTGTCCGGGTAAACATTTTGATGGCCTTTATCTACAGGCCGATCTGACTGGATCTGCATCCAATCTATATGTATGTGGCTGTGTCTGGTTTCGTTCCCTCAGAAACGGCTTCCAGAACTTACTGTGGATTGAATCCACAAAGGCTGTCTGGGGACTACAGGAACCATTTTAAAGTGTCACGGGGTCTGGTGGCCATTTTATATGCCCCTTTTTCTGGGCTTCTTTTAAAACAGTCTTTAAAACATGGCCTCTTCTGCCAAAGGACCCTTATAGTACAATATTAATTTTGTGGATCTTACAGTCCCCCCTGATGATACTATATACTTGAAGTATCATAATTCTGGGTGTGCAAAATTTTCTGACTCTCCATAATTAAACAATCCCCTGTATTTACCTATCTATGATCCCATGACTCATGCATTTCCCATTTCAGAAAACCTACAGTGTGCATTAAGCATCTATAGATGGCAATACATTGGATTTAAAATCTGACACATTCATTTCCAGGCGTGGAGGGGGGCCTAATACCCCTACACCACCTGGTCCATACACATTATCTTTATTAATACCAACTCGCTTAATAAACTTCAATAACAAAAAAAACAAATAAAGTACACACACGACCAAACATCAAACATAGAGGAGGGAGAGAAACTTTAACTTTATACATAGCAGCAAAAATCTAAACAGGTGTCTCTTCTTCTACCCGCACATAATGCTCCCTCCATTCTCCCCTGTTCTCATACTTCTGTGAATTTCTGACCTTTCTACAGTGTACGAACAGTAAATAAATCACAATAAATACCTGACACACTACAAGGATGTGGGAGGCTATCCTAATCCAAGAAGGGACTTCTATATTTGTGAACAGATCCCACCACGGTGGGGTTACTATATCTAATATGTTTGCCCCTATTTCTAAAGTCTTCTGCTCCAGTGTGTAAAAATGTTTTCGTGAAACGACAACGGCTTTTAATATCTTGGTGAGGTGTTCAGGGAGAGGGGGAATGATGTAGCCAAAATGTGCAACGAATCATTGCAAATCGGTGAAATTCTCTTTAACAGTGATGTGAACAGTGGAAGGTTCAGGAATGGGGACAATTCGCTCTTGGGCCACTTGAACTTCTGCCTTGGGCTTGAAGCAGAAACTGCTGTCACTCACCGGACACCAGCCGTGCTGTTCATGTTGGTAGTGGGGTGCTGCAGTGGTGACACAGTATGTCCCACCTCCTATATATGCCACCTGCGGGGGCAGATGGCCTTGTGCCATTACCTCCATGGTGCAATTTATAGGCTTCACGCCAGCAGTTCTGAACCCGCACCGTGGTTTCGAATAGGCATTCAAGTGCTGGGGACACAGGATGATGTGTGCTCCCCGGCTCTGGCACCCCGAGAGGTCGGTACCCGTCATTGCATGCTCCCATCGAATGACGTAAGGTGGGACCGCTGTGTAGCGAATGTGTGCACCCCCTTGAATGACTCCAATGTTCTCCACCCTGTATACCGGGGCGGGTTTAGCTGTCTTTCCCATCACCGGCATTCTTACCACTATACCCATAATGGTGTGATTAGACCGCCCACAGTCCACTGGGACTGGGTAGGCCTCTGAAGCTAGTCTGAGCTGGCACGGACTTAATGCATTCTCAAAACGGTGGAGGGCTGCGAGGTGCTTGATGCTGATCCAGGAGGGGATTAAACCTTGTTTTAAATCCTCCAGATTACTGCAGCCCTCGCCCAGTAACCACGCCCCGTACAGCACGCAAGCTTCGTTCTGCGCAGCCTGATCGGACGCATTCCGATCCTCCCTGATGAGAGCATTTACCATTTTAGCGTGTTTCTCCAGCTCAGCAATAATTTCTTTTAAGTGTAGTGTCATGGCCTGGTCCTCATGTAACTCAGAACCCACTACCTTATTCTCGTCAGACAGTATCTTTCGTAACTGTGTTTTCAAGCCATTAATCTGGGCCTGTAGCTCCACGTCATCCAGAGTGTTGATGACGGAAGTCCCTGTGTTAAAAGCTGTGAAAATATCATTTACCGTACCCCTTCTTTGTCTCCCTACACTGTCCAAGACCTCATGTGGTGTGGTGTACAATTCGGCTCTGTCTCTATCAGCAAAGTCGAATTCGTAAAACTGCCTGAACATGTTTGTTAACAGGACCTGGTATAATTGCTCCGTTTCCTTGGGGCACCACTCTGGCAATCGCACCTCGTGAGGTTTAAAATCACCGAGGCTACCGCGTAGTGCACCCCTTGGTACAGCACCTGACCTGTGGGCACTAATACCAATCCGTTCCCGGGTCCCTTGGTAGTGGTGGGGCACCCTTCCCTGCGGGCTTTGGCTACCGGAATCGTGGGCAGGGGCTTGCGGGGTCGGGTGATGAGCTCAGTGGCGTTTACTGGGATCTGAGAGTATGGGACTCCGCACGCCCGTGTGCTGACGTCCCACCTCATTCCTTTCCCAGCATCCTGCCACTGTCTTTGGAAAAAGATGGAGACGGCTGTGGGGCAGGCGCGTTCTGAACCCCACATACAGATGTAAATCCCCTCATCTGGTTCCCACCATTTGTCCCAACAGACACTCAACCCCCTTGAGTCCCCGTAATAGTCCGATGGGTGTTGTTACCCAGTCTTTCCCATTCTACCGTGGAGTTCTTCATGGTCTTGCTCAACTTGCGCAGCCACCACCATCGGTCCAAAGGAACATGTCCAGTGCAATGCAAGCAAATCCTTTTCCTGACGGTGACGCTGACTCTGGGTGCGATGACCCTCACTCGGGGGCACACCAAAGATGTCTCTCGGTACGCAAACCCGGACTGGCTGGAGTATTCCGTAGAGTTCGACCCCAGCCATCCTGGCCACCTCCCTTCGTGGAAATAGGTGGCTGTCTCCTCAATGCACCGTGCGCCCGACCCATCGGTCGCGATGGGAGCTGTGTCTCCAGAGCACCCGTAAATCGTGGAGTCCTTGGTGCGGCCCCGATAGGCCCAGCTACACCCGATCACCGCGAGCACGACGCGAATTCCTCTCATCTCTTTTGTTTCCTGTAACAAATTAAACGATACAGCCAGGCTCCCGAGAGATTCTGGCTTATGTGAAGGCATGATCGGGTCTTTCGACCTCGATCCAAACAAACACACATACTGAGCAGATCTCAAAACTACTTACAACACTAATCACTTTATCATTTACACACCTTAAACTTAATCAAACTTAAACTTAACTTATGAACAGCGCCGCCGTCCCCGGGCGGCTTGCCTAACCCCTGTGTGGGCTGCAGCTCGCCGCTCCCTGTGGCGGGGCTGCACTGACCTGCAGCTTGGGTCCCCCACAGCCTTTTGCTGTTACTCGGGGACTGCGTTTTGCCAGGGATTTCCCAAGTCGGCGTTTACTGAAATCGGGGGAATCGGGCCAAGGTTTTACCGGCTGAGGCATTCGAGCCGACCTGCGAAGAGGCACTTTGGGCGTGGCTCCCTTAGCGAGTGGACCTTCGGTTGGGACTTTAGCCCTCACAGCCCGTGGCACCTCCACGGCTGCCGGCTTCGGCTCCCTTCCCTCAGGCCCCGCCCCTTTGGGATTTGGGTCTGTGGCAGATGACTCCTCCTCACCTGTCCCTAAATGTGGATTTCTACCTCCCCTAAATTTGAGTCGAGGGCGGGATCTCCGTCCTCCGACTCCACCTCCTCCAGAATCGTGTCAAGGGCGGGGCCTAGCTGTTCGGGCTCCCCCCCGATGGTGTTCGGATCAGGAGGAGGGCCTTGGTCTTCGGGCTCCTCCTCGTCCGAGTCCCAGGCCATTGGGAAAACCTCCCAGGTGAGCGGGACAGTTTCTCCCTCCAGGCAGGCTGCGGTTCCAGCCTGTGTGGTCTGTGACTTATTGCACGCCTCAGGCTGAGGATTTTCACCTTCAGACCTGGCCTCAGTTGTTGGCTCTTTTGCACCCAGCTTAAACAGTTTGCACTGCTTTATGTGAAACCACTTGTTGCGTCGGGGTACCTTCACTACACGACTGGCGGGGACCGGTTGATCTTGCACCGATTGCTGTCTATCCTGGTCCGTGTCTCTCTCGCCAGCGTGGAGGGTCAGACCCAAGAATTTTACTTTCCGCCGGCCGACCCGTGCTTTCGTTGGGTTGACCTTGGCACCCTCTCTCCCTTTCACACTCGTACCCATTCCCCAGAGACAGTGATTTCTCAGGTCCACGAGGATCCCGTGGGCTACCAAGAAATCAGACCCAAGGACTCCCGTTCCACCCCCCACCTCCCACTTCATTAGTGTACACTTCCACGTGGTGCGGAGTGGTCCTAAATGAATGGAGAGGGGAATGGAATGTGCGCCAGCCTGTTCTTCGCCCGTGAAGCCCGACAGAAGGTATGAAACCCCGGTGGACAGAGGCGAGGCGGTGGGGTTATCTGCGTGGATCACGGTGCATGATGCCCCCATATCCAACAAATAGGTCCCTGTTACCTCCTCCACCTCCATCTCCACGAGGGGTCTCCTCCATACATCATATCGCAGCGCACACAGGTAGACGGGCTGCGCCAGCTCTAGTCATTTGGGCACAGCGGTCGGGGTTTCGGGAACAACAAGACCAGTGGTGACGGCTATCTTCCCCTGCGCGATCATAAGAGACCGCATTGTCTCTAACATTGATTCTATTGCAGCGGGATCCATAGCTGCACCGGCTCCCTTTGCTGGGACAGGAGCTGCGGCTTGTGTTTGGGCTGGTGCTGGGGCGGCGGTCTGGGCTTGGGCTTGGGCTGCGGGAGATTTTCCCTTATTATCCTTCCACGGATTTTTACAGTCCTTGCGTCAATGTCCATCCTTCCCACACCCGTAGCAATTGAGCTTGGCTTGGGCAGGGCGATTCCCCTCCTGACGCCACTCCTTCTTACTTGGGGCTGCGGGTTTTGCCTCATGCACCTTTCCCTTGGAGGGGGGTACCTCCTGACTTCTACAATTCTTGTATGCAACGGTGAGCTGGCGGAGCACCGTTTCCTCCGTGACACCGGGACATTGGGGGTCAAACCAAGACCTGGCTAGGGCCTGTATCTGTGGCAAGCTGTTGGCAACCAAGCAATGGAGCCAATGAACCCGCTGCTCGGCGTTCATTCCAACCCGTTCAGGCATGCCCAGACAACTGCGCCGATACACTGGCCACAGCCTTTCTGCGAAAACCCGTGGGGGTTCTCCAGTTAGCTGCACAGTCCCTTCCACCCGTTGGAACGGATTACCGTCGTCCACTCCCATAACTTCCAAGACCTCATCCCTGAGATCCGCATACCCTTTCCGTCCCCTCTTACTCTCGTCTGAGAGGCACTGAAGGATTGTGCTATCCGGGGAGAAGAGCAGCATCTTTGCCTGTTCAAGATCATCACAATCATTGATGGCGGCTGTCTCCTCTATCTCCCTGAAATGAACTGACGGATCTCCCTTTACTTTGAGTCTTGGGAGGTGGCTCACCATGGATCTTAGTTGTGGGGCAGCGAAGGGCACCACGATCTAGTTCACGTGGGGTCCGGCCGTGCCATCTGCGGCGTTGGGACCGAACCTCTGGTGCCGAGCAGGACACATTGGTGCCGGCTCCGGCTGTGCTACCAGGGGCTGTTCCTCCTCCTGTACCACCTCGGCTACCCTTTCTCCCACCACCCCCTTTTCGGGCCAAGCCTCACTATAGCTCGGCGGGGCTGAGGGTTCAGTGGCTGGTGCTGCAACTACTTTGCAAGGAATCGCATGTTTGGATTCCTGCAAAAAGTCAATCTGACTTGCTTTTGGGCTTACGAGGCATACCATGCCTTTTGCCTTAACCAGGGCCGTTCTTAGGTCCTCTATGGTCTTTTGGCAGGGGCTATGGTCTGCGCTCTCGAACCCGTGCTCAAGGGACAGCTTGTAAGCTGCCTTAACCTCTACTACTCTCTCCTCCTGCGCTCTTAGCTGTTGTGCGAGGCGAACGTTTTTCTCCCGTATTCTCGCTTCATGGATCTTTGCCTCAGTAACCTGGCATTCCAGATACTCTATTCCAGCCTGGTGTTGGCTGGCTACAACTTGGCGTTCCTGATTCAGCACGTGAAGCACTGTGATGAGTTTTTCCCCACCCATGGCCTTTTCCTCTATCTCTGCTGCCTGGGTAGTAATTTTGGCTGCCTGTGCTGCAACGACTCTGTCCAAAATCTGGACCTGTTTCTTGTAGCACATCAGCCACACTGCCTTTTCCACTGACTTCTTATGCTCGTTGCTCTCTGTCCACCTGATGGCTGCGTCTACCGGACGCCCATCCAGTAAGAGATCGGAAATCCACTGCTTAGTGAGATTTACCTTACCAAAGACATAATCCGCTATCCTCTCATCCATTGCATTTTGACCATTCAAACTTGGGTCTAATACATTGCAATCCTGCTGCGAGTGTCCTGCCATGGTCGCCATTTTCTGTAAGGGGTTTTCTCTCCGAGATCGCAGAGGTTTCTCTTGCCAGAGGCCTCTCTCTCTCTCTTGCACAGTAAAACCTTGAGTGGTTCGACCCACTCGCCCCTTAGGTTCTAGACACTGGACTTAGGTGCAGGAACTACAATGCAGAGAAGACTCTTATAGATCAAGTTTAATGAAATGAAATGGAATTTTATTGCATAAGGAAAAACAAATCAAATGCAAGCAAATAAGAGGGTACATGGGAGGGAAAAACAAACCATAACAATACAGTACTAACTAAAATAGATACAGGCATATTATATTTTACAAAAGTCATCATGAAATGGGGAAACACACGGAACATCGAGGGACAACAACTCATGTTAATTATACCCAAAATGCCCACCCCCTTAAACCTATCTAGATCCGATTATGTAGGGCCAGAAACATGCTCACCAATCCAACTAGGAATTGCAAGATTTTGAAACAGGTCTGCATTTTGATCCTTTCAGGTGTCCTGTCTCCTTGTGGTCAGCGCTGCGGGCTGCGAGCTGCAACACGCCTTCTCTTCCTCGAGGTGAAGATCATGGACAGGCTGGATCTCAGCGGGCCCGGATGTCGATGTGGGGGAAGAGACCATCTGCTTGACCACGGTTGGAAGCCTCTAGCTGGCTTTCATATAGGTTTCTTCTGTAATTTTCTGCCTCTTTGTCTCATCAAACGGCCCGGGGTTTGTCGACGATCTCCCGATGGTTACCCCGGGGCGGGATGTAGACTCGAATCACCTTCTTCTTCTTCAAGCGGTGATGCCACCAATACGATGATAGCACCACGATGACTCTACACCTTTTGCTACCCCCGGGTTCCCCCAGATATACTTCTCAGGAGAAGCCTCTTTCTCCCACCTGTCGAAGTCTCGACTTCCGAGTAAAACTCTTTAAACACAAAGTATCGTCAAAGGAAGACTTTATTAGTTCTTGTATACAAGGGAAGCGGACATGTAGACAATGGCTACGCTGACCACTTCAAAGATCACAGGCAAAAGGTAACATATTTATAGTTAAAGCAGGCCTTCAGAATCACATGATCGAAGTCTGAGATCATAATTAGTAATAAGAAAAATATAGTGTTAGTCAAACTGTAATCAAGGATAAAAAGGACTGGAACAAAAGGAATGCCTACAGATGGGGTTATCTAATCTATAAGTTCTGTTCTTCTCTGACTCCCCATCCTGGTTTATACATGACTCAAGGGCTTTCTTCATCTAACTATGAGAAAGAGATAGGGAGGCTAGCAGTATGTATCTTTGGAGGTCTTTGTTCTAATAAACAGTTGAGATCATTTTGTTAATTGGAGAGTTCCGCTTTTTCAGCAGAACTAGCAATTACTAATCTATGGAAGCCATTTTGTGTTTTCTGGTCTGTACCTTGGGAAGCCATTTTGTAATATAAAAGTACACTTCCTCACACCCAAAATCAAGGTTAGTCTTTGTTTAACTTTTGGCGGGCTTATAGCACAGTGGGGTAGTTATTATATTTAAACTGCTTTTGGGATGGCCGGTGACGGCCATCTCTGGCCTGGAATGACCTGGTAATGTTTTAATGTCTTCTTGGTGTCTTTGATGCTCTTCTCATGAATATGAAACTGTTCCCCTTTGTCCGGGTAAACATTTTGATGGCCTTTATCTACAGGCCGATCTGACTGGATCTGCATCCAATCTATATGTATGTGGCTGTGCCTGGCTTCGTTTTCTCAGAAACGGCTTCCAGAACTTACTGTGGGTTGAATCCACAAAGGCTGTCTGGGGACTGCAGGAACCATTTTAAAGTGTCCCAATAAGTCGGTCACGGGGTCTGGTGGCCATTTTATATGCCCCTTTTTCTGGGCTTCTTTTAAAACAGTCTTTAAAACACGGCCTCTTCTGCCAAAGGACCCTTATAGTACAATATTAATTTTGCGGTTCTTACAAGGGACCTCCGCAGATACAGGAGTGTGAGAGAGGGGTTAGAGGGATCTCCCCAGATACAAAAGTGTGTGAGAGGGGTTAGAGGGACCTCCCCAGATACAGGCGTGTGAGAGGGGAGTTAGAGGGACCTCCCCAGATACAGGAGTGTGAGAGAGGAGTTAGAGGGACCGCCCCAGATACATCAGTGTGTGAGAGGAGTTAGAGGGACCTCCCCAGATACATCAGTGTGAGAGAGGAGTTAGAGGGACCTCCCCAGATACATCAGTGTGAGAGAGGAGTTAGAGGGACCTCCCCAGATACATCAGTGTGTGAGAGGAGTTAGAGGGACCTCCCCAGATACATCAGTGTGTGAGAGGAGTTAGAGGGACCTCCCCAGATACATCAGTGTGAGAGAGGAGTTAGAGGGACCTCCCCAGATACATCAGTGTGTGAGAGGAGTTAGAGGGACCTCCCCAGATACAACAGTGTGAGAGAGGAGTTAGAGGGACCTCCCCAGATACAGGAATGTGAGAGAGGAGTTAGAGGGACCTCCACAGGTACAGGAGTTAGAGAGAGGAGTTAGAGGGACTGTCATGAATCTTATCTATCATGAAGAAATTACTCATGAAATAACACTGGGCAGCCAGCTGTTGGCGCCGTCCAAGGTGTATAAATACTCGGGCGTGGGCCCAGCTTGCTCAGGACGTTTTTCTAACCAGGAACTAGTGATGTAACTAGAATCTCATGCTAGTGAAACAGTTGATTAAAGCCTTGTTTTATACTAAACCAAGGGCTTAGTGAGTTTTCATACATCAGGGACCTCCCCAGATAGAGGAGTGTGAGAGGGGTTAGAGGGACCTCCCCAGATACAGGAGTGTGAGTGAGGGGTTAGTGGGACCTCCCTAGATACAGGAGTGTGAGAGAGGGGTTAGAGGGACCTCCCCAGATACAGGAGAGTGAGAGAGGGGTTAGAGGGACCTCCCCAGATAGAGGAGTGTGAGAGAGGGATTAGAGGGACCTCCCCAGATACAGGAGTGTGAGAGAGGGGTTAGAGGGACCTCCCCAGATACAGGAGTGTGAGAAAGAGGTTAGAGGGACCTCCCCTGATACAGGAGTGTGTGAGAGAGGGATAGAGGGACCTCCCCAGATACAGGAGTGTGAGAGAGAGTACAGAGGGACCTCGCCAGATACAGGAGTGAGAGAGAGGGATAGAGAGACCTCCCCAGAAACAGGAGTGTGAGAGAGAGGGGTTAGAGGGACCTCCCCAGAAACAGGAGTGTGAGAGAGGGGTTAGAGGGACCTCCCCAGATACAGGAGTGTGAGAGAGGGGATAGAGGGACCTCCCCAGAAAGAGGACTGTGAGAGAGGGCTTAGAGGGACCTCCCCAGAAAGAGGAGTGTGAGAGAGGTCTTAGAGGGACCTCCCCAGATAGAGGAGTGTGAGAGAGAGGGGTTAGTGGGACTTCCCCAGATACAGGAGTGTGAGAGAGGAGTTAGAGGGACCTCCCCAGATACAGGAGTGTGCGAGAGGGGTTAGAGGGACCTCCCCAGATACAGGACTGTGAGAGAGGGGTTAGAGGGACCTCACCAGATACAGGAGGGTGAAAGAGAGGGGTTAGAGGGACCTCCCCAGATACAGGAGTGTGAGAGAGGGTTTAGAGGGACCTCCACAGATACAGGAGTGTGAGAGCCGGGTTAGAGGGACCTTCCCAGATACAGGAGTGTGAGAGAGGGGTTAGAGGAACCTCCCCAGATACCGGAGTGTGAGAGAGGAGTTAGAGGGACCTCCACAGATACAGGAGTGTGAGAGAGGGGTTAGAGGGACCTCCCCAGATACAGGAGTGTGAGAGAGGGTTAGAGGGACCTCCCCAGATACAGGAGTGTGAGAGAGGGGTTAGAGGGACCACTCCAGATACAGGAGTGTGTGAGAGAGGTTAGAGGGACATCCCCAGATACAGGAGTGTGAGAGAGGGGTTAGTGGGGCCTCCTTAGATACAGGAATGTGAGGGAGGTGTTAGAGGGACCTCCCCAGATACAGGAGTGTGAGAGAGGGGTTAGAGGGACCTCCCCAGATACAAGAGTGAGAGAGAGGGGGTTAGATGCACCTCACCAGATGCAGGAGTGTGAGAGAGGGGTTAGAGGGACCTCCCCAGATACAGGCGTGTGAGAGAGGGGGTTAGAGAGACCTCCCTAGATACAGGAGTGTGAGAGAGGGGTTAGAGGGACCTCCCCATTTACATGAGTTTGAGAGAGGGGTTAGAGGGACCTCCACAGATACAGGAGTGTGAGAGAGAGGGGTTAGAGGGACCTCCCCAGAGACAGGAGTGTGAGAGAGGGGTTAGAGGGACCTCCCCAGATACAGTAATGTGAGAGAGGGTTTAGAGGGCCCTCCACAGATACAGGAGTGTGAGAGTGGGGTTAGAGGGACCACCCCAGAAACAGGAGTGTGAGAGAGGGGTCAGAGGGATCTCTCCAGATACAGGAGTGTGAGAGAGAAGGGTTAGAGCGACCTCCCCAGATACAGGAGTGTGGGAGAGGGGTTAGAGGGACCTCCCCAGATACAGCAGTGTGAGAGAGGGGTTAGAGGGACCTCCCCAGAAAGAGGAGTGTGAGAGAGGTCTTAGAGGGACCTCCCCAGATACAGGAGTGTGAGAGAAAGGGGTTAGGGGGATCTCCCCAGATACTGGAGCGTGAGAGAGGGGTTAGGGCGATCTCCCCAGATACAGGAGTGTGAGAGAGGGTTTAGAGGGACCTACCCAGATACAGGATTGTGAGAGAGACGGATTAGAGGGACCACCCCAGATACAGGATTCTGAGAGAGAGGGGTTAGCGGGTCCTCCCCAGATGCAGGAGTGTGAGAGAGGGGTTAGAGTGACCTCCCCAGATACCGGAGCATGAGAGAGGGGTTAGGGCGAACTCCCCAGATACAGGAGTGCGAGAGAGGGTTTAGAGGGACCTACCCAGGTACAGGATTGTGAGAGACAGGGATTAGAGGGACCTCCCCAGATACAGGAGTGTGAGAGAGGGGTTAGAGTGACCTCCCCAGATACCGGAGCGTGAGAGAGGGGTTAGGGGGATCTCCCCAGATACAGGAGTGTGAGAGAGGGTTTAGAGGGACCTACCCAGATACAGGATTGTGAGAGAGAGGGGTTAGAGGGACCTCCCCAGACACAGGAGTGTGAGAGAGGGGTTAGAGTGACCTCCCCAGATTGAGGACTGTGAAAGAGAGGGGCTAGAGGGACCTCCCCAGATACAGGAGTGTGAGAGAGGGGTTAGAGGGATCTCCCCAGATACAGGAGTGTGAGAGAGGGGTTAGGGGGATCGCCCCAGATACAGGAGTGTGAGAGAGGAGTTAGAGGGACCTCCCCAGATACAGGAGTGTGAGAGAGGATTTCGTGGAACCTCCCCAGAAACACGAGTGTGGGAGAGAGGAGTTGAAGGACCTCTCCAGATACAAGAGCGTGAGAGTGGGGTTAGAGAGACCTCCCCAGATACAGGATTGTGAGAGAGAGGGATAAGGAGACCTCCCCAGATACAGGATTGTGAGAGAGGGTTTAGAGGGACCCACCCAGATACAGGATTGTGAGAGAGGGGTTAGAGGGACCTCCCCAGATACAGGAGTGTGAGAGAGGGTTTAGCGGGACCTACCCAGATGCAGGATTGTGAGAGAGGGGTTAGAGGGACCTCCCCAGATACAGGAGTGTGAGAGAGGAGTTAGAGGGACCTCCCCAGATACAGGAGCGTGAGAGTGGTGTTAGAGGGAACTCCCCAGATACAGGAGTGTGCAAGAGGGGTTAGAGGGACCACCCCAGAAACAGGAGTGTGAGAGAGGGGTTAGAGGGACCTCCCCAGATACAGGAGTGTGAGAGAGGGGTTAGAGGGACCTCCCCAGATACAGGAGAGTGTGAGAGAGGGGTTAGAGGGACCTCCCCAGATACAGGAGTGTGAGAGAGGGTTTAGAGGGACCACCCCAGACAAAGGATTGTGAGAGAGGGGTTAGAGGGACCTAC
The DNA here is from genome assembly GCF_052327205.1 of Somniosus microcephalus. Taxonomy (NCBI): domain Eukaryota; kingdom Metazoa; phylum Chordata; class Chondrichthyes; order Squaliformes; family Somniosidae; genus Somniosus; species Somniosus microcephalus. Next base: position 268,597,021 of record NC_140994.1, on the reverse strand, counting down.
CCAGATGCAGGATTGTGAGAGAGGGGTTAGAGGGACCTCCCCAGATATAGGAGTGTGAGAGAGGAGTTAGAGGAACCTCCCCAAACACAGGAGTGTGAGAGAGGGTTTAGCGGGACCTACCCAGATGCAGGATTGTGAGAGAGGGGTTAGAGGGACCTCCCCAGATACAGGAGTGTGAGGGAGGAGTTCGTGGAACCTCCCCAGAAACACGAGTGTGGGAGAGAGGAGTTGAAGGACCTCTCCAGATACAAGAGCGTGAGAGTGGGGTTAGAGAGACCTCCCCAGATACAGGATTGTGAGAGAGAGGGATAAGGAGACCTCCCCAGATACAGGAGTGTGAGGGAGGAGTTAGAGGGACCTCCCCAGATACAGGAGCGTGAGAGAGGTGTTAGAGGGAACTCCCCAGATACAGGAGTGTGCGCGAGGGGTTAGAGGGAACTCCCCAGATACAGGAGTGTGCAAGAGGGGTTAGAGGGACCACCCCAGAAACAGGAGTGTGAGAGAGGGGTTAGAGGGACCTCCCCAGATATAGGAGTGTGAGAGAGGGGTTAGAGGGACCTCCCCAGATACAGGAGAGTGTGAGAGAGGGGTTAGAGGGATCTCCCCAGATACAGGAGTGTGAGAGAGGTGTTAGAGCGACCACCTAGATACAGGAGTGTGGGAGAGGGGTTAGAGGGCCCTCCCGAGATACAGGAGTGTGAGACAGGGGTTAGAGGGGCCAACTTAGATACAGGAGTGTGAGAGAGGGGTTAGAGGGTCCTCCCCAGATACAGGAGTGTGAGATAGGTGTTAGAGGGACCTCCCCAGATACAGGAGCATGAGGGAGGGGTTAGAGGGACCTCCACAGATGCAGGAGTGTGAGAGAGGGGTTAGAGGGACCTCACCAGGTACAAGAGTGTGGGAGAGGATTTAGTGGGGCCTCCTTAGATACAGGAGTGTGAAAGAGGAGTTAGAGGGACCTCTCCAGATACAGGAGTGTGTGAGAGAGAGGGGTTAGAGGGACCTCCCCAGATACAGGAGTGTGAGAGAGTTGTTAGAGGGACCACCCGAGATACAGGAGTGTGTGAGAGAGGTTAGAGGGACCTCCCCAGATACAGAAGTGTGAGAGAGGGGTTAGAGGCATCTCCCCAGATACATGAGTGTGAGAGAGGTGTTAGAGCGACCACCTAGATACAGGAGTGTGGGAGAGGGGTTAGAGGGACCACCTAGATACAGGAGTGTGAGAGAGGGGTTAGAGGGTCCTCCCCAGATACAGGAGTGTGAGATAGGGGTTAGAGGGACCTCCCCAGATACAGGAGTGTGAGAGAGGGGTTAGAGGGACCACTCCAGATACAGGTGTGTGTGAGAGAGGTTAGAGGGACATCCCCAGATACAGGAGTGTGAGAGAGGGGTTAGTGGGGCCTCCTTAGATACAGGAGTGTGAGGGAGGTGTTAGAGGGACCTCCCCAGATACAGGAGTGAGAGAGAGGGGTTAGAGGGACCTCCCCAGATACAGGGGTGTGAGAGAGGGGTTAAAGGGACCTCCCCAGATACAAGAGTGTGAGAGAGGGGGTTAAATGGACCTCACCAGATGCAGGAGTGTGAGAGAGAGGGTTTAGAGTTAGCTCCCCAGATACAGGAGTGTGAGAGAGGGGTTAGAGGGACCTTCCCAGATACAGGAGTGTGAGAGAGGGGTTAGAGGGACCTCCCCAGATACAGGAGTGAGAGAGGGGATAGAGGGACCTCCCCAGATACAGGAGCGTGAGGGAGGGGTTAGAGGGACCTCCACAGATACAGGAGTGTGAGAGAGGGGTTAGAGGGACCTCACCAGATACAAGAGTGTGGGAGAGGATTTAGTGGGGCCTCCTTAGATACAGGAGTGTGAAAGAGGAGTTAGAGGGACCTCTCCAGATACAGGAGTGTGTGAGAGAGAGGGGTTAGAGGGACCTCCCCAGATACAGGAGTGTGAGAGAGTTGTTAGAGCGACCACCCCAGATACAGGAGTGTGTGAGAGAGGTTAGAGGGACATCCCCAGATACAGGAGTGTGAGAGAGGGGTTAGTGGGGCCTCCTTAGATACAGGAGTGTGAGGGAGGTGTTAGAGGGAACTCCCCAGATACAGGAGTGTGAGAGAGGGGTTAGAGGGACCTCCCCAGATACAAGAGTGTGAGAGAGGGGGTTAGATGGACCTCACCAGATGCAGGAGTGTGAGAGAGAGGGTTTAGAGTTAGCTCCCCAGATACAGGAGTGTGTGAGAGAGGTTAGAGGGACCTCCCCAGATACAGGAGTGTGAGAGAGGGGTTAGAGGGACCTCCCCAGATACAGGAGTGAGAGAGGGGATAGAGGGACCTCCCCAGATACAGGAGTGTGAGAGAGGGGTTAGAGGGACCTCCCCAGATACAGGAGTGTGGGAGACGGGTTAGAGGGACCTCCCCAGATACAGGAGTGTGAGAGAGGGTTTAGAGGGACCTCCCCAGAAAGAGGAGTGTGAGAGAGGTCTTACAGGGACCTCCCCAGATACAGGAGTGTGAGAGAGAGGGGTTAGGGGGATCTCCCCAGATACCGGCGCGTGAGAGAGGGGTTAGGGTGATCTCCCCAGATACAGGAGCGTGAGAGAGGGTATAGAGGGACCTACCCAGATACAGGATTGTGAGACAGAGGGATTAGAGGGACCACCCCAGATACAGGATTGTGAGAGATAGGGGTTAGCGGGTCCTCCCCAGATGCAGGAGTGTGACAGAGGGGTTAGAGGGACCTCCCCAGATACAGGAGCATGAGGGAGGGGTTAGAGGGACCTCCACAGCTACAGGAGTGTGAGAGAGGGGTTAGAGGGACCTCCCCAGATACAGGAGTGAGAGAGAGGGGTTAGAGGGACCTCCCCAGATACAAGAGTGTGAGAGAGGGGGTTAGATGGACCTCACCAGATGCAGGAGTGTGAGAGAGGTGTTAGAGGGACCTCCCCATTTACATGAGTTTGAGAGAGGGGTTAGAGGGACCTCCCCAGATACAGGAGTGTGAGAGAGGAGTTAGAGGGACCTCCCCAGATACAGGAGTATGAGAGAGGGGTTAGAGGGACCACTCCAGATAGAGGAGTGTGTGAGAGAGGTTAGAGGGACATCCCCAGATATCCCCAGCTGTGAATGAACTGAAAGAGAAAGCAAGAAGGGCTTTCTATTCCATCAAAAAATCAATCCAAATAGAAATCCCAATTAGCATTTGGCTCAAAATTTTCAAATCAGTAATTGAACCAATTGCACTCTATGGCAGTGAGGTCTGGGGACCACTAACACAACAAGATTTTGCAAAATGGGACAAACACCCAATTGAGATCCTACATGCGGAATTCTGTAAAAGTATCCTCCGGACACAAAGGAAAACAGTAAACAACGCATGCAGGGCGGAACTAGGCCAATACCCATTAATAATCACTATCCAAAAAAGAGCCACCAAATTTTGGAATCACCTACAAATGAGCAACCCCCAATGCTATCACTACGACGCCCTGAAATGCCAAGAGCTGACCATAAAGAAGAATACCCTCAGTCAACTAGTCCTGGGACTCAATAAAGTAACTATTAACAATACTAACAATAACCAGCCCCAGGACAGTGACAGGGTAACACAAAGAATTCGACCCAACACAATCGTCGCTAAGCAAAAGGAAAAATATCTGTCATATTGGGCAGAAACAACAAAAACCCAAAGCAAACTCAATTGCTACTTGGCCCTAAACAGAAAATACAACATAGCTGATTACCTGACCATGGTAAAGGATAACAAACTGAGAAGAACCTTGACAAGGTACAGACTTAGCGAACATAGCCTAGCGATCGAAAAAGGCAGACACAGGCAGACCAGGCTGCCAAGAGAAGACAGGATATGCTCTCACTGCAGTCAGGGAGTAGTTGAGACAGAGATGCACTTCCTCACAGCCTGTGGAAAATATCAGGGCATCAGAGAGAATTTCTATCAAAAATTCTCACAAATATGCCCTGAATTCAGAAATCTGACTGACAACCAAAAACTCCCATTCCTACTGGGGGAGGAGAGAAGCTGTGTAACACTGGCGGCACACTATGTTACAGCTTGCCATGAACAGAGGGACAACCAGTAAACTAAGACAAGAGTATATATAAACAAGGCAAAAATATATTTATAAACTCAGGGATATACCTGTTTATACACTGTATGAATGGAACCGCGTTTATGTGTTCAACCATGAATGTATTTTGATGCTTTGGCAACATAAGATGTACCTTATCATGCCAATAAAGCGATTTGTATTGTATTGTATTGTATTGTATTGTACAGGAGTGTGAGAGAGGGGTTAGTGGGGCCTCCTTAGATACAGGAGTGTGAGGGAGGTGTTAGAGGGACCTCCCCAGATACAGGAGTGTGAGAGAGGGCTTAGAGGGACCTCCCCAGATACAAGAGTGTGAGAGAGGGGGTTAGATGGACCTCACCAGATGCAGGAGAGTGTGAGAGAGGGGTTAGAGGGATCTCCCCAGATACAGGAGTGTGAGATAGGGGTTAGAGGGTCCTCCCCAGATACAGGAGTGTGAGATAGGGGTTAGAGGGACCTCCCCAGATACAGGAGCGTGAGGGAGGGGTTAGAGGGACCTCCACAGATACAGGAGTGTGAGAGAGGGGTTAGAGGGACCTCACCAGATACAAGAGTGTGGGAGAGGATTTAGTGGGGCCTCCTTAGATACAGGAGTGTGAAAGAGGAGTTAGAGGGACCTCTCCAGATACAGGAGTGTGTGAGAGAGAGGGGTTAGAGGGACCTCCCCAGATACAGGAGTGTGAGAGAGTTGTTAGAGGGACCACCCGAGATACAGGAGTGTGTGAGAGAGGTTAGAGGGACCTCCCCAGATACAGAAGTGTGAGAGAGGGGTTAGAGGCATCTCCCCAGATACATGAGTGTGAGAGAGGTGTTAGAGCGACCACCTAGATACAGGAGTGTGGGAGAGGGGTTAGAGGGACCACCTAGATACAGGAGTGTGAGAGAGGGGTTAGAGGGTCCTCCCCAGATACAGGAGTGTGAGATAGGGGTTAGAGGGACCTCCCCAGATACAGGAGTGTGAGAGAGGGGTTAGAGGGACCACTCCAGATACAGGTGTGTGTGAGAGAGGTTAGAGGGACATCCCCAGATACAGGAGTGTGAGAGAGGGGTTAGTGGGGCCTCCTTAGATACAGGAGTGTGAGGGAGGTGTTAGAGGGACCTCCCCAGATACAGGAGTGAGAGAGAGGGGTTAGAGGGACCTCCCCAGATACAGGGGTGTGAGAGAGGGGTTAAAGGGACCTCCCCAGATACAAGAGTGTGAGAGAGGGGGTTAAATGGACCTCACCAGATGCAGGAGTGTGAGAGAGAGGGTTTAGAGTTAGCTCCCCAGATACAGGAGTGTGAGAGAGGGGTTAGAGGGACCTTCCCAGATACAGGAGTGTGAGAGAGGGGTTAGAGGGACCTCCCCAGATACAGGAGTGAGAGAGGGGATAGAGGGACCTCCCCAGATACAGGAGCGTGAGGGAGGGGTTAGAGGGACCTCCACAGATACAGGAGTGTGAGAGAGGGGTTAGAGGGACCTCACCAGATACAAGAGTGTGGGAGAGGATTTAGTGGGGCCTCCTTAGATACAGGAGTGTGAAAGAGGAGTTAGAGGGACCTCTCCAGATACAGGAGTGTGTGAGAGAGAGGGGTTAGAGGGACCTCCCCAGATACAGGAGTGTGAGAGAGTTGTTAGAGCGACCACCCCAGATACAGGAGTGTGTGAGAGAGGTTAGAGGGACATCCCCAGATACAGGAGTGTGAGAGAGGGGTTAGTGGGGCCTCCTTAGATACAGGAGTGTGAGGGAGGTGTTAGAGGGACCTCCCCAGATACAGGAGTGTGAGAGAGGGGTTAGAGGGACCTCCCCAGATACAAGAGTGTGAGAGAGGGGGTTAGATGGACCTCACCAGATGCAGGAGTGTGAGAGAGAGGGTTTAGAGTTAGCTCCCCAGATACAGGAGTGTGTGAGAGAGGTTAGAGGGACCTCCCCAGATACAGGAGTGTGAGAGAGGGGTTAGAGGGACCTCCCCAGATACAGGAGTGAGAGAGGGGATAGAGGGACCTCCCCAGATACAGGAGTGTGAGAGAGGGGTTAGAGGGACCTCCCCAGATACAGGAGTGTGGGAGAGGGGTTAGAGGGACCTCCCCAGATACAGGAGTGTGAGAGAGGGTTTAGAGGGACCTCCCCAGAAAGAGGAGTGTGAGAGAGGTCTTACAGGGACCTCCCCAGATACAGGAGTGTGAGAGAGAGGGGTTAGGGGGATCTCCCCAGATACCGGCGCGTGAGAGAGGGGTTAGGGTGATCTCCCCAGATACAGGAGCGTGAGAGAGGGTATAGAGGGACCTACCCAGATACAGGATTGTGAGACAGAGGGATTAGAGGGACCACCCCAGATACAGGATTGTGAGAGATAGGGGTTAGCGGGTCCTCCCCAGATGCAGGAGTGTGACAGAGGGGTTAGAGGGACCTCCCCAGATACAGGAGCATGAGGGAGGGGTTAGAGGGACCTCCACAGCTACAGGAGTGTGAGAGAGGGGTTAGAGGGACCTCCCCAGATACAGGAGTGAGAGAGAGGGGTTAGAGGGACCTCCCCAGATACAAGAGTGTGAGAGAGGGGGTTAGATGGACCTCACCAGATGCAGGAGTGTGAGAGAGGTGTTAGAGGGACCTCCCCATTTACATGAGTTTGAGAGAGGGGTTAGAGGGACCTCCCCAGATACAGGAGTGTGAGAGAGGAGTTAGAGGGACCTCCCCAGATACAGGAGTATGAGAGAGGGGTTAGAGGGACCACTCCAGATAGAGGAGTGTGTGAGAGAGGTTAGAGGGACATCCCCAGATATCCCCAGCTGTGAATGAACTGAAAGAGAAAGCAAGAAGGGCTTTCTATTCCATCAAAAAATCAATCCAAATAGAAATCCCAATTAGCATTTGGCTCAAAATTTTCAAATCAGTAATTGAACCAATTGCACTCTATGGCAGTGAGGTCTGGGGACCACTAACACAACAAGATTTTGCAAAATGGGACAAACACCCAATTGAGATCCTACATGCGGAATTCTGTAAAAGTATCCTCCGGACTCAAAGGAAAACAGTAAACAACGCATGCAGGGCGGAACTAGGCCAATACCCATTAATAATCACTATCCAAAAAAGAGCCACCAAATTTTGGAATCACCTACAAATGAGCAACCCCCAATGCTATCACTACGACGCCCTGAAATGCCAAGAGCTGACCATAAAGAAGAATACCCTCAGTCAACTAGTCCTGGGACTCAATAAAGTAACTATTAACAATACTAACAATAACCAGCCCCAGGACAGTGACAGGGTAACACAAAGAATTCGACCCAACACAATCGTCGCTAAGCAAAAGGAAAAATATCTGTCATATTGGGCAGAAACAACAAAAACCCAAAGCAAACTCAATTGCTACTTGGCCCTAAACAGAAAATACAACATAGCTGATTACCTGACCATGGTAAAGGATAACAAACTGAGAAGAACCTTGACAAGGTACAGACTTAGCGAACATAGCCTAGCGATCGAAAAAGGCAGACACAGGCAGACCAGGCTGCCAAGAGAAGACAGGATATGCTCTCACTGCAGTCAGGGAGTAGTTGAGACAGAGATGCACTTCCTCACAGCCTGTGGAAAATATCAGGGCATCAGAGAGAATTTCTATCAAAAATTCTCACAAATATGCCCTGAATTCAGAAATCTGACTGACAACCAAAAACTCCCATTCCTACTGGGGGAGGAGAGAAGCTGTGTAACACTGGCGGCACACTATGTTACAGCTTGCCATGAACAGAGGGACAACCAGTAAACTAAGACAAGAGTATATATAAACAAGGCAAAAATATATTTATAAACTCAGGGATATACCTGTTTATACACTGTATGAATGGAACCGCGTTTATGTGTTCAACCATGAATGTATTTTGATGCTTTGGCAACATAAGATGTACCTTATCATGCCAATAAAGCGATTTGTATTGTATTGTATTGTATTGTATTGTACAGGAGTGTGAGAGAGGGGTTAGTGGGGCCTCCTTAGATACAGGAGTGTGAGGGAGGTGTTAGAGGGACCTCCCCAGATACAGGAGTGTGAGAGAGGGCTTAGAGGGACCTCCCCAGATACAAGAGTGTGAGAGAGGGGGTTAGATGGACCTCACCAGATGCAGGAGAGTGTGAGAGAGGGGTTAGAGGGATCTCCCCAGATACAGGAGTGTGAGATAGGGGTTAGAGGGTCCTCCCCAGATACAGGAGTGTGAGATAGGGGTTAGAGGGACCTCCCCAGATACAGGAGCGTGAGGGAGGGGTTAGAGGGACCTCCACAGATACAGGAGTGTGAGAGAGGGGTTAGAGGGACCTCACCAGATACAAGAGTGTGGGAGAGGATTTAGTGGGGCCTCCTTAGATACAGGAGTGTGAAAGAGGAGTTAGAGGGACCTCTCCAGATACAGGAGTGTGTGAGAGAGAGGGGTTAGAGGGACCTCCCCAGATACAGGAGTGTGAGAGAGTTGTTAGAGCGACCACCCCAGATACAGGAGTGTGTGAGAGAGGTTAGAGGGACATCCCCAGATACAGGAGTGTGAGAGAGGGGTTAGTGGGGCCTCCTTAGATACAGGAGTGTGAGGGAGGTGTTAGAGGGACCTCCCCAGATACAGGGGTGTGAGAGAGGGGTTAAAGGGACCTCCCCAGATACAAGAGTGTGAGAGAGGGGGTTAAATGGACCTCACCAGATGCAGGAGTGTGAGAGAGAGGGTTTAGAGTTAGCTCCCCAGATACAGGAGTGTGAGAGAGGGGTTAGAGGGACCTTCCCAGATACAGGAGTGTGAGAGAGGGGTTAGAGGGACCTCCCCAGATACAGGAGTGAGAGAGGGGATAGAGGGACCTCCCCAGATACAGGAGCGTGAGGGAGGGGTTAGAGGGACCTCCACAGATACAGGAGTGTGAGAGAGGGGTTAGAGGGACCTCACCAGATACAAGAGTGTGGGAGAGGATTTAGTGGGGCCCCCTTAGATACAGGAGTGTGAAAGAGGAGTTAGAGGGACCTCTCCAGATACAGGAGTGTGTGAGAGAGAGGGGTTAGAGGGACCTCCCCAGATACAGGAGTGTGAGAGAGTTGTTAGAGCGACCACCCCAGATACAGGAGTGTGTGAGAGAGGTTAGAGGGACATCCCCAGATACAGGAGTGTGAGAGAGGGGTTAGTGGGGCCTCCTTAGATACAGGAGTGTGAGGGAGGTGTTAGAGGGACCTCCCCAGATACAGGAGTGTGAGAGAGGGGTTAGAGGGACCTCCCCAGATACAAGAGTGTGAGAGAGGGGGTTAGATGGACCTCACCAGATGCAGGAGTGTGAGAGAGAGGGTTTAGAGTTAGCTCCCCAGATACAGGAGTGTGTGAGAGAGGTTAGAGGGACCTCCCCAGATACAGGAGTGTGAGAGAGGGGTTAGAGGGACCTCCCCAGATACAGGAGTGTGAGAGAGTTGTTAGAGCGACCACCCCAGATACAGGAGTGTGTGAGAGAGGTTAGAGGGACATCCCCAGATACAGGAGTGTGAGAGAGGGGTTAGTGGGGCCTCCTTAGATACAGGAGTGTGAGGGAGGTGTTAGAGGGACCTCCCCAGATACAGGGGTGTGAGAGAGGGGTTAAAGGGACCTCCCCAGATACAAGAGTGTGAGAGAGGGGGTTAAATGGACCTCACCAGATGCAGGAGTGTGAGAGAGAGGGTTTAGAGTTAGCTCCCCAGATACAGGAGTGTGAGAGAGGGGTTAGAGGGACCTTCCCAGATACAGGAGTGTGAGAGAGGGGTTAGAGGGACCTCCCCAGATACAGGAGTGAGAGAGGGGTAGAGGGACCTCCCCAGATACAGGAGCATGAGGGAGGGGTTAGAGGGACCTCCACAGATACAGGAGTGTGAGAGAGGGGTTAGAGGGACCTCACCAGATACAAGAGTGTGGGAGAGGATTTAGTGGGGCCTCCTTAGATACAGGAGTGTGAAAGAGGAGTTAGAGGGACCTCTCCAGATACAGGAGTGTGTGAGAGAGAGGGGTTAGAGGGACCTCCCCAGATACAGGAGTGTGAGAGAGTTGTTAGAGCGACCACCCCAGATACAGGAGTGTGTGAGAGAGGTTAGAGGGACATCCCCAGATACAGGAGTGTGAGAGAGGGGTTAGTGGGGCCTCCTTAGATACAGGAGTGTGAGGGAGGTGTTAGAGGGACCTCCCCAGATACAGGAGTGTGAGAGAGGGGTTAGAGGGACCTCCCCAGATACAAGAGTGTGAGAGAGGGGGTTAGATGGACCTCACCAGATGCAGGAGTGTGAGAGAGAGTGTTTAGAGTTAGCTCCCCAGATACAGGAGTGTGTGAGAGAGGTTAGAGGGACCTCCCCAGATACAGGAGTGTGAGAGAGGGGTTAGAGGGACCTCCCCAGATACAGGAGTGAGAGAGGGGATAGAGGGACCTCCCCAGATACAGGAGTGTGAGAGAGGGGTTAGAGGGACCTCCCCAGATACAGGAGTGTGGGAGAGGGGTTAGAGGGACCTCCCCAGATACAGGAGTATGAGAGAGGGTTTAGAGGGACCTCCCCAGAAAGAGGAGTGTGAGAGAGGTCTTACAGGGACCTCCCCAGATACAGGAGTGTGAGAGAGAGTGGTTAGGGGGATCTCCCCAGATACCGGCGCGTGAGAGAGGGGTTAGGGTGATCTCCCCAGATACAGGAGCGTGAGAGAGGGTATAGAGGGACCTACCCAGATACAGGATTGTGAGACAGAGGGATTAGAGGGACCACCCCAGATACAGGATTGTGAGAGATAGGGGTTAGCGGGTCCTCCCCAGATGCAGGAGTGTGACAGAGGGGTTAGAGGGACCTCCCCAGATACAGGAGCATGAGGGAGGGGTTAGAGGGACCTCCACAGCTACAGGAGTGTGAGAGAGGGGTTAGAGGGACCTCCCCAGATACAGGAGTGTGAGAGAGAGGTTAGAGGGACCTCCCCAGATACAAGAGTGTGAGAGACGGGGTTAGAGGGACCTCCCCAGATACAGGAGTGTGAGAGAGCGGTTAGAGGGACCTCCCCAGATACAGGAGTGTGAGAGAGGGGATTAGAGATATCTCCTCAGATACAGGAGTGTGAGAGAGGGGTTAGAGGAACCTCCCCAGATACAGTAGTGTGAGAGTGGGTTTAGAGGGCCCTCCACAGATACAGGAGTGTGAGAGAGGGGTTAGAGGGACCTCCCCAAATACAGGAGTGTGAGAGAGAAGTGTTAGAATGACCTCCCCAGATACAGGAGTGTGGGAAAGGGGTTAGAGGGACCTCCCCAGATACAGTAGTGTGAGAGAGGGGTTAGAGGGACCTGCCCCCAAAGAGGAGTGTGAGAGAGGTCTTAGAGGGACCTCCCCAGATACAGGAGTGTGAGAGAGAGGGGTTAGGGGGATCTCCCCAGATACTTGAGCGTGAGAGAGGAGTTAGAGAGACCTCCCCAGATAGAGGAATGTGAGAGAGGGGTTGGAGGGACCTTCCCAGATACAGGATTGTGAACGAGAGGGATACGGAGACCTCCCCAGATACAGGAGTGTAAGAGAGGAGTTAGAGGGATCTCCCCAGATACAGGAGTGTGAGAGAGGGGTTAGATTGACCTCCCCAGATACAGGAGTGCGAAAGAGAGGGGTTAGAGTTAGCTCCCCAGATACAGGAGTGTGAGAGAGGGGTTAGAGGGACTTCCCCAGATACAGGAGTGTGAGAGAGGGGTTAGAGGGACCTCCCCAGATACAGGAGTGAGAGAGGGGATAGAGGGACCTCCCCAGATACAGGAATGTGAGAGAGGGGTTAGAGTGACCTCCCCAGATACAGGAGTGCGAGAGAGAGGGGTTAGAGTTAGCTCCCCAGATACAGGAGTGTGAGAGAGGGGTTAGCTTGACCTCCCCAGATACAGGAGTGCGAGAGAGAGGGGTTAGAGTTAGCTCCCCAGATACAGGAGTGTGAGAGAGGGGTTAGAGGGACCTCCCCACATACAGGAGTGTGAGAGAGGGGTTAGAGGGACCTCCCCAGATACAGGAGTGAGAGAGGGGATAGAGGGACCTCCCCAGATACAGGAGTGTGAGAGAGGGGTTAGAGGGACCTCCCCAGATACAGGAGTGAGAGAGGGGATAGAGGGACCTCCCCAGATACAGGAGTGTGAGAGAGGGGTTAGAGGGGCCTCCCCAGATACAGGAGTGTGAGAGAGGGTTTAGAGGGACCTCCCCAGATACAGGAGTGAGAGAGGGAATAGAGGGACCTCCCCAGATACAGGAGTGTGAGAGAGGGGTTAGAGGGGCCACCCCAGATACAGGAGTGTGAGAGAGGGTTTAGAGGGACCTCACCAGATACAGGAGTGTGAGAGAGGAGTTAGAGGGACCTCCCCAGATACAGGAGTTTGAGAGAAGAGTTAGAGGGGCCTCCCCAGATACAGGAGTGTGAGAGAGGGGTTAGAGGGACCTCCCCAGATACAGGGGTGTGGGAGAGGAGTTAGAGGGACCTCCCCATATACAGGAGTGTGAGAGAGGGGTTAGAGGGACCTCCCCAGATACATGAGTGTGAGAGAGGAGTTAGAGGGACCTCCGCAGGTACAGGAGTGTGAGAGAGGTGTTAGAGGGACCTCCCCAGATACAGGAGTGTGAGAGAGAGGTTAGAGGGACCTCCCCAGATACAGGAGTGTGAGAGAGGGGTTAGAGGGACCTCCCCAGATACAGGGGTGTGGGAGAGGAGTTAGAGGGACCTCCCCATATACAGGAGTGTGAGAGAGGGGTTAGAGGGACCTCCCCAGATACATGAGTGTGAGAGAGGAGTTAGAGGGACCTCCCCAGATACAGGAGTGTGAGAGAGGGGTTAGAGGGACCTCCCCAGATACAGGAGTGTGAGAGAGGGGTTAGAGGGACCTCCCCAGATACAGGGGTGTGGGAGAGGAGTTAGAGGGACCTCCCCATATACAGGAGTGTGAGAGAGGGGTTAGAGGGACCTCCCCAGATACATGAGTGTGAGAGAGGAGTTAGAGGGACCTCCCCAGATACAGGAGTGTGAGAGAGGAGTTAGAGGGACCTCCCCAGATACAGGAGTGTGAGAGAGGGGTTAGAGGGACCTCCCCAGATACGGGAGTGTGAGAGAGGGGTTAGAGGGACCTCCCCAGATACAGGAGTGTGAGTGAGGTGTTAGAGTGATCTCTCCAGATACAGGAGTGTGAGAAAGGGGTTAGAGGGACCTCCCCAGATACAGGAGTGTGTCCAGTTTTTTGGATTGAAAAATTTAATCGGGGTGCCACCTATTACGTCCGTGAATGATTGAGACACGGACAGCAGGAGTGGAACAAAATAAGTCTTTACTGGTGGAAGTGAATCGTGAAACTGAAACAACAGAGGCTCATTCGTGCCTTTTATACATGGGCGGTCACTGCCGGTACTGCAGTCTGAGACCAGTTATTCTCTTAAAGGTACATACACAACAATTCCTCCCCTTTTAGATAAACAGTACATAACATTCATTTAACAACTAAATGATAACTAATTACACAATTACAGTTGCTAGATACATTGATTAAGTTTAAGCAATTAAAAGTTCAGTCTTTGAGGAGGCTTCCTGATTCTGTCTGGATAACGCCTCTTTGGGGTATCAGGTTCTTCTGGCAATGTTGAGTCGGGATCAATGTCGTTGTTTGGTTCATCTGCTTCCAATATTACCGGTTCTGCGGTAGCTGCAATTGGAACGTCGATTTCATTACCAGGTGTATCAGATCGTGGTGTGGAGTTGACGTTTTCCAGTGACTCCAAAATCTGGTCAGCATGGCGTCTTACAATGCTCTCCCCAACGTCCACGGTATACATGAGAGGTCCTTGTCGTGTACAAATCGTTCCTGGCTGCCATTTCTCAGTGCGGTAGTCCCGGGCCAAAACTGGTTGACCTATCTTAAAACTCCTGGTCGGCCTTTCATTCATATTCTGAAACTGCCTGTTGTCCACATCTCTTCGGGCGTTTGGCTTAACCAAATCCAAGCGGCATCGTAGTCTTCGATTGAAGAACATCATGGCTGGAGTTTGGTTGGTAACCGCATGTGTCGCATTCCTGTGGTTTTTGTTGAATTTCTGCAGCTCCCCTGGCTGCTGCTTCATATGATACTGCCACGCTGAAAGCCTTATCTAGCGTCAGCTCTTTCTCTGAGAGTAACTTCTTCTGTGTTCCTTCACTCAGGAGTCCACAGACAAATTTGTCCCGTAGGGTATCTGCCAGTCCTGCTCCGAACTGGCAGTGCTTTGATAGCTTGCGTAGTTCCGTAAGATACTCAGCATTGCTCTCATCTTTGTGCTGAGTTCTCCTGTGAAATTTAAATCTTTCTGTTATCAACAGCGGTGCAGGGTTTAGGTGTTCCTGTAGGACAGCAACAATTTCGTTAAAACTCTTCGCCTTCGGTTTGGCTGGAGTAATCAGGTCCTGCAATAGGCCGTACGTTCTAGCGTCCATTAAGTTTAGCAATATCGATGCCTTTTTCCCCTCCGCTATTTCGTTTGCCTCGAAATATACCTCGACTCTTTCCACATACGTGGTCCATTCCTCTATTGTATTATCAAAAGTAGTGATACAGCCAATCTTCGGCATCTTGCAAATCTAAAATGGCGCCTCCCGCGCTTTGCCTTCTTCCCCGATTTAACAAAATGGCGCCTCCCGCGCTTTGCCTTCTTCCCCGCTGTTGTTAGCGCTGCTTTCCACGGTTTCTTGCGCGTTTAATATTTTTATTTTTTATTTTCCCGTCGTGGAACAACCCTGTGGGACTCTTGCCTCCCTCTTCGCGGGTTTATACGCAGCCCGGCTTCGTAGCACCGGCCGCGCCCTGTGTGCTCCACCCTCTCTCTCTCTTCTTCCCGACAACGCTGCTCGGCCCCGTTGCAAACCACCCGCTCGAGTTCGCGACCGTCGCAGCCCAGGAAGGATCAGTGCACTACTTGCCACCAGCCCGATTAGCTGAAGCACCGTCGACAGGAACCAGGCCCCGCATCCGACAGCTTCTCCAGCAATCTTCAACTCTGCAACACAGGGCGGGTGCCCACGGTCGACGCCCGTTTCTACTGCCTCTTACTTTCTTTTCTTTCTGGCCTCGACCTCTGCTCACTTCGCTGTAGGAATGGATCCCAGGAGGTGGTGCAGACTGTAGGTAGGTTCGTATCTGCTCGTCGCCAGTATTACGTCCGTGAATGATTGAGACACGGACAGCAGGAGTGGAACAAAATAAGTCTTAGTCAATAGTGAAACTGAAACAACAGAGGCTCACTAGCGCCTTTTATACAGGGGTGGTCACTGCCGGTACTGCAGTCTGAGACCAGTTATTCTCTTAAAGGTACATACACAACACCACCCTTTCCTGATTGAACACTCGCCCCCGCCCCCCCACCCCCCCCACCAGTCAGGAATGGACAGCACTGCGACTGATTCCCGGTTTCAGTGTCGAAAGCTCAGTTCCATCCTTCACTCGTAAAGCAAAGCCAGTCACTATCTGTTCACCATGAATGGTTTAGCTGTCAGTGGGGCTATCAGTGGTCAGGTTATTTTCGGATTACATCTGTAAGGCAGAGGATGTGCCAGACGAGTTCGCAGCAGCGCATTAAAAGCAGAAGTCGGGTTGCAGATTGTGCTGAGACATGAAGAATCAGTTCAGTGATTTCCACAATGGGGACCAAGTCCTGATCAGTGCTCGTTGCTGTAACCTCGGATCGGAGCTGACTATGTATCTGTGGCTCGTCCTCCTCATGCTGCCCCTTGCCTGTGTGGCAGGTAGGAATGTAACTTTTACAGGTTGAATCTATCTCGCCTTTCCACTCCCTCGTACATTCGTCCAGCTCGGTCAGATTGACGAGATACCGTGGCTCTGTGTGTGAGTGAAACTGCACTCTCTGGGCAGGCGGGAGAAGCTGGGGTTGTTCTCCTTAAAGCAGAGAAGTTTAAGGGGAGATTTTTAATCGAGGTGTTCAAAATCATGCAGGGGTTTTGAAAGAGTAAATAAGGAGAAACTGTTTCCAGTGGCAGGAGGGTCGGTGGCCAGCGGACACAGATTTAAGGTGATTGGCAAAAGAACCAGAGGGGAGATGAGGAGAATATTTTTTACGCAGCGAGTTGTTGTGATCTGGAACGCGCTGCTTGAAAGGGCGGTGGAAGCAGATTCAATAGTAACTTTCAAATTGGAATTGGAGAAATACTTCAAGAGGAAAAATTCACAGGGCTGTGGGGAAAGAGCCGTGGGGAGTGGGACTAATTGGAGAGCTCGTTCAAAGAGCCGGCACAGGCACGGTGGGCCGAATGGCCTCCTCCTGTGCTGTTTCATTCTATGATTCTCTCTCTCTCTCGCTCTCTCTCGCTGCAACTCCTCTGCTCATGAACAGCCCAGCATGGCTCAGCTCCCAACCCTCTTTCCATCTCCCAGGACAAGTAGCTGTTCCCATTCTTGATCCCTTCGTGGTCCAGCCCTGACTGCGCTGGGATCAGGCAGTCAGACCCTGCTACGTGCCTCACTGCCTGTCATGGAACGCGTTAGTGAAGCGAGGCAGAACCATAGAATCTTACTGCACTCAGCACAGTCTGCCTGTCTGAAAGAGCTCTCCCCTCTGTTCCATTCCACCTGCCCTCTCCCCATTCGGGCCATTGCTCCTGTGTTGTCTCTCTGAAAGTGCTATCCTCTGGGTAAAGAAGTTTCTCCTGAATTCCCGATTGGATTTATTAGTGACCATCTTATATTTATGTCCCTTAGTTCTGGTCTCCCCCACAAGTGGAAACATTTTCTCTACGTCTACCCTATCGAATCCCCTTTCATAATCTCAAAGACCTCTATCAGGTCTCCCCTCAGCCTTCTCCTTTCTAGAGAAAAGAGCCCCAGCCTGGTCAATCTTTCCTGATAGTTATAAACCTCTCAGTTCTCGTATCATCTCTGTAAATCTTTCTTACACTTTCTCCAGTGCCTCTATATCCTTTTTATAATATTCTATCCTATTCCCCTCTTTGCTGCATTTATCTAATGAGGGAAGCCCCAATATTTCAAGTCTTTCGTTGTGTTTGTGTTCCCTCGTGTCAGGCAGAATCCCAGTGAATCTGTCCTGGACCTTCTCGAAAGCCTTACGGTTGGATAGCCCCCCGAAAACAGGCACGGGGATCGCGATGTGCGGTTAACCGCGCTGCCCACTCATTGCATTGCAGGCAGCGCGCCAGCTTCATGCTGCCTGCTCATTGGAAAGGTCTCTACGCCCAGCCGGCGCTAACCGCGCTGTTCATTGGCTGGACGCATCAGCGGGGGGCCAGTATCGTGAGTGGCCAGCACCACTTAAAGCTAGCCTGCACTGCTTAAAGCTAGCCTGCACCTCTTAAAGGGGAGGTGCAGTGTGGCTGGGGCAGGTGCTGGGAGTCGTGGTTGAAGAGAATCCGACCTGGGAAAGAGCGAGGAATGGCACACTGATTGACGTCACGATCTGCCTGCTCTAAAACAAATCTGTATTTGTGAAATGGATTAAAAACCTCGACTGAAATACTTTTTCCTAAAACAATACTCTTTTGCATTGTACGGGCAGTGTCTGTTTAGTAACCTCTTCTAGTGAATATTCACTCTGCGCGCTAACTGAGGAAGGATGTTCTTGCCATGGAGGGAGTGCAGCAAAGATTCACCAGGCTGATACCTGGGATGGCAGGAATGACGTATGAGGAGAGATTGGGTCGTTTGGGCTTGTACTCGCTGGAGTTTAGAAGAATGAGAGGGGATCTCATTGAAACTTATAAAATTCTAACAGGACTAGACAGACTAGATGCAGGAAGAATGTTCCCGATGGTCGGGGAGTCCAGAACCAGGGGTCACAGTCTAAGGATAAGGGGTAAGCCATTTAGGACAGAGATGAGGAGGAATTTTTTCACCCAGAGAGTGGTGAACCTGTGGAATTCTCTACCACAGAAGGCAGTTGAGGCCAATTCATTAAATATATTCAAGAAGGAGTTGGATATATTTCTTAAGGCTAAAGGGATCAAGGGATACGGGGAGAAAGCAGGGACAGGGTACTGAATTTGGATGATCAGCCATGATCGCATTGAATGGCGGAGCAGGCTTGAGGGGCCGAATGGCCTACTCCTGCTCCTATCTTCTATGTTTCTATGGCCAAGAAATTCAGTATAGCCACGTTCGGGGCGCTACAGTCGGGCGGCCGCTAAAGTTTGCGCCCGGCGCAAGTTCGCGCCACCTTCGCCGATATTCAGTCGCATCGCCCCAAGAGGTTGCTGCTGCGCTAAAACAGGCGATGCACGACCATCATTAGGCGCTAAGCCGGCGGTCCGGGGCGATACCCCCGAGGGCGGGCGCAGCGCAGGTGTGGCGAGTTGCTGATTGACGGCAGACACTCTGGCGCCGGTCAGCTCTTAAAGGGGCAGGGTGGACTTGTCTGGCTGCCATGCCCTGCGCACTGTAGCCCTGAAGCAAGGCCTGACCAATGCTGGTTCATCAGTTCTACGCCCTTGACCATGGGGAAGCCCGCTATTCTTCCAAATCCCATTGGACGCTCTTGCTGCTTGTCCAGGGTCATGGGGAAGGAGATGTACTGACGTCTCCTTCTGAAAAGGGCATTGTTCACCTGTTGGATGCAGCAATGTACCGCAAACTGGGAGATGTTGGCAATGTCCCCAGTAGCGGATTGGAAGGAGCCGGTGGCATAGAAGTTGAGAGCCACCGTCACCTTCACTGCCACCGACAGAGACGTCCTGCTCCTCAGCTGTGGCTGCAGATCTCTGCGAAGCAGGTGGCAGATCTCAGTGACCACCTCCCTTCTGAATCGCAGCCTCCGAACACACTGCTCCTCAGACATGTTCAGATATGAGAACTGCTGGCGGTATACCCTGGGTGGGTAAGGCCTCCTGTGCCGACACCTGTTGGCCCTTCTCCGTCTGGCCATGACTGGCACTCTCTCACGGCGTCTCTGATCCCTTTGAATGCAATGCAGAAAGCCAACGTTTCCACCCATTGTAGCCCCCATTATATGTGGCGACTCAAGGCTATGGCACTGAAAGTTAAATCCAACTGCAAAGCTCTGGCCTGAAGCCAGAAGTACCTGTGCGAGCGCTGAGTCAAAGCAGAAAGCTCTCTGCCTTTGTCTCTCACACAGAAGGATTGGCACAAAATGGCTGTCACTTATAATGCAGGAGGAGTCCCCTTTAAATAGCGCCCCCCGCACCCCGCAGCGACTGGGAACCGTTCCCCTCTACCAGTCGCTGGGGGCGCCAGGCGCAAAGAAGGGCGGCGCCACTGAAGTTCCGGTTTGGGGCGCACAAAGGACGTTGCACGATGAAATGACGTCAGGATCTGCGCGCGCAGCTGAGCGCGCGCAAAGACTTTGTGCCGACGCTAAATCTCTAGTGAAGTTGGGGAGAGGCGCAGATCGCGCTGCGCCCGGCCGCTAGCCGCCTATCGCCCAACATCTCCTCCTCCTAAGGCGCTACCGGCTGGCGCAAGCAACTGAATTTCTAGGCCTGTGTTTCCAACGCCTGCACCAATATGGCGTCCGGCGCGATTCACCCCACAAGTGTGCGCGCGTGCCATGGAGGCCATTTTGGAACTCTAAGGGCACTCATAGCGCCCAAAAAACGGGCGCTAACGAGTCCAATTTCTCGGCCTCAATATCCTTCCTATAGTGTGGTGCCCAATACTGCACAGCACTCGAACTGAGGTCCTATAGAGGCTCATCATTGCCTCTTGACTTTTGTATTCCATGCCCCGACTTATAAATCCTGGGATCCCAGATGCTTTTTTGCAGCTTTATCAACTTGCCCTCGCAGCCCTTCTAAACACTTACTGATCCTGGGCTCTCCCCGACAGATCCACACACGCATTTTCCAAAAAGTGCCACAGGGGAGTGATCAGGAGTGGGGAGCCTGGCTAACCTGCCCCTCTCCCCGGCTCAGGAACACTCTGAGCAAAACACTCGTATTTATTCCTGGTGCCTGTCACTGACGGGGGGATTAGCAATAACAGATACTCCCTCAGGGAGAAAATTAAGGGTTACGGAACCAAGGCGGGTCGATGGAGTTAAGATACAGATTAACCATGATCTAATTGAATGGTGGAACAGCCTTGAGGGGCTGAATGGCCTCCTCCTGGTCCTAATAGAGGTGTTCTAATTTGTGAGAGGGTTTGATAGAGTAGAGAAGGAGAAAGTGTTTCCAGTGGCAGGAGGGTCGGTGACCAGAGGACACAGATTTAAGGTAATTGGCAAAAGAACCAGAGGGGGAGATGAGGGGAATTGTTTTACGCAGCGAGTTGTTGTGATCTGCAATGCGCTGCCTGAAAGGGCGGTGGAAGCAGATTCAATAATAACTTTCAAAAGGGAATTGGAGAAATACTTGAAAAGGAGAAATTTGCAGGGCTGTGGGGGAAAGAGCAGGGGGGAGTGGGACTAATTGGAGAGCTCGTTCAAAGAGCCGGCACAGGCACAATGGGCCGAATGGCCTCCTTCTGTGCTGTGAGATTCCATGAACACAGCAGACACAATCATTCTTAACTCAGTTACCCTGAGTGGAGTAACAATAATGAATCTCGAATGTTACTCTGCCTTTAGTTGCACTATCTGAAGGGTAGGGTCCAGCTAAGAAAAGAAAGGTTGATATTTATACACAGTCCTGTTGCATCACTGAGTTATCTGACTGTTACAGAGGCAACTCAGTGTTAGCTACATGTCCCACACAACAGTGAGGTGAATGAGCAGCGAATCTGTATCATGATGATGTTGTTTGTGTGAGGAATGTTGTACAGGATACTGGGAGAGAGCTCTTCGCTATTCTTCCAATAGTGTCCGTACAATCTTTAAGACTCCACTGAAGAGGCAGACGGGGTCTCGGTTTAACACCTCATCTGATGGACCACACCTCCGACAGTGCGGCGCTCCCTCAGTACTGCCCGTCCGACAGTGCAGCGCTCCCTCAGTACAGCCCCTCCGACAGTGCAGCGCTCCCTCAGTACTGCCCCTCCGACAGTGCAGCACTCCCTCAGTACTGCCCCTCCGACAGTGCAGCACTCCCTCAGTACTGCCCCTCCAACAGTGCAGTGCTCCCTTGGTACTGCCCCTCCGACAGTGCAGCACTCCCTCAGTACTCCGCCTCCGACAGTGCAGCGCTCCTTCAGTACTGCCCCTCCGACAGTGCAGCACTCCCTCAGTACTCCCCCTCCGACAGTGCAGCGCTCCCTCAGTAATGCCCCTCCAACAGTGCAGCACTCCCTCAGTACTGCCCCTCCGACAGTGCAGCACTCCCTCAGTACTGCCCCTCCAACAGTGCGGTGCTCCCTTGGTACTGCCCCTCCGACAGTGCAGCACTCCCTCAGTACTCCCCCTCCGACAGTGCAGCGCTCCTTCAGTACTGCCCCTCCGACAGTGCAGCACTCCCTCAGTACTCCCCCTCCGACAGTGCAGCACTCCCTCAGTACTGCTCCTCCGACAGTGCAACGCTCCCTCAGTACTCCCCCTCCGACAGTGCAGCGCTCCCTCAGTAATGCCCCTCCAACAGTGCAGCGCTCCCTCAGTACTGCCCCTCTGACAGTACAGCACTCCCTCAGTACTGTACTGGGAGTGTCAGCCTGGATTTTGAGCTCCAATGATGCAGAGTCTTGCAGAACTCCCAGATAATTTCACAGGATGAGTGAGATAGCTTGTCATGCTTGTCCCTTTCGAATCCTAAAGATCAGGAAACGTATCACCTCTCAACCTTCTCTGCTCCAGCGAGAACCTGCCCAAGTTACATAATCACTCCTCATAATCAAGTCCCTCCATCTCCTCAGTTATTCAGGCTGCTCTCAGTAGCTGCCTTATCCTTTCTGTGCTGTGGTGACCCGAACTTTACATCATGGGCCAGAAATTCGGGTCCAAATGCGTGAGTACGGTCTGGGTACTCACGCATCTGGCCGGAGGAAATGCCGGCGTTCAGGAAACACCGCGCATGCGGGGAACGCCGGCATTTCCAGTCCTCTGAACGAAGGGGTTCAGAGGCACAGCGCGCGCGACTGCACAGGCAGCGCGTGCGCAGTGAAATTCCCTTTTTTTTTCAGAGTTGCGCGTGTGTAAAGGCCTCCGGTTTTTACACGTGGAAAAAACAAGTGTAAGTACTTAGTTTTACAGGTAAGTGGGCTTTTAGTACAATTTAGAATTTTTTTTTCCACAGGTTTGTTATTTTTAAAGAATTTACAGTAAGGTAAGTTTAGTTTTAGCCCCGATTTTTTATTGTTTAAAATAGTTTTTCATAGTTATTTATGGTTCATTTAAGTATTGCAATGTTTTTTTAAATTTTCTTTCAGGTTTAAGTAGTGTTTTGGGGCCAGCAGTTTTCATGAGTTTGACAGCTCTCACTGTCAAACTTATGAATGAACTTTTGCAACCTCCCATTGGTTGCCCAGTGCCCACGTGATCCCAGCCGGCTCATCGCACTAAGTACGCCGCTGGGTCACGCACGCACAGCGCGGCAGGACCTCAAGCTGGCCAGTGAGGGGAAATGCATTGCGGGCCAGGATTTAAGACGCTCCTTAAAACCTCCCTCTTTGACCAAGCTTTTGGTCACCTGCCCTAATATCTCCTTATGTGGCTCAGTGTCAAATTTTGTTTGACAATCGCCCCTGTGAAGCACCTTGGGATGTTTTACTACGTTTAAGGCGCTATATAAATGCAAGTTGTTGTTTTAGTGGAGGAGCGGGGACACCCCTTGGAAATTCACCCCGATTCATTCTCGGGTGTGCCCATGATCATGCCAATCCCCTCTTTGTCTCTCTCAGTGGCACCAGACCCTCTCTCCCCGAGTCAGTGACAGAAGGGATGGCCCTTTGTGAATTAGCGTCCTCGACCTCCTCGGCCAAATGGCCAACGATCCCTAATCATGACCGTATTAAAGGGAGACGCTAACAAGGGAGTGATTAATAAAACTACTAGGCACTTGGTCTAAGCGTTAAAGAAAGCTTTAATCAACTGTTTTACAACATGGAGGTCTAGTTGTGTCCTTCACTAGTTCCTGTTAAGAATGTCCTGCGCAAGCTGAGCCCGTGCCCGAGTATTTATACTCTCCCTGGACAGCGCCACCCGCAGGCCGCTCAGTATTATTTCATAAGTCTTTCTTTCATGAATGACTGAGTCATGTCAGGGAGGAAAATGACTTGGTGTTCACTTGCTCGGTCCCGAGTGAGATTACAGCCTCTATAATCACTCAGCCCCAGAGTTACATGGAAACAGCGACGATCTCATTTTCTAGGATTTTTTAAACGTCCCTGTTGTCTTTCAGTTTAATAAAAGTGGAAGTGAGAATTGCAGACTGATGTTAATTTTCCGATCAAGTTGTGTTTTGAAATCAAAACAAGTTGAAAGCCTTGTTTCGCAGTGCGGTAAATTGTTGATTATAATGAATAATAAAACACTAACCCCGGCATGGTTCCTATTTTACCGTGCTGTTTCTTCAATCAATACATGAAGTGAGGCGTTGGATGTCTGGTGCGTTTGTCAGAGTGTACGAGTAAATGATATCGATGAATAGAAGTTTTTTTCT
Organism: Somniosus microcephalus; assembly: GCF_052327205.1. NCBI lineage: Eukaryota > Metazoa > Chordata > Chondrichthyes > Squaliformes > Somniosidae > Somniosus > Somniosus microcephalus. The sequence goes on along the minus strand of NC_140994.1, from coordinate 268,573,437 downwards.
ACACATTCGGTGAGAGAGTTGGAAGAGAGACTTCAGAAACTCTCTCCGCAGCGGCAACTACTGGCCAGAGCCCGCAACTACACCGCGACAGGGAAGTGTTTACATCCAGGGTTTCAATGTTAAATGTTGATATAGAATCCTGACCAAAGACCAGGCCAACATGGAGTTGGGCAGGAAATGTGAAAACATGCACAAGGTTTCCAATAATGTATTGGAATTTAAACGGTTTCTTGGCTGAATTCAGAGTCTATTGGTTTCATTTATACATCGCTGCTTTCTACTTTCAACTGTTCCCCGTCAACATAGGCAAAATAAACTAAAGGGTACAATTTTAAAGGGGGTGCAGGAACAGAGTGACCTGGGGGTGTTTGTACACAAATCATTGAAGGTGGCAGGACAGGTTGAGAAGGCTGTTAAAAAAGCACACGGGATCCTTGGCTTCATTAATAGAGGTACAGAGTATAAAAGCAATGAAGTTATGCTGAACCTTTATAAATCACTGGTTCGGCCTCAGCTGGAGTATTGTGTCCAATTCTGGGCACCGCACTTTAGGAAGGATGTCAAGGTTTTGGAGAGGGTGCAGGGGAGATTTACTAGAATGGTTCCAGGGATGAGGAACTTGAGTTATGTGGAGAGACTGGAGAAGCTGGGGTTGTTCTCCTTAGAGCAGAGAAGGTTAAGAGGAGATTCATTTTTTTTATCTTTGAAGGTAACTAATGTGATAGATACGGGAGTGTCTATGGATGCTGTTCATATGGACTACCAGAAGACATTCAAAAAGGTTCCACATAAGAGACTTTTAACAGAAAATGGAGCGAATGCAATTGGAGGCAACCTATTGGCTGGGACAGGGAATAGGTTGGGAGGTAGGATGCAGAGAGTGGGGATAATGGGAATGTACTCCAATTGGCAGGATGACTAGTGGTGACCCCCAGGGATCTGTACTGGGGCCTCAGCTTTTCACTGTATTTGTAAATGCCTTTGATGAAGGAATAGGGAGGCGTATATCTAATTTTTCTGACGACACTATGTTAGGAGGCACAGTAAATAGTGTAGACGGGAGCGGGAAGTTGTAAAGGGACATTGATAGATTCAGTGAGTGGGCAAACCTGTGGCGGATGGAGTTCAATGTGGGGAAGTGCGAGGTCATCCACTCTGGATCCGAGAAAGATCGATCAGAGAATTCTCTAAACAGCGAGAAGCTGGGAACTGTGGAGGAGCCGAGAGATTGAGGGCTCCAAGTACAGAAATCACTGAAAGTTATTGGACAGGTCCAAAAAATAATTAAAAAGACTAATGCAATGCTGGCCTTTATCTCGGGGTCTGGAACACAAAGGGGAGGAAGTGATGCTACAGCTGTACAGAGCTCTGGTCAGACCCCATCTTGAGTAACTGGGTTCAGTTCTGGGCCCCGCACCTCAGGAAGGATATACTGGCTTCGGAGGGGGAGCGGCGCAGATTATACCGGGGCTAAAAGGGTTAAATTATCAGGACAGGTTGTGTAGACTAGGATTCCTTTGAATATAGAAGATTAAGAGGAGATCTACTTCAGGTGTTTCATGTGATTAAAGGTGTTGATAGGGTAGAGAGAGAGAGAAACTATTTCCTCTGGTGGGGGGAGTCCAGAACAAGGGGGCAGAACCTTAAAATTAGAGCCAGGCCGTTCAGGGGTGATGTCAGGAGGCACTTCTTCACACAAAGGCTGGTGGAAATCTGGAACTCTCTCCCCCAAAAAGCTGTTGAGGCCGGGGGTCAACTGAAAATTTCAAAAATTAGATTGATAGATTTTTGTTGGGTAAGGGGATTACGGGTTATGGAACCAAGGTGGGTCGATGGAGTTAAGATACAGATCAGCCATGATCTGATTGAATGGTGGAACAGGCTCGAGGGGCTGAATTGCCTCCTCCTGTTCTGATATTCCTGCGTTCCGAAAAGAGGTGCCCAAAATGATGAGGCCTTTTGATAGAGTAAATAAGGAGAAACTGTTCCAAATGGCAGGGGGGTTGGTAACCAGGGTACACAGATTTCAGATAAAGAACCAGGGCCGAGATGGAGACATTTTTTACACAGCGAGTTGTTGTGATCTGGAATGCGCTGCCTGAAAGGGCGGTGGAAGCAGATTCAATAGTAACTTTCAAAAGGGAATTGAATAAATACTTGACTAGGGATAATTTGCAGGACTGTGGGGAAAGAGCAGGGGGGAATGGGACTACTTGGAGAGCTCTTTCAAATTTAGTTTATATGTCCTCGCCTCATTCTTCCTTCCAAAATGAATCACTTCACACTTTCCTGCATTAAATTTAATTTGCCACGTGTCCGCCCATTTCACCAGTCTGTCTATGTCCTCTTGAAGTTCATCACTATCCTCCTCACTGTTTACTAAATTTCTGAGTTTCGTGCCTTCTGCAAACTTTGAAATTGTGCCCTGTACACCCAAGTCCAGGTCATTAATATGTATAAAAAAGAGCGATGGTCCTAGTGCCGACCCCTGGGGAACACCACTGTATACTTCTCCCCCAGTCTGAAAAACAACCGTTCACCACTACTCTTTTACTTTCTGTCCCTTAGCCAATTTTGTATCCACTTTGTCACTGTCCCTATAATCCCATTGGCTTCAATTTTGCTAACAAATCTGCTATGTGACACTTTGTCAAACTCCTTTTGAAAGTCCACATACACATCATCAACTGCAATACCCTCATCAACCCTCTCTGTTACTTCATCAAAGAGCTTAATCAAGTTAGTCAAACATGATTTGCCTTTAACAAGTCCGTGCTGACTTTCATTTATTAATGCATATTCTTCCAAATGCCAATTAATTTTGTCCAGGATTATTGTCTTTAAAAGTTTTCCCACCACCAACGTTAGGCTGACTGGCCTGTAGTTGCCACTTTTATACCTCTCCCCTTTTTTAAACAGGGGTGTAACATTTGCAATCCTTTATGTAAAGTCTGTGGGTTGTATAGCGAAGTAATACACAGACTACAAGAGTAACTTTAACAGGACTTTACTATTCGAAGGTCAGGGCGAATCTGCCCAATAAATCCTGACACTGCACTTATATACCGGTGTGGTCACCGTTGGTATTACAGTATACAGCAGCCAAGGCAAAGTAGTGCCACACATAAAATAGTTCTCTTAAAGGTGGACGGTTACATACAGTAGTTCTCTTAAAGGTAGAATAGTTACATACACTACAATCCTCCCTTTTTAGCTTACAACATACTTATTCCCCATTAACATAACATCATAACATATATACAACTTTATGCAAAACAGTTCACAGATTCAGTCTCTCTGGAGGTTTCCTGACTCTATCCAGATAACGCCTCAGTGGTGTAGTAGTTTTCGGCGGGGTAGTAGGTTCTTCTGGTAAGGTCGAGTCGACTTGAAGGACAGTGTCAGGTTCATCTGATTCCAGTACCACCAGATCGGAGGTAGGTGTTCTGGGTATCTCTGCTTCAACATTAGCAGTGTAAGGTTGTGGAGTAGGTTGGCTCTTTGTGGATGACCCTATGATCTGGTCAACATGGCGCCTTATTATGCTGTCACCAATGTCCACGGTATACAGCAGCGGCCCTAGCCTTTTTACAATAGTTCCAGGCTGCCATTTCTCGGTACGGTAGTCCCGGGCCAAAACTTGTTGACCTATCTGAAAAGATCTAGTTGGCCTTTCATTCATGCCCTGGAATTGCCGGTTCTCTACGTCCCTTCTGACGTTTGGCTTAATCAAATCCAGCCGGCATCTCAGTCTTCTATTGAAAAACATCATGGCGGGAGTTTGATTTGTGACCGCATGTGTTGCATTCCTGTACGCCAACAAGAAGTTATCTACTTTATGTTGTAAGTTGATGTTTTCATTACCCATGGCCTTTATGGCCTTCTTGAAGGTCTGGACAAACCTTTCAGCTAATCCATTGGTGGCGGGATGGTATGGGGCTGACGTGTAGTGCTTGACCTCATTGCTTTTTAAGAATTTCCTGAATTCTTCGGACACAAATTGCGGTCCATTATCAGAACAGACCTGTTCCGGCAGCCCATTCCTGGCAAACATGGTCCTTAATACTGTGATGGTTTTTTCCGTGGTGGTGGAGGACATCTTTATTACCTCCGGCCACTTGGAGTGTGCATCCACCGCTATTAGAAACATTGAGTCCATAAATGGACCAGCAAAGTCGATGTGTACCCTTTGCCAAGGAGATGAGGGCCACTCCCATGGATGCAGAGGAGCTTGTGGTGGCGCGTTTTGGACCTTCTGGCATCCTAGACAGCTCTTGGTTATTTCTTCGATGTCTCCATCAATACCTGGCCACCACACAAACGCTCTTGCTAGGTTCTTCATTTTCACTCCACCCAGATGCCCCTCGTGAAGCTCCTTTAGCACCTTATGCTGAAGTTTGGGTGGAATCACCACTCTCGATCCACACATCAAGGTTCCTCGGCACACTGACAGCTGTTCTTTTCTTTGCGAAAATGCTGGCAGCGTTGGTTCGCCATGTGCTGGCCATCCCTCCACTGTTAAATCGTAGACTCGTGAGAGAGTCGGGTCATTCCTTGTTTCATTCTCGATCATCGAATTTGTCACTGGTAGACATTCTACTATGGACGAGTGGAACATCTCTGGTCCACTGCAGCCGCCTCTTCAACTACCGGCAACGGTAGGCGCGATAACCCATCAGCATTTCCATGCTGTTTGGAGCTTTTGTATTCGATGTCATATTGGTGTGCCCCAAGTAACACGGACCACCTCTGTAACCTTTGCGCTGTCATAGTGGAAACGGCCTTGTTAGGGTTGAATATGGACACCAACGGCTGGTGGTCTGTCAGTAATGTGAACTTCTTGCCCTGCAGGTAATGATTGAATTTCTTTACTCCCCACACAAGGCTGAGGGCCTCCCTATCTATCTGGGCGTAATTTCGCTCAGCGGAGGTCAATGATCGGGACGCAAATGCGACTGGCCTTTCCGAGCCATTTGGGAACCTGTGTGAAAGTACTGCTCCAATTCTATAAGGGGAAGCATCACAAGCTAGCCGAAGAGGTAACGTTGGGTTGAAATGAGCCAACACTTCCTCAGAGGCAATCAACGCCTTGCTTCTGCGAAAGGCCTTTTTACAGTCCTCGCTCCACTTCCATGGCACTTCTTTCCGCAACAGAGTATTCAGCAGATGCAACACCGTGGATAAATTTGGCAGAAACTTGTGATAATAATTAATCAACCCCAGAAACGATCTCAACTGTGATACGTTTTCCGGAGCGGGGGCCTTCACGACAGCTTCTATTTTGTCAGGCGACTTGTGTAGCCCCTCTTGGTCAATGATATGACCGCAGTACGAGATCCGTTTCTGGAAGAACTCACATTTCTGGCGATTAATTCGAAGGCCATATTCCTTCAACCTGGTGAGCACCCGTTTCAAATTTGTGAGGTGTTCCTCTTCGTCTTCTCCCGTAATCAGGATATCGTCCAAGTAACACTGCGTGCTTGGAATAACCTGTAAGACCTGCTCCATGGCCCTCTGCCAAATTGCTGGAGCCGAAGCTACTCCAAAAACCAGTCTATTATAACGATACAAGCCTCTGTGCGTGTTGATTGTGAGATACTGGCGCGACTCTTCCTCGACTTCCATTTGTAAGTATGCTTGTGCCAGGTCTATCTTGGTGAAGTGTTTCCCGCCAGACAATGAAGCAAAGATATCCTCAATCCGCGGAAGCGGGTATTGTACCGTGTGAAGCATCGGATTAACTGTGATCTTGAAGTCTCCGCAGATGCGGACCTTTCCCGGTCCCCCTGGCTTGTTACTTGATGAAGACTTCATGATGGGAACAATGGGCGTGGCCCACTCACTCCAGTCCACCTTAGACAGTACCCCTGAACGTTCAAGCTCTTCCAGTTCTGCCTCCACAGCAGGTCGTATCGCGTAAGGTACCGATCTGGCTTTGAAAAATTTTGGGCTTGCATGTTCTGCAATCTTGATTTTTGCTTTAATTCCTCTCAGTGTTCCCAGTCCTTGCTGGAATACCTCTTTAGCTTCGTCCAATATTCTGGACAACCGTTCAGGTTTGACATCTTCCTTTCCGGAATCTACCGTCATTGTGTTTAGTGAATGCCAGTCTATCTTTATTTTCCTGATCCACTCCCGTCCCAGAAGTGGTGGACCTCCCTTGGGCAGCACATACATGTCCATCCCTTGGTGATCTTTGTCCTTGTATCTCACCTTGACTTTTATCTTTCCGATGGGGTATACTTTGTGCCCCGTGTATGTCTGCAATACTATCTCCGTATCCCGTAGGGGAATATGTTTGAATAACTTTTTGTAATCTTGCTTATTCATGACCGTCAACGCCGATCCGGTGTCCACTTCCATCTTCACTTGGACTTTTGCAATCTGTAGTGTGACCCAGATAGTTTGTCGGTCAGCTTCTTTACTCACATTGTGAATCCTCAGACTACCCAGTTCCTTGCTGCTGGAGTCTGAGTCCGAATTCTGTTCATCTGGACTCTTCCCAGTCACCTCATGTACCTTTCTGTACTTCTTCTGCGGTGACTTATTATTGCTGGTCATCTTTCCTGCCCGGCATACCTTAGCTATGTGGCCAAGCTTGCCACATTTCCTACATTCCTGGTTTTTAACCCAGCATTAGTTCTGGTCGTGTGTTGTCTTCCCACAACGATAACATTTCGTTGTACTCGAAGTCATTTGATCCACTCTGAGTACCGCTGTCTTCCGCTGCATTTCCGCCGTGCCTCTCGCTGCGGCTTCGTGCGATGCTGCAATAAGGACAGCCTTATCAAGTATAAGATCGTTCTCTTCGAGCAGTCGTTTTTGTGTTCCTTCCTTCGACATTCCGCACACGAACTTGTCTCTCAGTGCCTCTGGCAGATTTACCCCAAACTGGCAGTATCTTGCTAGCCTCCGCAGTTCAACCAGGTACTCCACGTTGCTTTCCTCTTTTCGTTGCATTCTCACGTAAAATTTAGATCGTTCCGCTAACATCAACGGTGTGGGGTTCAAATGATCCTTCAGGACAGCAACAATATTAGCGAAAGTCTGATCCGCCGGTTTAGCTGGTGATAGAAGATGCTTCAATAGGCCGTATGTCTTCGCCCCCATCGCGTTTAGCAAGGTTATAGCTTTATCATCATCTTCTATTTTATTGGCCTCACAATATATCTCTATACGTTCTACGTACGTGGCCCAATCTTCCACCTCGGCATCGAAGTTGTTGATGTTACCATGCTTAGGCATCTTCACTATCTCTCACTATCTTTCTGCGAACAACAGAATTTCTCTTTAACTTTTTAACTTTTTCTCTTTTTTTTTCAAAAATGGCGGTTTCCCGCGCTTGTCTTCTTCCCCGCCTACTGGCAAAATGGCGGTTTCCCGCGCTTGTCTTCTTCCCCGCCTCCGAAAATGGCGGTTTCCCGCGCTTGTCTTCTTCCCCGCCTCCAAAAATGGTGGTTTCTCGCGCTTGTCTTCTTCTGGTGGGAGGGTAAGCTTTGCCCTCGGGCGCCGACCGCTGGTTTACGGGGTTTGGGGTCTGTGCGCCGGCTTCAGTTTATTCTGAAGCGCGCGCTAGAAAAGCTGATCGCGTTCCTTGTTCCCCCCCCCCTTCTTTTCGGCAGGGGCAACTGGCGCTGGGGACAACCAGTTTGCGTCGGACAGTTCCAGCCCCTGGTCCTTCACGGCAGCTGCTGTAAGCCGCTGGCCGGAACCTCGCTCGGTCTCTCTCTCGGGCTCTGTCTCTCCCGCTCGCGTGGCTCTCGCTCGCTCTTTCTCGGGCTCTGTCTCTCCCGCTTGCGCGGCTCTCGCTCGCTCTCTCTCGGGCTCCCAATCGCGCCTCCCAGCCCTCTCACAGTCCATGTTTCCCTCCCCGGCTGCGGCTGAGTTCTCCGCGATTTATTTTTATATCTTCCCGCGCCTTACGATCCCGGTCGCAGCGCCTCGTGGTCGCAGTAGTTGTCCGGCCTTTTTCGCCGTCGCGGTCTAGCCGTCTCACAACGCTCCCCAGCCCGCTTGTACCGCGGCTTCCGTGCTCCACGCTGCCCCGTCTCAGCGCCTCTGGGCCCGACTTCTGTCCGGCTCCTTCCCCCTCGACCGTGGTCGAGTTCACTGCCCTTCTCCTTCGTTGATTTTATTTATTTTCCCTTTACTCACAGTCACCGTGGCCGACTTGCTTCTCGTGCTGCTCGGCTCAAGCACCACTGTGGCAGAAGGGACAATCCGTGCCTGTTGCTGATGGAAGGCTTCGTGTCTGAAGTCTTCCTTCTTTCTTGCTGTGCAGACTCGAGTTTTCTCTCAGCAGAACGACGAGGGCGGTTGCCTCTTCTCGACGCTTCGTTAACTGCTTCGGAAGTATTGCTGCACGCAGGGTAAGATCGAACTCGTCACCACTGTAAAGTCTGTGGGTTGTATAGCGAAGTAATACACAGACTACAAGAGTAACTTTAACAGGACTTTACTATTCGAAGGTCAGGGCGAATCTGCCCAATAAATCCTGACACCGCACTTATATACCGGTGTGGTCACCGTTGGTATTACAGTATACAGCAGCCAAGGCAAAGTAGTGCCACACATAAAATAGTTCTCTTAAAGGTGGACGGTTACATACAGTAGTTCTCTTAAAGGTAGAATAGTTACATACACTACACTTTAGTCTTCCTTTAGTAGGTGCATGGGAACACCACCACCTCCAAGTTCCCCTCCAAGTCACACACCATCCTGACTTGGAAATATATCAGCCGATCCTTCATCGTCACTGGGTCAAAATCCTGGAACTCCCTCCCTAACAGCGCTGTGGGACCACCTTCACCACCAGCAGTTCAAGGCGGCTCACCACCATCTTCTCGAGGGTAATTAGGGATGGGCAATAAATGCCGGCCTTGCTAGCGACGCCCACATCCCAGGAACAAATTTTTTTTAAATGTCCTCTGGCACCACCCCTGTTTCTGAGGAGGATTGGAAGATAGTGGCCAGAGCCTCCGCAATGTCCATCCTTACTTCCCTCAGTAACCTAGGACTTTTCTACTTTGCGCACCTCTTCTTTATCTATTTTTATCTGATCCAATTTCTCTACTGCCTCCTCCTTTACTGCTACATTGGCTGCATCCTCTTCTCCAGTGAAGACAGATGCGAAGTGCTCATTTAGTGCCTCAGCCATGCCCTCTGCCTCCACACGAAGATCTCCCTTTGCCCCTAATCTGCCTCACCCTTCCTTTGACTACCCTTTTACTATTTATCTTTCTATAGATGACATGTGTCACCCGTGGCTCAGTGGGTAGCACTCTCTCTCTCACCTCAGAGTCAGACAGTTGTGGGTTCAAGTCCCACTCCAAGGGACCTGAGCACAACAATCTAGGCCAACACTTCAGCGCAGTGCTGAGGGAGTGCTGCACTGTCTGAGGTGCCGTCGTTCAGATGAGATGTAAAAGATCCCATGGGCACTATTTCGAAGAAGAGTAGGGGAGTTCTCCCCGGTGTCCTGGGGCCAATATTTATCCCTCAACCAATATCACTAAAACAGATTATCTGGTCATTATCACGTTGCTGTTCGTGGGAGCTTGCTGTGCGCAGATTGGCTGCCGCGTTTCCCTCATTACAAAAGTGACTCCACTTCAAAAAGTACTTCATTGGCTGTGAAGCGCTTTGGGACGTCCGGTGGTCGTGAAAGGCGCTATAGAAATGCAAGCCTGTCTTTTTGGGTTCCCTTTTATGTTACCCGCAGATCTTTTCTCATAGTCTCTCTTTGCCCCTCTTATTTCCTTTTTCAGTTCTCCTCTGTACTTTCTGTTTTCTGTTTAGCTCTCCACTCAATCGTGAACCCGACATTTAGCTTAAGCTTCCTTTTTACTGTTTCAGTCATCCGGCGAGCTCAAGCTTTGAATGCCCTTCCTTTCCCCAAATGTTGCTCCAAATACCATCGACTCATAAACAACAATAAGGCAGCCTCCATCAGTAAACCCAAGTCTCCCATGAATTGAAACTTGCAATCTTTTGTTTGATGTGATCAGGATACTTACCCACAGAGCTCAGAGTTACCCGGTGATGTGATGTTACCTGGGAGTAAATGGGCTGTCCGAAACTTTCACCTGTCCATTCTCATAGGTGGCGAATACCACACTGCCAGACAGGCTAACACAAGTAGTAGAGTTTATTTACAAACAATGTGATTACACAGAAGCAGAAATGTGCAGCAACCAATTAACAGCACAGCGCTAACTGAGAAAACTGTTTCAGAAACAATTCAGAAGACTATTCCAATAACTGTTGAATGGAATGCCTCGTAAAACATTAGCCAGACAACTGACACCACAGAGATTTGCTCATCACCTCATTGTGGAAACAGGAAGTCAGAAGAGGGAACTGGCATTACAGGGGAAACCCGTACCTCCAGATCTCCAAATAACTGGTGTCCTCTGAAGATTAAATATGTTCTCTCCGAGCAATCCGTCACTCAGAATATCAATTATCGCTCATTAATGTAGTAAAGAGGCTGATTTACTGTATTGAGTGTGGAAGAGGTTCCTGCGGGCATTTATTGCCCATCCCTAATCGTCCTTGAGAAGGTGGTGGTGAGTCACTGCCTTGAACCGCTGCAGTCCATGTGGTGATGGTACTCCCACAGTGCTGTTAGGTAGGGAGTTCCAGGATTTTGACCCAGCGATGATGAAGGATCGGCGATAGACTTCCAAGTCAGGATGGTGTGTGACTTGGAGGGGGACTTGGAGGTGGTGGTGTTCCCATGCGCCTGCTGCCTTTATCCTTCTAGGTGGAAGAGGTCGCGGGTTTGGGAGGTGCTGTCGAAGAAGCCTTGGCGAGTTGCTGCAGTGCATCTTGTAGATGGTACACATTGCAGCCACGGTGCGCCGGTGGTGGAGGGAGTGGATATTGAGTCCTGTGGTAGGGACACCAATGAAGTAGATTTCTCTGTCCTGGATGGTGTCTCCCTATCTCTGTAACCTCCTCCCACCCTACAACCCTCCAAGATCTCTGCACAATTCTGGCCTCTTGCGCATCCCCGATTTTAATCGCTCCACCATTGGCAGCTGTGCCTTTAGCTGCCTGGGCCCTAAGCTCCTTTAAAACCTACCTCTTTGACCAAGCTTTTAGTCACCAGTCCTAATATCTCCTTATGTGGCTCGGTGTCAATTTGTGTGTGATAACACTCCTGTGAAGTGCTTTGGGACGTTTTACTACGTTAAAGGCGCTATATAAATGCAAGTTGTTGTTGCTAAGAATCTTGAGCGTTTCGGTTGCACCCATCCAGGTGAGTGGTGTTCCATTGAGAGTCAACCACATTGCTCTGGGTCTGGAGTCATAGATAGGCACAGACCAGGTCAGGACGGCAGACTTCCTTCCCTTGAAACATACAAAATTCCTACAGGGTTTGACAGGGTAGATGCAGGGAGGATGTTTCCCCTGGCTGGGGAGTCTAGAACCAGGGGTCACAGTCTCAGGATAAGGGGTCGGCCATTCAGGACTGAGATGAGGAGGAATTTCTTCACTCAGAGGATGGTGAATCTTTGGAATTCTCTACCCCAGAGGGCTGTGGAGGCTCAGTCGTTGAGTATATTCAAGACAGAGATCGATAGATTTTTGGATATTAAGAGCATCAAGGGATATGGCGATAGGGCCGGTGAATGGAGTTGAGGCAGAAGATCAGCCATGATCTCATTGAATGGCGGAGCAGGCTCGAAGGGCCGAATGGCCAACTCCTGCTCCTAATTCTTATGTTCTTAAGTAAAGGGACATCAGTGAACCAGTTGGGTTTTTATGACAATCTGACAGCCTCACGGTCACTGTTACTGAGTCCAGTCTAACCCTCAGTGATCAATGCTGAACGTTAGTGGCAGGATCACAAGTTATTTACAATATCAAAACGGAAAGTCTAAACCTTTTGTAAATACCAGGTACAGCTCATGGTACAGACTATGTACCTGCGTGTTTTGTGTTACAGTGTGTGAGATAAACTTCCATTTACAAAGTATTTACAGCACAGAAATAGGCCATTCGGCCCAACTGATCCATGCCGGTGTTTGTGCTCCACATGAGCCTCCTCTCCTCCCCTCTTCATCTCACCCCATCACCATATCCTTCTATTCCTTTCTCCCTCATCTGTTTATCTAGCTTCCCCATAAATGAATTCCACATTCTCACCACTCTCTGGGTAAAGAAGTTTCTCCTGAATTCCCTATCGGATTTATTAGTGACTATCTTATATTGATGGCCTCTAGTTCTGGTCTCCCCCACAAGTGGAAACATCTTCTCTAGGTCTACGCTGTCAAGTTGCATCATAATCTCAAAGGCCTCTATCGGGTCATCCCTCAGCTTCTATTTTCTAGAGAAAAGAGCCCCAGCCTGTTCAGTCTTTCCCGATAGTTATAATCTCTCAGTTCTGGTATCATTCTTGCAAATCTTTTCTGCACCTTCTCCAGCGTCTCTATATTCTTTTTATATTGGGGCAGTAATTCCTCCCCAAACGCGTGAGTACGGAAGGGGCACTCACGCGTCTGGCCGGAGGAAATGCCGGTTTTCAGTATGCACAGCGCATGCGCTGAAAACCGGCATTTCCTCATCTAACCCAAGAGGTGAAGAGGCTAGCGCGTGCGCTGTAGGGGGCAGCGCGTGCGTCTTGGATTTCCTCTGTTTTGGGGGATTTGCGCATGTGTAAAGGCCTCCGGTCCTTACGCTTGTAAAAAGCACACGTAAGTATTTATTTTTACAGGTAAGTGGTGTTTTAGTGCAATTTATAAAAAAAAATTCCACAGGTTTATTATTTTAAAGAATCTACAATAAGGTAAGTTTAGTTTTAGACCCTTTTTATTAAAAATTTATTTGTTTCAAAAAAAAAATTATTGTTTAAATTATGTTTTAAAACTTATTTATACTTAATTTAATGATTGGGATGTTTTTTAAAATTTTATTTAAAGTTTAAGTAGTGTTCTGAGGTGCAGTACTTCTCATGAGTTTGACAGTTCTTACTCTCAAACTTATGAATGAAGTTTCCCCTCCCCTGATTGGCTGAACAGTGCTCACCTGATCCCAGCCGGCACATCGCACTAACTACGCCGCTGGGTCAGGTTAGCGCAGCGCGCCGACATCAGAACCGGGCCACTGACAGGAAATCCACTGCGGGCCAGGTTTCAGATGTCGGTGCGCCGGGTAAGTGCACATCGGGGGCTTGCACGCGCGGCAAGCCCCCGACACCAAGTTCTGGGCCATTATGGAGCCCAGAACTGTGCACAGTGCTCCAAGTGCGGTCTAACCAAGGTTCGATACAAGTTTAACAATCTTCTCTGCTTTTTAATTCTATCCCTCTAGAAATGAACCCAGTGCTTGGTTTGCCTTTTTATGGCCTTATTAACCAGCGTCGCTCCTTTTAGTGATTTGTGTAGCTGTACCCCCGGATCCCTTTGCTCCTCGACCCCTTTTAGACTCTTATTATCCAAACAATATGTGGCCTCCCTATTCCTCCTACCAAAATGCACCACCTCCCACTTAAGCATTTTGAAATTAATTTGCCATTTACACGCCCATTCTACAAGTTTAGTAATTGTTAAGTATGTGTATTGTATTGAACAATTAACACAAAGACTTAAACGTATAACTCAAACAGGTCTTTACTGGTTGGAGGTAGGGACTATACATAGGTCTTTACTTCATGCCCACAGGCGGGAACTGAGGGGGATCAGTACCCACAGTACTATTTATACCCCTATGGCCAGGAGTGGTACTGCGTATCACTACGCCCAACAAGTAGTGCAGTCCTGTCCATAGGTTCAAAGTAGCACACATATTACATACACAACATTCCTCCCTTCCTAGCTTTACAGTCATCTCCCCATTTAACATAACGTAATAACATATATACATATATAACTTCAGGTTTACATAACAGAATAACATAGATACATAGATAACTTCATGTCAAAACAGATCACAGATTCAGTCTCTGCGGAAAACAGTTCACAGATTCAATCTCTGTGGTGTAGTCGGTTCACGTTGCTGGAGTGACTCATTCAATAGTCCTTCCATGGATTTAACAGTTTGAACTTCCGAACTGAATTGGCTCCGTTCGGAGGGACCACGTGTGTGATCTGGTAGAGGTGATAATGGTTCAGATGGGTCATCTTCTGTTTTTACTTTTCCTTTTCTGCTTCTTGGAGACTCTCTGGGCTCCATTGTCAGCTGCCACAGCTGCCAGCTGCATGCGCAGTTCCTCCTTCTCTTCCTCCTGTTTCCGTCGTAGAGCCAGCTTCTCCCGATGTTCCGTAGACTTTTGGTGCTCCTCCATGATTTCTGCACTTTGGGAGTCGAAGTTACAAGCTGGGCAGGACAGGACATCGTAATATTCGGTGTCGTCCTGAGCTAGACCAGTGAGAGGGTCGTCTATTTCCTCCATACCCAGCTGGACGTTAGCCAGCTCTTGTTCCAAATCCAGACATCTTTCCTGAAGAGACTTCTTCATGTGTACCTCTGCATCCAGCTTTTTCTGGGCTTTCAGCAAGTCGTTTACTAGTGACCTCATTTGTGATTTTAATACTTCAACTTCCTTTGGAGATTGATTGATCGGACTATGCAATCCCTCTACCGGAGCAGCTGTTTCAGCGGTCTGTTGTTCTACGTTGACGTGAGTCAGCGTACTTTTGGCATCCAAGGGCTGCTCTGTTGCAGTCATCTCAGTCTGTGTTGCCACCTCAGCTCTTCCAATAACCTTTGAGAGCTCCGAACCCCTTTCGTTTGAATATTGAAGTTCATGTTCAAGTTTTTCCCATTTCAGAGTCCTGTCCTTCAGCATATGCAGGAGTTGGCTGACCGTTAACTCCTCTGACATCAGACGTTTTGTGTGCTCCTGCTCCATTTTCTCCATCAGCTGCTTCTGTTGTCTTTCCAGATTCTCCAACTCTATATCAAAGAACTCTTTCGTTGCATTCAACTCTTGCTCAAAACGGCGAAGCATTTGTTCTAATTGCTGTTGTAGTTTGAAATGGAGTTGAGTTCGAGCCCGGTGTCCCTCAGAAATGGGCACATCAGTAGACTTGCCAGACTCAGAATCCACAGTTAAACTATGTTGTTGTTGCTCAGTGGAATTCTGTGCTGAAACTTTGTCTTTTGCACCTGAGTTGGGCTTACCATCATCCGTTCCAGAGTCTGGGCCGACTATCTTCACCGAGTTCTCACTCGTTATTGTTTGTAGGAAATGCCAGTCCATATTCATTTTCCTAATCCACTCCCGTCCTAGTAGTGGAGGACCTCCTTCAGATATCACATATAAGTCCATTATTTGACTGTCTTCGCCCTTGTGGACCACTGCAACCTCTATTTTCCCGATGGGGTACACTCTTTGCCCCGTGTATGTTTTCAATATAATCCCCGTATCCTGTAGGGGAATATGTTGGAATAACTTTCCGTAATCTTTCTTATTTATGACCGTCAATGCCGATCCAGTGTCCAATTCCAGTTTTACTTGGACTCCTTCTATCTGAAGAGTGACCCAAATTGTCTGGAGGTCTGCACCCTTACCAGCGTTGAGTACTCTTAAGCTAGCCAGTTCATTACAGCTTAAGCTAGCCAGTTCATTACTGCTAGCGTCTGAATCGGACTCCTGTTCGGTCACCTTGTGTACCTTTGCGTATTTTCCTTGCGGTGACTTCTTGTTGCTGGCCTTCTTCCCTGACCTGCATACTCTAGCTATATGTCCAAGCCTACCACAAGTTCTACATTCTTGGTTTTTAAACCAACACTGGTTCTGATCATGCGTTGTCTTTCCACAACGATAACATTTGCCAGAACTCACACCCAATTTGTGTGCACTGAGCTCCGGTGACCGTAGCTGCATTACTGCCGTGCCTCTCGCTGCGGCTTCGTGTGCTGCTGCCATAGTGACCGCCTTCTCAAGCGTCAGCTCATTCTCCTCGAGCAGTCGCTTTTGTGTATCCTGTTTAAATAAACCACACACAAATTTGTCTCGAAGTGCCTCTGTCAGTCCCGTTCCAAACTGGCAATATTTCGCTAATTTACACAATTCCAGCAAATAATCAGCATTGCTTTCATGCTGTAGCTGCCTTCTGTCGTAAAATTTAAATCGTTCCGCTAGCATCAGCGGCGTGGGGTTTAGATGATCTTTCAGGACAGTAACAATCTCATCGAACGTCTTATCCGCCGGTTCATCTGGTGATAACAGGTGTTTCAATTGCCCGTATGTCTTCGCACCCATTAAATTTAATAATGTTAGTGCTTTATCAGCCTCACGAATTTTATTGGCCTTACAATAATTTTTAACTCGTTCAACATATATGGCCCAATCTTCGATGTCACTATCAAAGTTGCTAATATTCCCGTGTTTAGGCATTGTAGTACTTTATCAGATTTGCAATTTCTCAGATTTTTTTTTTTACTGTTATCCAAGATGGCGGCTTCCCGCTCTTGCCGTCGTCCTCCGCCCACAAAATGGCGGTTTTCCCGCTTCTGCCTTCTTCCCCAGCGGTTTTCCCGCGAAAAATGGCGGCTTTCCCGCGCTTCTCGCTCTCCCCGCCCACTTCAATGACGGTTTTCCCGCGCTTCTCGTCGCTGACTTTCAGCCCGATTGCGGCTCTTATCTCCTGTGCGATCGCTGGTGCGCCGCCCGCCCGAAACGGTTCTCAGCCCTTATCACCGGTGCGATCGCTGGCCCGCTAAGCGCCTCCCGCTTGAAGCGGCTCCCGGCCTCTGGCTCACCCGCTCGGCGGCTCTTGCTCGCTCCCTCCCGGGCTCTGGCTTACCCGCTCGCGCCCTCCCGGGCTCTGGCTTACCCACGAGGTTATGGAGGCTTCAGGGTCCTAATGCCTGTCGCTTCCAGTCGCTGGAAGCTGTCAGGATTTCTGCTGCCCTTCAGTTTTCAGTGGGGTGTTGAGGATTGGAACCTCTCTTCAACGTCCTGTCTTTGGACGAAGCCGCCGTGGAATAACTGCCGCAGGGTTCGAACCGACTCGTCGCCAGTGTTAAGTATGTGTATTGTATTGAACAATTAACACAAAGACTTAAACGTATAACTCAAACAGGTCTTTACTGGTTGGAGGTAGGGACTATACATAGGTCTTTACTTCATGCCCACAGGCGGGAACTGAGGGGGATCAGTACCCACAGTACTATTTATACCCCTATGGCCAGGAGTGGTACTGCGTATCACTACGCCCAACAAGTAGTGCAGTCCTGTCCATAGGTTCAAAGTAGCACACATATTACATACACAACAGTAATGACTTCCTGTAAAGTCTGTGGGTTGTGCAGTTAATAAATACACAGACTTCAGAAGTAACAAACAAACAGGTCTTTACTATTCGAAGGTCCGGGCAAATCTGCCCCAGCAATCCTGCCACAACACTTATATACTGGTGTGGTCACTATTGGTATTACAGTATACAGAAGCCAAACAAATAGTGCCACACCTAAAGTAGTTCTCTTAAAGGTGAACGGTTACATACAATAGTTTCCTTAAAGGTAGACGGGTACATACACTACAATCCTCCCTTTTTAGCTTTCAACATACTAAGTCCATAGTGAACATACATTCTAACATATATACAGGTTTATGTAAGACAGTTCATAGATTCAGTCTTTCTGGGGGTTTCCGGATTCTGTCCGGATAACGCCGCAGTGGTGTTGTCATTTCAGGCGGGCTAGGAGGTGCTTCTGGCAAGGTCGATTCGGCTTGAAAAGCCGTGTCAGGTTCAGCTGACTCCATTATTATTAGATCGGAAGTAGGTGTTCTGGGTATCTCAGTCTCGACCTTACCCGGATAAGGTGGTGAAGTCGGTTGCCCATTTGTGGCGGACCCTATGATTTGGTCAACATGGCGCCTTATTATATTGTCTCTAATGTCCACGGTGTACATCAACGGCCCCAGCCGTTTCCCAATAGTTCCAGGCTGCCATTTCTCAGTACGGTAGTCCCGGGCCAAAACTCGTTGACCGATCTGGAAAGATCTAGTGACCCTGTCGTTCATGCCCTGGAATTGCCGGTTCTCTACGTCTCTTCTGACGTTCGGTTTTAGTAAATCCAGCCGGCATCTTAGGCGTCTATTACAGAACATCATTGCGGGAGTTTGATTTGTGACCGCATGTGTTGCATTTCGGTATGCCAACAAAAAGCTATCCACCTTATGTTGTAGACTTATGTTTTCATTACTCATGGCCTTTACGGCCTTCTTGAAGGTCTGGACAAACCTTTCAGCCAATCCATTGGAGGCGGGATGGTATGGGGCTGACGTGTAATGTTTAACCCCATTGCTCTTTAAGAATTTCTTGAATTCTTCGGACACAAATTGTGGTCCATTATCAGAACAGATCTGTTCCGGCAGGCCATTCCGAGCAAACATAGTCCTTAATACGGTAATGGTTTTTTCCGTCGTGGTGGTGGTCATCTTAATTACTTCCGGCCACTTGGAGTGGGCATCCACCGCTATCAGAAACATCGAGTCCATAAATGGACCAGCAAAGTCGATGTGTACTCTTTGCCAAGGCGATGAGGGCCACTCCCATGGATGCAGAGGAGCCTGGGGTGGCGCGTTCTGAACCCTCTGACATCCTAGGCAGTTCTTCGTGATCTCCTCTATGTCTCCATCAATGCCTGGCCACCACACAAACGCTCTTGCTAGATTCTTCATCTTTACTCCACCCAGATGTCCTTCGTGCAGCTCCTCTAGCACTTTCTTTTGGAGTTTGGGTGGAATCACCACTCTAGATCCACACATCAGGGTTCCTCGACACACTGACAGTTGTTCTTTCCTCTGTGCAAATGCTTGCAGTGTTGGTTCGCTCTGTGCTGGCCATCCCTCCACCGTTACATCATAGACTCGTGAAAGAGTCGGGTCATTCCTTGTCTCATTCTCAATCATTGAGTTTGTTATCGGTAGACACTCCACCACGGATGAGTGGAACAACTCTACTGGGTCCACTATACTCGCTTCTTCTACCATCGGCAATGGCAAGCGTGACAACCCATCAGCATTTCCATGCTGTTTAGACCCTTTGCACTCAATTTCGTATTGGTGTGCCCCAAGTAACACGGACCACCTTTGTAACCTTTGTGCTATCATGGTGGAAACGGCCTTATTCGGGTTGAATATGGACACCAACGGCTGGTGGTCTGTCAGCAATGTGAACTTTTTACATTGTAGGTAATGGTTGAATTTCTTCACACCCCACACAAGACTGAGGGCCTCCCTATCTATTTGGGCATAATTTCGCTCCGCGGGTGTCAATGATCGGGACGCGAAAGCCACTGGCCTTTCCGAGCCATTTGGTAGCCTGTGCGAGAGTACTGCCCCAATTCCGTACGGGGAAGCATCGCAAGCTAGACGAAGGGGTAATGCTGGGTTGAAATGAGCCAGCACTTCTTCAGAGGTAATCAACTCCTTGCTCCTGCGAAAAGCCTTTTTGCACTCTTCACTCCACTTCCATGGTGTTTCTTTCCGCAACAGGTCATTCAGCGGATGCAGCACCGTGGATAAATTTGGCAGAAACTTGTGATAGTAATTAATCAACCCCAAGAATGATCTTAACTGTGATACGTTTCCTGGAGCGGGGGCCTTCACGACCGCTTCTATCTTTTCAGGTGACTTATGCAGTCCCTCTCGGTCAATAACATGACCGCAGTATGAGATCCATTTTTGGAAGAACTCACACTTCTTGCGATTAACCCGAAGGCCATACTCCTTCAACCTGGTGAGTACCAGTTTCAAATTCGTGAGGTGTTCTTCCTCATCTTTTCCCGTGATTAAAATGTCATCTAAGTTGCACTGCGTGCTTGGAATTCCTTGTAACACCTGTTCCATGGCCCTCTGCCAAATTGCTGGCGCCGAAGCTACCCCAAAGACCAGTCTATTGTAGCGATACAAGCCTCTGTGAGTGTTGATGGTAAGGTACTGGCGTGACTCTTCCTCGACCTCCATCTGTAGATATGCTTGAACCAGATCTATTTTCGTGAAATGCTTCCCTCCAGCCAACGAAGCAAAGATATCTTCAATCCGCGGAAGCGGGTATTGTACCGTGTGAAGCACCGGATTCACAGTAATCTTGAAATCTCCGCAGATACGGACCTTCCCCGGTCCCCCTGGCTTATTACTTGGTGAGGACTTCATGACGGGAACAATGGGCGTGGCCCACTCACTCCAGTCCACTTTTGACAGAACCCCTGATCGTTCAAGTTCTTCCAGTTCTGCCTCCACAGCTGGTCGTATTGCGTAAGGTACCGATCTGGCCTTAAAAAACTTTGGGCTTGCATTCTCTGCAATCTTAACCTTTGCTTTAATTCCTCGCAGTGTTCCCAGTCCTTCCTGGAATACCTCCTTAGCTTCGTCCAATATTCTGGACAACCGTTCAGGTTTGACATCCTCTTTTTCGGAATCCACCGTCATGGTGTTTAGTGACTGCCAGTCCAACTTTATTTTTCGGATCCACTCCCGCCCCAGAAGTGGTGGTCCTCCCGCAGGCAATACATACAGGTCCAACCGGTGATGATCTTTATCCTTGTATCTCACCTTGACTTCTATCTTTCCGATGGGGACTACTTTGTGCCCCGTGTATGTCTGTAATACTAGTTCCGTATCCCGTAGTGGAATATGCTTGAAAAATTTCTTGTAGTCATGCTTATTCATGACCGTCAACGCCGATCCGGTGTCCACTTCCATTTTTACTTGGACCTTTGCAATCTGTAGCGTTATCCAGATAGTTTGTCGGTCAGCTTCATTGCTCACGTTGTGAATTCTCAGACTGTCCAGTCCTTTGCATTTGGAGTGTGAGACCGACTTCTGTTCCCTCAGCCTCTTCTTAGTCACCTCTTGCACCTTTCCGTACCATTTTTGTGGTGACTCCTTATTGTTGTACGTTGCTCCTGACCGGCATACCTTAGCTATGTGCCCGATCTTGCCACATTTCCTGCATTCTTGGTTTTTAAACCAGCATTGATTCTGGTCGTGTGTTGTCTTCCCACAACGGTAGCATTTTATTGTGCTCGAAGTAATTTGGTCCACCCCTAGTGCCGCCGCCTTTAGCTGCATTTCCGCCGTTCCTTTCACTGCGGCTTCATGCGATGCAGCTATGAGGACAGCCCTGTCCAGTGTGAGGTCATTTTCTTCCAGTAGTCGCTTCTGCGTTCCTTCTTTGGACAATCCGCATACGAACTTGTCACGCAGTGCCTCTGTCAGATTCCCTCCAAACTGGCAGTATTTCGCTAGCCTACGCAGTTCGACCAAGTATTCCGCATTGCTTTCGTCTTTCCTCTGCGTTCTTGCGTAGAATTTGAATCGTTCAGCCAGCATCAACGGTGTGGGGTTCAAGTGATCCTTCAGCACTGCTACAATATCATCGAAAGTCTGATCTGCCGGTTTAGCTGGTGAGAGAAGATGCTTCAACAACCCGAATGTTTTCGCACCCATCATGTTAAGTAAGGTTAAAGCTTTTTCATCCTTAGCTATTTTGTTAGCCTTACAATGTATCTCAATACGTTCTACGTACGTGGCCCAGTCTTCTATCTCCGAATTGAACTCGTTGATGTCCGCCCGCTTAGGCATCTTCCTTCCCTTGGGTACAACACAAGTATTTCTTTAAATATTCTTATTTATTTGTTTATTTCTAAGATGGCGGTTTCCCGCTTCTGTCGTCTTCTCCGCCTAATGGTGGTTTCCCGCGTTTCTTCCCGGTGGAAGGGGTACGCTTCCCCCACAGCGGACAGGTTCAGCCGCTGGCTGGCTTCCGCACAGCTCCCCTTACTCGGCTCTGTCTTTTCCTCCCGCCCGCACGGCTCTACCGGCGCTGGGTACACCCCATTAACGGAGGACAGTTCAGCCGCTGGACTGGCTCTCGCGCAGTCTCTCTCTCCGTACCCGGCTCTGTCGCTCTCTCTCCCGCACGTTCGGTTCCACCGGCTCTGGGTACCCCATTGGTGGAGAACAGCTCAGCCGCTGGACTGGCTCTCGCACAGTCTCTCTCCCCTTGCTCGGCTCTGTCTCTCTCTCCCACCCGCACGGTTCCTGTTCGCCTCCCAGCCCTCTCGCAGACCGGTGTTTCCCTCCCCGGCTGCGGCTGGGTTTCTCTTCCCGCGCCTACTCCCAGTCTCAGCACTTCGTGGCTGCGGTCGCTGCCCGGCTTTCCCCGCCGATCGCGGTCCGACTGTCTCACGACGCCGTTGGACCCGACTTTCTGACCGGCTCCGTTCCCCCTCGACCGTGGTCGAGTGCACAGCCCTTATCCTCCGGATATTCTCTACCTCTTCCCCTACTCACAGTCTCCGCGGCCGCCTTGTTTCCTGCTGATCGGCTCACTCCGCACCGTGGTAAAAGGGTAGTCAGTGCCTGTTGCTGATGAACTTTTGTTGCTAGTCTGCTTCCTTTCTGTTGCTGCCGCCTCGTGTTTTCTCTTTCTGTTGCTGCAGCCTCGTGTTTTTTTCCAGCAGCACGACGAGGGCGGTTGCCTCTCTTCGACGCTCTTCGCTGCTTTGGTAGTCTTGCCGCAGGGTACGATCGGACTCGTCGCCACTGTAAAGTCTGTGGGTTGTGCAGTTAATAAATACACAGACTTCAGAAGTAACAAACAAACAGGTCTTTACTATTCGAAGGTCCGGGCGAATCTGCCCCAGTTATCCTGCCACAACACTTATATACTGGTGTGGTCACTATTGGTATTACAATATACAGAAGCCAAACAAATAGTGCCACACCTAAAGTAGTTCTCTTAAAGGTGAACGGTTACATACAATAGTTTCCTTAAAGGTAGACGGGTACATACACTACACTTCCTGTATTTAATTGTTAATCAAGTTATTTTTATTGATGTCAATGCCAGGCACTATCCTGAGCCTCGATTGGGTAAGGACTGGATGAAAGGCGGGGTCTGCTGACGATGGCGGAACCTGGTCAATTAAAAAAAGGAGAGAAAGGACAAAATAATTTTATATCAAAAAATATCAATACCACACGAATCGAGCCAAGTGAGAATGGCCATGTATCCATCTGGACTCTAATTAATCGCATCACGGAATGGGGCTCCATGGCAGGAACCTCCCATAGACTCCATGTAACACTATCTAACCCTAACATCCCAAACCCGCGGCCTCTACTGCCTAGAAGGACAAGGGCAGCAGGTGCATGGGAACACCACCCCCTCCAAGTTCCCCTCCAGGTCACACACCATCCTGGCTTGGGAACATATCGCTGATCCTTCATCATCGCTGGGTCAAAATCCTGGAACTCCCTCCCCAGCAGCACTGTGGGAGTACCTTCACCACACGGACTGCAGCGGTTCAAGAAGGCGGCTCACCACCACCTTCTCAAGGGGCAACTAGGGATGGGCAATAAATGCTGGCCTTGCCAGCGACGCCCACATCCCGAGAATGAATAAAAAGTAAAAGCTTCTCCCAGGTAAAGCTCCTGAACTCACGAGCACCATCTCCCTAGGTTATCCTGCTCCTGGGTGAGGGCTGTGTCTTTGTGTAAGTGTCAGCTGTGGCTCAGTGGGCAGCGCATTCACCTCTGAGTCAGAAGGTTGTGGGTTTGAGTCCCACCCCAGGGACTTGAGCACATAGAGCTAGGCTGACACTGCAGTGCAGTGCTGAGGGAGTGCTGTGCTGTCGGAGGGGCAGTACTGAGGGAGCGCTGCACTGACGTAGATGCCGTCTTTCGAATGAGATGTTAAACTGAGGCCCCCGTCTGCTCTCTCAGGTGGATGCAAAAGATCCCAATGCACTATTTCGAAAAAGAGCAGAGGAGTTCTCCCTGAGTATTGTGTGCAGTTTTGGTCGCCTTACCTGAGGAAGGACGTTCTTGCCATGGAAGGAGTGCAGCGAAGATTCACCAGGCTGATACCTGGGATGGCAGGAATGACGTATGAGGAGAGATTGTGTCGATTGGGCTTATACTCACTGGAGTTTAGAAGATTGAGAGGGGATCTCATCAAAACCTATAAAATTCTGTCAGGCCTGGACAGACTAGATGCTGGAAGGATGTTTCTGATGGCGGGGGAGTCCAGAACCAGGGGTCACAGTCTAAGGATAAGGGGTAAGCCATTTAGGACTGAAATGAGGAGGAATTTCTTCACCCAGAGTGTGGTGAACCTGTGGAATTCTCTGCCACAGAGGGCGGTGGAGACCAGTTCATTAAATATATTCAAGAAAGAGTTGGATATATTTCTTAAGGCTAAAGGGATCAAGGGATATGGGGAGAAGGCAGGGACAGGGTACTGAGTTTGGATGATCAGCCATGATCTCATTGAATGGCGGAGCAGGCTCGAAGGGCCGAATGGCCTACTCCTGCCCCTATCTTCTATGTTTCTATGGTGTCCTGTGGCCAATATTTATCCCTCAACCAACATCATTAAAACAGATGATCTGGTCATTATCGCTGTTTGTGGGAGCTTGCTGTGCGCAAATTGGCTGCTGCATTTCCCACATTACAACACTTCAAAAAAAAGTCCTTCATTGGCTGTGAAGCTTTGGGACATCCGGTGGTGGCGAAAGGTGCTGAAGAAATGCAAGTCTTACTTTCTTTCTCGATTCTGAGCCATCCTCACCCCTTCCCTCGGTTATTTGCTTTCCAAAGATAAGCCACTTCCAGGTTCTTGTCGAATCCTTCTTAAGTTGCAAAGAAAACCCCAAAGCTGTACACATGACCTCAGACAGGACCTCTCATTTTTAAATACCCCAGGGCCCCGATTGAGGGCGGACGGCTGCAGATGTGGCAATGATGTACGGCCAGGGCTGTGGTCAAGGAGGAGTTACGTAATCCTGGAGTCACAGCACAGAAGCAGAAGTGGGACTGAGAAATGAGAATTGAAATTGCGTATTTTTTTGATTTGTTTTTTCTGGTTCACGTTTGTCTCGCCATCAGATTCTTCCTGACTTTTCTTGTTGAATCGAAACCCTTGACACATTTTCAGCATCTCCAGTTCACTTGGACACAACAGCTTTCAGTTCCCCCTCGGTGCTACCTTGATACACACACACGCACATGAAGCCACTCTGTGTTTGAGTTGGTCGGTGGTGAGTGACAGAATTGAGTGGGTTAATTTTATATTGCTCAAGTTAATCGTGCTGACGTGCATCTGCTCTGGCTCTTGGGAAAGGGTACCGCCCTGATCTGTGAGTTAACTGGGTTCAGTTAATGGCAATAGCAACACCAGAGTTGGCCTCAGTATTATGACAGACTCGAGGGGCTGAATGGCCTCCTCCTGTTCCTATGACAGACTCGAGGGGCTGAATGGCCTCCTCCTGTTCCTATGACAGACTCGAGGAGCTGAATGGTCTCCTCCTGTTCTTATGACAGACTCGAGGGGCTGAATGGCCTTCTCCTGTTCCTATGACAGACTCGAGGGGCTGAATGGCCTCCTCCTGTTCCTATGACAGACTCGAGGGGCTGAATGGCCTCCTCCTGTTCCTATGATAGACTCGTGGGGCTGAATGGCCTCCTCCTGTTCCTATGACAGACTTGAGAGGCTGAATGGCCTCCTCCTGTTCCTATGATAGACTTGAGGGGCTGAATGGCCTCCTCCTGCTCCTATGACAGGGCTGTGCTCCTGTCACAGAGAGCGTCACAGGCACTGTTGACTGTGATGATTCCCAGAGCATAGAAACACAGAAACATAGAAGATAGGAGCAGGAGCCGGCCATTCAGCCCCTCGAGCCTGCTCCGCCATTCAATGAGATCATGGCTGATTATCCAAACTCAGTACCCTGTCCCTGCCTTCTCCCCAGATCCCTTGATCCCTTTAGCCTTAAGAAATATATCTAACTCCTTCTTGAATATATATAATGAATTGGCCTCAACTGCCTTCTGTGGTAGAGAATTCCACAGATTCACCACTCTCTGGGTGAAGAAATTCCTCCTCATCTCAGTCCTAAATGGCCTACCCCCTATCCTTAGACTGTGACCCCTGGTTCTGGACTCCCCCGCCATCGGGAACATCCTTCCTGCATCTAGTCTGTCTGGTCCTGTTAGAATTTTATAAGTTTCAATGAGATCCCCTCTCATTCTTCTAAACTCCAGCGAGTATAAGCCCAATCGACATAATCTCTCCTCATACGTCATTCCTGCCATCCCAGGTATCAGCCTGGTGAATCTTTGCTGCACTCCCTCCATGGCAAGAACATCCTTCCTCAGATAAGGCGACCAAAACTGCACACAATACTCAAGGTGTGGTCTCACCAAGGCCCTGTACAACTGCAGCAAGACATCCTTGTTCCTGTACTCAAACCCTCTCGCTACGAAGGCCAACATACCATTTGCCTTCTTAACCGCCTGCTGCACCTGCATGCTTACCTTCCGCGACTGGTGCACAAGGACACCCAGGTCTCATTGCACTTCCCCTTCTCCCAATCTATTGCCGTTCAGATAATAATCTGCCTTCCTGTTTTTGCCACCAAAGTGGAAAATCTCGCATTTATCCACATTATACTGCATCTGCCATGCATCTGCCCAATCACCCAACCTGTCCAAATCATCCTGGAGTTTCTCGGCATCCTCCTCACAGCACACACGCCCACCCAGCTTTGTGTCGTCTGCAAACTTGGAGATATTACATCTAGTTGCCTCGTCTAGATCATTAATATATATTGTGAATAGCTGGGGTCCTAGCACCGATCCCTGCGGTACCCCACTAGTCACTGCCTGCCACTCGGAAAACGACCCATTTATTCCAACTCTTTGCTTTCTGTCTGCCAACCAGTTCTCTATCCAAGTCAATACCTTGCCCCCAATCCCATGTGCTTTAACTTTACATGCTAAGGAGGGAGGAAGGCTACCAATAAAACAAACCTTCAGAGTGACACCGCCGATACAGAGCGGTAATAATCAGTGATGAGCAGTGCACCGACACGAACCTCCGCCTGCCCGGGTTTTACTCTCATTACGGGTCAAATCATTGGGTTAAAAAAATATTTGGATTTAAAACAGAAAATTCTGGAAATATACAGAGGGGCAGTGGGCACAGCAGCACCATTGTCGGAGGGGCAGTACTGAGGGAGCGCCGCACTGTCGGAGGGGCAGTACTGAGGGAGCGCCGCACTGTCGGAGGGGCAGTACTGAGGGAGCGCCGCACTGTCGGAGGGTCAGTACTGAGGGAGCGCCGCACTGTCAGAGGGTCAGTACTGAGGGAGGGTGTCACTGTCGGAGGGGCAGTACTGAGGGAGCACCGCACTGTCGGAGGGGCAGTACTGAGGGAGCGTTGCACTGTTGGAGGGGCAGTACTGAGGGAGCACCGTACTGTCAGAGGGGCAGTACTGAGGGAGCGCTGCACTGTCGGAGGGGCAGCACTGAGGGAGCGCCGCACTGTCGGAGGGACAATACTGAGGGAGCGCTGCACTGTTGGAGGGGCAGTACTGAGGGAGCACCGCACTGTCGGAGGGACAATACTGAGGGAGGGTTGCACTGTTGGAGGGGCAATACTGAGGGAGCACCGTACTGTCAGAGGGGCAGTACTGAGGGAACGCTGCACTGTTGGAGGGTCAGTACTGAGGGAGTGCCGCACTGTCGGAGGGTCTGTACTGAGGGAGCGCCGCACTGTCGGAGGGGCAGTACTGAGGGAGCGCCGCACTGTCGGAGGGGCAGTACTGAGGTAGCACCGCACTGTCGGAGGGGCAGTACTGAGGGAGAGCCGCACTGTCGGAGGGGCAGTACTGAGGGAGCGCCGCACTGTCGGAGGGGAGGTACTGAGGGAGTGCTGCACTGTTGGAGGGGCAGTACTGAGGTAGCGCCGCACTGTCGGAGGGGCAGTACTGAGGGAGAGCCGCACTGTCGGAGGGGCAGTACTGAGGGAGTGCCGCACTGTCGGAGGGGAGGTACTGAGGGAGTGCTGCACTGTTGGAGGGGCAGTACTGAGGGAGCGCCGCACTGTCGGAGGGGCAGTACTGAGGGAGTGCTGCACTGTCGGAGGGGCCGTCTTTTGAATTAGACATTAAATCGAGGCCCCATCTGCCCTCTCAGGTGGATGGGAAAGATCCCTTGGCCACTATTTCGCAGAAGAGCAGGGGAGTTCTTTCCGGTACTCTGAAAAATATTTATCCCTCAACCAACATCACTAAAAAGAGCAGTCCTTACCCGGTCTGAATGAAGAATTAATTTTAAGAAAGAGATTAGCTAACTCAGCCACTGCCGGGTCCGATGGTGCAATCACCCACTGCTTTGTTTTGCATTTCACGTCCTTGCAAAGCACCGTCTTGTGCGAGTGGTGACCTTTCCCATATCCTGATATCAGTGGTTGACTCTGCTCGGAATTACCGTCACAAACTGACGTCCTTACAATTTTTTTCATGAAATTACAGTTTTACCCTTAGAGCACCAACAGATCCGGAGAAATTTCCATTTCCCCGAGCAGTCAATGGCCCAGAAATTCGGGTCGGAGGCTTCCCGCGGGTGCAAGCCCCCGACCTGCACTTACCTAGCGCGCCGGCCGTTGAGCTGTGGGCCCGCGTGGGATTCCGATCCTGGGCCTGCTCCAACTGCCGGCGCGCAGTGCTCGCGTATCCCAGGGGCGCAGTTAGTGCGAAGCATCCCCTGGGATCACGTGGGCCATGGCGAGCCAATCGTAGCAGGGAATCTGTATTCATAGATTTGACAGGAAGAGCTGTCAAAACTATAAATACAATTCAGCCCCAAAATATAACTAAAACTTCAAATAAATGTTTTTAAAAATCACATTTTTAAAATAACTATAAATTACATAAAATAACTATTTTAAACAATAATTTAATTTTTTGAAAAAATTAATTACATTTCCTAACGGGGCTAAAAATAAACTTACCTTTCTTTAAAGTATTTAAAAATAATAAACCTGTGGAAAAAAATGTTTTAATTTTACTTAATTCACCACTTACCTTGTTAAAAGCAGGCCTTGCGACTGCTTTTTAAAAGCGTAGCTCCTGGAGACTTACCCTCCCGGAGAAAGCTGGAAAAAAAACGGAAGTTCGATGTGTACGCGCTGCCTCTCCGGCGCACGTGTTCGACCTGTGAACCTCTTCCTTTAAGGGAACGGAAGCTCCGGTTTCCCGCGCATGCGCAGTGCATGCACAAAACTGGCACTTTTGTTGGGCCTACGGGTGAGTACCCAGCGCGTACTCACCCGTGGAGACCCGAATTTCTGGGCCAATGTTTGTTTGTTGTGCATTCGAGGCAGTTCAGAGAAGGTTCACGAGGTTGATTCCTGGGATGAAGGGGTTGTCTTATGAAGACAGGTTGAGCAGGTTGGGCCTATACTCATTGGAGTTTAGAGGAATGAGAGGGGATCTTATTGAAACATATAAGATTCTGAAGGGGCTCGACAGGGTAGATGCTGAGAGGATGTTTCCCCTTGTGGGGGAATCTAGAACTAGGGGGCATAGATTCAGAATAATGGGGCACCCTTTTAAGACGGAGATGAGGAGGAATTTCTTCACTCAGAGGGTGGCGAATCTTTGGAATCCTCTACCCCAGAGAGCTGTGGAGGCGGAGTCATTGAATATATTCAAGGTGGAGATTGACAGATTTTTGAACGGTGAGGGAGTCGAGGGTTATGGGGAGCGGGCAGGGATGTGGAGTTGAGGCCAAGATCAGATCAGCCATGATCTCATTGAATGGTGGAGCCGGCTCGAGGGGCCGAATGGCCGACTCCTGCTCCTATTTCTTATGCTCTTCTTATGTTCCAGCTCATGCACTGAAACAAACACAAATATTACAGCAATAAATTCACTCAAACATCAGGGACAGATGTGTCGCTGAAATAGGAACACAAAATGGAACGCTAATCAGAGGATTTTACAGGGAAAGGGCTCGATTATGACTTTGTGCGATGGTGTCAAACGAGCGATCGGGAGTCGGCAGCCCATCACTCCCCATTTTCATTTCCATTGACTACTGAGGAAGGAGATACTTGCCCTAGAGGCGGTGCAACGAAGGTTCACTAGATTGATTCCTGGGATGAGAGGGTTGTCCTATGAGGAGAGATTGTGTAGAATGGGCCGATACTCTCTGGAGTTTAGAAGAATGAGAGGTGATCTCATTGAAACATATAAGATTCTGAGGGGGATTGACAGGGTAGATGCTGAGAGGCTGTTTCCCCCCTGGCTGGATGTTGGATGTTTATCTTTTTCCTTAATACAAGTTTGAGGGCGAGGAAATACTGAGACACCTGATTAATAATCTATATTGCACATAAGAATTAGGAGCAGGATTCGGCCATTCGGCCCCTCGAGCCTGCTCCGCCATTCAATAAGATCACGGTTGATTTTCGACCTCAACTCCACTTTCCCGCCCGATCTCCACATCCCTTGATTCCCCGAGAGTCCAAAAATCTATCGATCTCAGCCTTGAATATAGTCAATGACTGAGCCTCCACAGCCCTCTGGGGTAGAGAATTCCAAAGATTCACCACCCTCGGAGTGAAGAAATTTCTCCTCATCTCAGTCCTAAATGGCCGACCCCTTATCCTGAGACTGTGACCCCTGGTTCTAGACTCCCCAGCCAGGGGAAACATCCTCCCTGCATCTACCCTGTCAAGTCCTGTAAGAATTTTGTATGTTTCAATGAGATCACCTCTCATTCTTCTAAACTCTAGAGAATATAGGCCTAGCCTACTCAATCTCTCCTCATAGGACAATCCCCCCATCCCAGGAATCAGTCTGGTGAACCTTTGTTACACTCCCTCTATGGCACGTATATCCTTCCTCAGGCAAGGAGACCAAAACTGTCCACAATACTCCAGGTGTGGTCTCACCAGGGCCCTATATAATTGCAGTAAGACGTCTTTACTCTTATACTCAAATCCTCTTGTAATAAAGGCCAATATACCATTTGCTTTCCTAATTGCTTGCTGTACCTGCATGTTAACTTTCAGTGATTCGTGTACAAGGACACCCAGGTCCCTCTGAACACCAACATTTCCCAATCTCTCACCATTTAAAAAATACTCTGCTTTTCTATTTTTCCTACCAAAGTGGATAACTTCACATTTCTCCACATGATATTCCATTTGCCATGTTCTTGCCCACTCACTTAGCCTGTCTATATCCCCTTGAAGCCTCCTTGCATCCTCCTCACAACTTACATTCCCACCCAGCTTTGTATCATCAGCAAACTTGGATATATTACATTTGGTCCCCTCATCCAAATCATTGATATAGATTGTGAATAGCTGAGGCCCAAGCACTGATCCTTGCGGTACCCCACTAGTTACAGCCTGCCAACCCGAAAATGACCCGTTTATTCCTACTCTCTGTTTTCTGTCCGTTAACCAAACCTCAATCCATGCTAGTATATTACCCCACATCTCATGAGCCCTAATTTTGTTTAATAACGTCTTGTGTGGCACCTTATCGAATGCCTTTTGAAAATCCAAATACATCAAATGACACAAAGCTGGGTGAGCGTGTGTGCTGTGAGGAGGATGCCGAGAAACTCCAGTATGATTTGGACAGGTTGGGTGATTGGGCAGATGCATGTGGATAAATGTGAGGTTATCCACTTCAGTGGCAAAAACAGGAAGTCAGATTATTATCTGAATGGCAATAGATTGGGAGAAGGGGAAGTGCAACGAGACCTGGGTGTCCTTGTGCACCAGTCGCTGAAGGTAAGCATGCAGCAGGCGGTTAAGAAGGCAAATGGTATGTTGGCCTTCATAGCGAGAGGTTTCGAGTACAGGAACAAGGATGTCTTGCTGCAGTTGTACAGGGCCTTGGTGAGACCACACCTTGAGTATTGTGTGCAGTTTTGGTCGCCTTATCTGAGGAAGGATGTTCTTGCCATGGAGGGAGTGCAGCGAAGATTCACCAGACTGATACCTGGGATCGCAGGAATGACGTATGAGGAGAGATTGGATCAATTGGGCTTATACTCACTGGAGTTTAGAAGAATGAGAGCGGATTTCATTGAAACTTATAAAATTCTAACAGGACTAGACAGACTAGATGCAGGAAGGATGTTCCCGATGGCCAGGGAGTCCAGAACCATGGGTCACAGTCTAAAGATAAGGGGTAAGCCATTTAGGACAGAGATGAGGAGGAATTTCTTCACCCAGAGAGTGGTGAACCTGTGGAATTCTCTACCACAGAAGGCAGTTGAGGCCAATTCATTAAATATATTCAAGAAGGAGTTGGATATATTTCTTAAGGCTAAAGGGATCAAGGGATATGGGGAGAAGGCAGGGACAGGGTACTGAATTTGGCTGATCAGCCATGATCGCATTGAATGGCGGAGCAGGCTCGAGGGGCCGAATGGCCTACTCCTGCTCCTATCTTCTATGTTTCTCTGTTTCTATGTATCACATCCACTGGTTCCCCCTTATCTATTCTGCTAGTTACAACTTCAAAGAACTCTGAACTGATTTGTCAAACACGATTTCCCTTTCATAAGTCCATGTTGACTCTGCCCAATCGTATTATTATTTTCTAAGTGCCCTGTTACCATGTCTTTAATAATAGGTTCTAGCATTTTCCTTATTACTGATGTCAGGTTAACTGGTCTGTAGTTCCCAGTTTTCTCTCTCCCTCCTTTCTTAAAGAGTGGGTTTACATTTGCCACCTTCCAATCCACAGGAACCATTCTAGAATCTATGGAATTTTGGAAAATGACAACCAATGCATCCACTATTTCTATAGCCACCTCTTTCAAAACCCTACAACGATAATGGAGTTGTTGACTGTTCACGGCGATCAATCTCTATCAATGAGTCTACAACAGACCCAGACACGAGGCGAGGGAAACCCCCAGTGGTGGAGAGCTTTGGGAACCACAGGTCCAGAGTCACCTGTTCCTCCCGAGCTGGGCACCACGCTTTAGGAAGGACGTGACGGTTTTGGAGAGGGTGCAGAGAGATTTACCAGAATGGTTCCAGGGATGAGGGACTTCAGTTACGTGGAGAGACTGGAGAAGCTGGGGTTGTCCTTCTTAGAGCATAGAGTCATAGAGTCATAGAGTTATACAGCACAGAAAGAGGCCCTTTGGCCCATCGTGTCTGCGCCGTCCATCAATCCCTGTCCAGTCTAATCCCATTTTCCAGCATTTGGTCCATAGCCTTGTATGCAGTGGCATTTCAAGTGCTCATCCAAATGCTTCTTGAATGTTGTGAGGGTTCCTGCCTCTACCACCCTTTCAGGCAGTGAGTTCCAGATTCCAACCACCCTCTGGGTGAAAAAGTTCCTCCTCAAATCCCCTCTAAATCTCCTGCCCCTTACCCTGAATCTATGCCCCCTTGTTATTGACCCCCTACTAAGGGGAAAAGTTCCTCTTTATCTACCCTATCTATGCCCCTCATCATTTTGTACACCTCAATCAGGTCCCCCCTCAGCCTTCTTTGCTCCAAGGAAAACAACCCCAGCCTGTTTAGTCTTTCTTCATAGCTGAGGCGCTCCATCCCAGGTAACATCCTGGTGAATCTTCTCTGCACCCTCTCCAAAGCAATCCCATCCTTCCTATAGTGAGGCGACCAGAACTGCACACAGTACTCCAGCTGTGGCCTCACCAGCGTTTTGTACAGCTCCATCATAACCTCCCTGCTCTTATATTCTATGCCTCGGCTAATGAAGGCAAGTATCCCATATGCCTTTTTAACCACCTTATCTACCTGTTCCGCTGCCTTCAGGGATCTATGTACATGTACACCAAGGTCCCTCTGACCCTCTGTACTTCCTAGGGTCCTACCACTCATTGTGTATTCCCTTGCCTTATTTGTCCGTCCAAAATGCATCACCTCGCACTTTTCAGGGTTAAATTCCATTTGCCACTTTTCCGCCCATCTGACCAACCCGTTTATATCGTCCTGTAGCCTGAGGCTTTCCTCCTCGCAATTTACCACCCCACCAATTTTCGTGTCATCCGCGAACCTACTGATCATACCTTTTACATTCTCATCCAAATCATTTATGTAGATCACAAACAGCAAGGGACCCAGCACCGATCCCTGAGGTACCCCACTGGACACAGGCTTCCAGTCACAAAAGCAACCTTCGACCATCACCCTCTGCCTCCTGCCACTCAGC
The DNA here is from genome assembly GCF_052327205.1 of Somniosus microcephalus. Classification (NCBI taxonomy): domain Eukaryota; kingdom Metazoa; phylum Chordata; class Chondrichthyes; order Squaliformes; family Somniosidae; genus Somniosus; species Somniosus microcephalus. Next base: position 268,539,468 of record NC_140994.1, on the reverse strand, counting down.
CAGTTTAGGATCCAACGCGCCAAGGCACCCTGGATCCCATGGGCTCTTACCTTCTTGACCAGTCTCCTATGCGGGACTTTGTCAAAAGCTTTGCTGAAGTCCATGTAAACCACATCCACAGCATTTCCCTCATCCACACACCTAGTCACCCCCTCGAAAAATTCAATCAGATTTGTCAGACATGATTTACCCTTGACAAAGCCATGCTGACTATCCCTGATTAATCCTTGCCTCTCCAAGTGGAGACTAATTTTGTCCCTCAGAATTTTTTCCAATAATTTCCCTACCACAGATGTTAGGCTCACTGGCCTGTAATTCCCTGGTTTATCCCTGCTACCCTTCTTGTATAATGGTACTACGTTAGCTGTTCTCCAGTCCTCTGGTACATCCCCTGTGGCCAGAGAGGTTCTGAAAATTTGTGTCAGAGCCCCTGCAATCTCCTCCTTTGCCTCATACAACAGCCTGGGATACATCCCGTCCGGGCCTGGGGATTTATCCACTTTTTGGCCTGCTAAAACTGCTAGTACCTCCTCCCTCTCGATGCTAATATGTTCAAGTATGTCACAGTCCCCTTGCCCGATTTCTATGTCTACATCGTCTTTCTCCATAGTGAACACAGATGCAAAAAATTCATTTAAAACCCCGCCTACATCATCTGGCTCTACACACAGATTGCCACTTTGGTCCCTAATGGGCCCTACCCTTTCCCTGGTTATCCTCTTGCCCTTAATATACTTATAAAACATCTTAGGATTTTCCTTTATTTTGCTCGCCAGTGTTATTTCATGGCCCCTCCTCGCCCTCCTAATTTCTTTTTTAAGTATGCCCCTGCACTTTTTATACTCCTCTAGGGCTTCCTCCGTCTTTAGTCTTTTGTAACTGCCAAAAGCCCCCCTTTTTTTCCTAATGCATTTTTGTATATCCCTTGTCATCCAAGGTTCCCTTTGCTTGTTGGTCCCACCCTTGACCTTTACAGGAACATGTTGGCGTTGTACTCTCTCTATTTCCCTTCTGAAAGTCTCCCACTGTTTTGATGTGGATTTTCCTATAAGTAGCTGCTCCCAGTCCACTTTGGCCAGATCCTGCCTTATCATATTAAAATCGACCTTCCCCCAATTTAGAACCCTTATTTCCGGGCCGTCTTTGTCTTTTTCCATGACCACCTTAAATCTCACCGAATTATGGTCACTGTCGCCAAAATGCTCTCCTACTGACACTTCCACCACTTGCCCGGCTACATTCCCTAGAATTAGGTCCAGTACCGCCCCCTCTCTTGTAGGACTTTCTACATGTTGGCTCAAAAAGCTCTCCTGGATGCACTTTAAGAATTCTGCACTCTCTAAGCCTTTCACACTCTGACTATCCCAATTAATATTGGGGAAGTTGAAATCCCCCACTATTATTACCCTATTATTTTCGCACTTCTCTGAGATTTGCCTACATATCTATTCCTCTACCTCCCCCTGACTGTTTGGGGGCCTATAGTACACTCCCAGCAAAGTGCTTGCCCCCTTTTTGTTTTTAAGTTCTACCCATATGGCCTCATTAGAGGAACCTGCTAATATATCATCCCTCCTTACAGCAGTAATTGACTTCTTAATTACTATTGCAACACCCCCTCCCCTTTTACACCCCCCTCTGTCTCGCCTGAAGATTCTATACCCCGGAATATTGAGCTGCCAGTCCTGACCCTCCCTCAACCATGTCTCCGTGATAGCAACAATATCGTACTCCCATGTGTTCAACAACAACTTCAGTTCATCCACCTTGTTTGCAAGACTCCTTGCATTAAAATAAATGCCTTCCAGCCTTGCCATATTCCCTTTTGCCTTCCCATATTTGCTCTGCCTTCCCAGCTGACTTGTTTTTTCCTCCGTATTTGGCTGTAAATCACCCCCTACTATAGCTCCACTCTGTATCCCATCCCCCTGCCAAGTTAGTTTAAACCCCCCCCAGCAGTGCTAGCAAACCTCCCCGCAAGGATATTGGTTACTCTCTGGTTCAGGTGTAAACCGTCCAACTTGTACAAGTCCCACCTTTCCCAGAAGCAGACCCAGTGATCCAGGAAACTAAAGCCCTCCCTCCTGCACCATCCCTTTAGCCACGCATTCATCTGTTCTATCTTCCTATTCCTATACTCACTAGCACGTGGCACCGGGAGTAATCCAGAGATTACAACCTTTGAGGTCCTGCTCTTTAATCTTCCACCTAGCTCCCTAAATTCTTGCTGCAGGACCTCATCCCTCTTTTTACCTATGTCGCTGGTACCAATGTGGACCACGACCTCTGGCTGTTCACCCTCCCCCTCCAGAATGCCCTGCAGCCGCTCAGTGACATCCTTGACCCTGGCACCAGGGAGGCAACAAACCATCCTGGATTCACGTCTACGGCCACAGAAATGCCTATCTGTTCCCCTTACTATAGAATCCCCTACCACTATTGCTCTCCCACTCTTTTTCCTCCCTTCCTGGGCAGCAGGAGCACCCCCAGTGCCAGGAAGTTGGCTGCTGCTGCCTTCCCCTGGTGAGTCATCCCCCTCAACAGTATCCAAATTGGTATACCTGTTTGAGAGGGGAATGGTCACAGGGGTCTCCTGCACTACCTGCCTGCTTCTATTGCTCCGCCTGGTGGTCACCCATTTCCTTTCTTCCTGTGCAGCCCTTACCTGCGGTGTGACCAACTCACTAAACGTGTTATCCACGTCCCTCTCAGCATCGTGAATGCTCCACAACCCATCCACCTGCAGCTCCAGCGCCTCAATGCGGTCTGCTAGTAGCTGCAGCTGGATGCATTTCCGGCACACGTGGTCATCAGGGGCACCGGCAGTGTCCCTGAATTCCCACATAGAGCAAGAGGAGCATAACACGGGGCTGGGCTCTCCTGGCATGACTTACCCTTTAATTAATTTAAATTAATTCACTATCACCAATTAAAGATATTTCTAAGGAGCTTGTATAGTCTACCAACAGTCCCTGCTACACCAGAAAAGACCCTAGTAACTATAAGCTACAGAGTTAAAGTTTAAAAAAGAGAAATACTCACCACCCAATCACTTACCTGCTCCCTGGTGACGTCACACTCTGATTACTTTTTACCTCTCTCCCCGCTGCTGAGTTGGTGTGCCTCGCTGCTTGCGCCGGTTTTTATGCCGGGCTCCGCCTCACCTCGCTCCCTGGTCCGAACTGGTCGGGCCTCGCTGCTTGCGCCGGTTTTTATGCCGGGCTCCGCCTCACCTCGCTCCCTGGTCCGAACTGGTCGGGCCTCGCTGCTTGCGCCGGTTTTTATGCCGGGCTCCGCCTCACCTCGCTCCCTGGTCCGAACTGGTCGGGCCTCGCTGCTTGCGCCGGTTTTTATGCCGGGCTCCGCCTCACCTCGCTCCCTGGTCCGAACTGGTCGGGCCTCGCTGCTTGCGCCGGTTTTTATGCCGGGTTCTGCCTCACCTCGCTCCCTGGTCCGATGGCATGGCAGAGAAGGCTAAGAGGAGATTTGATAGAGGTGTTCAAAATCTTGAAGGGTTTAGATAGAGTAAATAAAGAGAAAGTGTTTCTAATGGCTGAAGGATCGATAACCAGAGGGCACAGATTTAAGGTGATTGGCAAAAGAACCAGAGGCGACAGGAGGAAAAACTTTTTTTACGCAATGAGTGGTTAGGATTTGGAATGTGCCGACTGATAGATGGTGGAAACAGATTCAATAGTGGCCTTCAAAAGGGAATTGGATAAATACTTGAAGGAGAAAAAATTGCTGGGATATGGGGAAAGAGCGGGGGAGTGGGACTGACTGGATTGCTCTTCGAAAGAGCCGGCACAGACTCGATGGGCCGAATGGCCTCCTACTGTGCTGTACTGTTCTATGATTCTATGATAATCTGCTTTTTTTAGTGATGTTGATTGAGGGATAAATATTGGCTCAGGGCGCCGAGGAGAAATCCCCCTGCTTGTCTTCGAATAGTGTCCGTGGGATCTTTCCTGTCCACCTGAGAGAGCAGATGGGGCATCGGTTGAGCACTAGACACCCGGTGAGATAAAATAAAAGTGGTCCCTCCTACCCATCCTTTCCCTTTCCCCACAAACTAATGGAGACAGACACAAATCCTGTGGAGCCTCGTTCACTTTCAGTCTTGGTTGGCTGAGGAGACCTTCTGAAGAATTGGAGTCGCTCCGCGATGATTTTCTTGCAGGATCCTTCAGGTGTGGAAGGGATCTGCCTGTCACAAAGGTTCACAAAGTCCCGTCCAAAACTTTATATTCTCAGTCCCCTCATCCTTTCCCGCAACAAATCTCTCTCCAGCTTCCTGTTGAATTTGCCAACACTGTCCACTCACTCCCAGGACAGTCTATCCCCCCACATTCCCATCCCTACCTCACTCCCAGGACAGTCTCTCCCTCCACATTCCCATCCCTACCTCACTCCCAGGACAGTCTAACCCTCCACATTCCCATCCCTACTTCACTCCCAGGACAGTCTCTCCCTCCACATTCCCATCCCTACCTCACTCCCAGGACAGCCTAACCCCCCACATTCCCATCCCTACCTCACTCCCAGGACAGTCTAACCCCCCACATTCCCATCCCTACCTCACTCCCAGGACAGTCTAACCCTCCACATTCCCATCCCTACCTCACTCCCAGGACAGTCTAACCCCTCACATTCCCATCCCTACCTCACTCCCAGGACAGTCTAACCCTCGACATTCCCATCCCTACCTCACTCCCAGGACAGTCTATCCCCCCACATTCCCATTCCTACCTCACTCCCAGGACAGTCTATCTCCCCACATTCCCATCCCTACCTCACTCCCAGGACAGTCTATCCCCCCACATTCCCATTCCTACCTCACTCCCAGGACAGTCTATCCCCCCACATTCCCATCCCTACCTCACTCCCAGGACAGTCTATCTCCCCACATTCCCATCCCTACCTCACTCCCAGGACAGTCTATCTCCCCACATTCCCAATCCCTACCTCAATCCCAGGACAGTCTATCCCTCCACATTCCCATCCCTACCTCACTCCCAGGACAGTCTAACCCTCCACATTCCCATCCCTACCTCACTCCCAGGACAGTCTATCCCCCCACAGTCCCATCCCTACCTCACTCCCAGGACAGTCTATCCTTCCACATTCCCATCCCTACCTCACTCCCAGGACAGTCTATCCCCCCACATTCCCATCCCTACCTCAATCCCAGGGCAGTCTATCCCCCCACATTCCCATCCCTACCTCACTCCCAGGCCAGTCTCTCCCTCCACATTCCCATCCCTACCTCACTCCCAGGACAGTCTATCTCCCCACATTCCCAATCCCTACCTCACTCCCAGGACAGTCTATCCCCCCACATTCCCAATCCCTACCTCACTCCCAGGACAGTCTATCTCCCCACATTCCCAATCCCTACCTCACTCCCAGGACAGTCTATCTCCCCACATTCCCAATCCCTACCTCACTCCCAGGACAGTCTATCCCCCCACATTCCCAATCCCTCCCTCACTCCCAGGACAGTCTATCCCTCCACATTCCCATCCCTACCTCACTCCCAGGACAGTCTATCCCCCACATTCCCAATCCCTACCTCACTCCCAGGACAGTCTATCCCTCCACATTCCCATCCCTACCTCACTCCCAGGACAGTCTATCCCCCACATTCCCAATCCCTACCTCACTCCTAGGAAAGTCTTTCCCCCCCACATTCCCAATCTCTACCTCATTCCCAGGACAGTCTATCCCCTCACATTCCCATCACTACCTCACTCCGCGCAAAGCAATCAACTCAAAATCAGTTCCCTCTTCTGAGCTCGAGTCCGATTTATTGGGGTTCATTTTATCGACACCCTTTGGACTCTGGCTATGCTCTCCACTTCTTGTTGAAACTTTGTTAGAATGCTTTAAGATGATTTAAAAGCTCAAGCAATCCCATCATCCTTTCGCTTAGGGTTATGGAATTATATTAATAGTGGAGCAAAGGGAAAATCTTAGACTTGCCTCCAGTATTGAACAACGGACAGTTTGGAAACACAAGGACACAGATTGATAAACACCCAGGTCGCGAAGAAGGCTCACACACTGATAAGAGACTAGTTGCTAAGACACCACATTGCAGAGTAAGAGATACGGTTTGGCCGACGCACTTACAGAAAAACAAGCTTGTGGGACAAAGACAAGGGCTGAAAGATTAAAAGCTGGATAAACAACTAAACGTGTGGCTTCAGCAAACGGCATCTGCGCTGTTGTGTTATGGGTAGATGAAGCTCAAGGCAGCCAAATGGTTTAAGAATGGGACATTGTGATATCCGAGTGGTAAGGTCCGAAACTGAGATAAGCGAGATCTTAAGGAACAAAACCCAACTGTTTATTACACAGTGTAGCAGAGAAACATCTCTTACAGGCTGCAAGCGAAACACACACTTCTTACTGCACGAGCACCAAGATGGAGGATTCACCTCTGAGTCATACCCATAATGCAATGCCACATTACCATACTAACTGGTGTACCAAGACATTACCTTAAACACTGGTGAATATGATCCCTTAATCTTTGGCTCCATCTGGTGGATAACTTAAACATTACATCCCAGATTACTATAGACATGTTCCTTGTATGAGTCAGATAAACGTCTCGTGGGCAGGTGGAAGCCCACAGTCACGCTGGCGGCCAAGAGGGATCACCCCAGGCCTGAGGAACAGGGTGTGTTATTGGCATGTCATCTTATAACAACAACTTGTATTTGTATAGCACCTTTAACATAGCAAAACGTCCCCAGGTGCTTCACAGGAGCGTTATCAATAAAAAACAATTGACAAAAAAAAAGAACATTTTGGCACCAACCCACACAAGGAGGTCTCAGGCCAGCTTGGTCAGAGAGGGAGGTTTTAAGGAGCGTCTTAGAGGAGGAGGGAGAGGCAGAGAGGTTTAGGGAGGGAATTCCAGAGCTTAGGGCCCAGGCAGCTGAAGGCACGGCCGCCAATGGTGGAGCGATGGAAATCGGGGGATGCTCAAGAGGGCAGAATTGGTGGAGCGAAGAGGTCTCGGAGGGTTGTGGGGCTAGATAGGGAGATAGGGAGGGGCGGGGCCATGGAGGGATTGGAAAACAAGGATGAGAATTTTTTAATTGAGGCGTTGTCAGACTGGGAGTCAATGTAGGTCAGCGAGCACAGGGGGTGATGGGTGAACGGGACTGGGTGCGAGTTGGGACACGGGGCAGCAGAGTTTTGGATGAGCTGAAGTTTACGGAGGGTGCACTGTGGGAGACCGGACAGGAGAGCGTTGGAATAGTCGAGTCTAGAGGTAACGCTGTAGAACAGTTATATAAAATCTAACAATGTTATTGGTTAATGTAATAAAGCTGGTTATTAGAAAAACCACTCGTGCATGAATCACAAGCAGAGTTATTGTCGCCGGACTAACAACCCTTTGTAACGGTAACCACGGGGAAATCTGCTAACAACCTTTCATTTTCAGAGTTGCAGATTGAACTCGACACCAGGGAGCTGGTGAGACTGAAAGGCGAGAACTTTTCGATTAGCTGCTCTGCAGAATCTAATTCCTTGTTCCTGTCCGTGAACTGGATTCACCCACGAGGCTCCGTAAGTCAGACATTTACTTATACTTTCTTTTTTAAGCAGTTCCGTTTTATTTTATTTCCAGCTTGCATTCGTGTCCGCTCGATCTGGTCGTCGAATCGATCAGTCGCACTTTGTGAGCTCGTTGGTTGCTGTGGAAGGGTGAGTTGGACGAGGCCGAACGCCCTCACTCACCCCCTGACTCGGTCTGTCTAATCAGAGTAAAGAGTGCGACCCGTGGCACAATTGATGGGATGTGTCCCAGGCTGCTGTGTGAGGCAAGGGAGGAGATTGCAGGGGCTCTGACACAAATTTTCAGAACCTCTCTGGCCACAGGGGAGGTGCCAGAGGACTGGAGGACAGCTAACGTAGTACCGTTGTTCAAGAAGGGTAGTAGGGATAAACCAGGGAATTACAGGCCAGTGAGCCTAACATCAGTGGTAGGGAAATTATTGGAAAAAATTCTGAGGGACAGAATTAGTCTCTACTTGGAGAGGCAAGGATTAATCAGGGATAGTCAGCATGGCTTTGTCAGGGGGAGATCATGTCTAACCAATTTGATTGAACTTTTCGAGGGGGTGACTAGGTGTGTGGATGAGGGTAGTGCAGTTGATGTCGTCTACATGGACTTCAGTAAGGCTTTTGACAAAGTCCCACATGGGAGATTGGTCAAGAAGGTAAGAGCCCATGGGATCCAGGGCAATTTGGCACGTTGGATGCAAAATTGGCTTAGTGGCAGGAGGCAGAGGGTGATGGTCGAAGGTTGTTTTTGTGACTGGAAGCCTGTGTCCAGTGGTGTACCGCAGGGATCGGTGCTGGGTCCTTTGCTGTTTGTAGTGTACGTTAATGATTTAGAAAAGAATGTAGGAGGTATGATCAGTAAGTTCACAGATGACATGAAAATTAGAATATAAGAGCAGGGAGGTTATGATGGAGCTGTACAAAACGCTAGTTAGGCCACAGCTGGAATACTGTGTGCAGTTCTGGTCACCACACTATAGGAGGGATGTGATTGCATTGGAGAGGGTGCAGAGGAGATTCACCAGGATGTTACCTGGGCTGCAACGCTTCAGATATGAAGAGAGACTGGACAGACTGGGGTTGTTTTCCTTAGAGCAGAGAAGGCTGAGGGGGAACCTGATTGAGGTGTACAAAATTATGAGGGGCATAGATAGGGTAGATAGAAACATAGAAACATAGAAGATAGGAGCAGGAGTAGGCCATTCGGCCCCTCGAGCCTGCTCCACCATTCAATGAGATCATGGCTGATCATCCAAATTCAGTACCCTGTCCCTGCCTTCTCCCCATATCCCTTGATCCCTTTAGCCTTAAGAAATATATCCAACTCTTTCTTGAATATATTTAATGAACTGGCCTCCACTGCCCTCTGTGGCAGAGAATTCCACAGGTTCACCACTCCCTGGGTGAAGAAATTCCTCCTCATTTCAGTCCTAAATGGCTTACCCCTTATCCTTAGACTATGACCCCTGGTTCAGGACTCCCCGGCCATCAGAAACATCCTTCCTGCATCTAGTCTGTCCAGGCCTGACAGAATTTTACAGGTTTCGATGAGATCCCCTCTCATTCTTCTAAACTCCAGTGAGTATAAGCCCAATCGACACAATCTCTCCTCATACGTCATTCCTGCCATCCCAGGTATCAACCTGGTGAATCTTCGCTGCACTCCTTCCATGGCAAGAACATCCTTCCTCAGGTAAGGCGACCAAAACTGCACACAATACTCAAGGTGCGGTCTCACCAAGGCCCTGTACAACTGTAGCAAGACATCCTTGTTCCTGTACTCGAACCCTCTCGCTACGAAGGCCAACATACCATTTGCCTTCTTAACCACCTGCTGCACCTGCATGCTTACCTTCAGCGACTGGTGCACAATAACACCCAGGTCTCTTTGCACTTCCCCTTCTCCCAATCTATTGCCATTCAAATAATAATCTGCCTTCCTGTTTTTGCCACCAAAGTGGATAACCTCACATTTATCCACATTATAGTGCATTTGCCATGTTTCTGCCCAGTCACCCAACCTGTCCAAATCGTACTGGAGTTTCACAACATCCTCCTCGCAACATACCCTCCCACCCAGCTTTGTGTCATCTGCAAATTTGGAGATATTACATCCAATTCCCTCGTCCAGATCATTAATATATATTGTGAACAGCTGGGGTCCTAGGACCGATCCTTGCGGTACCCCACGAGTCACTGCCTGCCACTCGGAAAAAGACCCGTTTATTCCAACTCTTTGCTTCCTGTCTGCCAACCAGTTCTCTATCCAAGTCAATACCTTGCCCCCAATCCCATGTGCCTTAATTTTGCACGCTAATCTCTTATGCTGGACCTTATCGAAAGCCTTCTGAAAGTCCAAATACACCACATCCACTGGTTCTCCCTTCTCTATTTTACCAGTTACATCCTCAAAAAATTCCAGTAGATTAGTCAAGCATGATTTACCTTTTGTAAATCCATGTAGACTTTGTCCGATCCTGTCACTGCTTTCCAAGTGCTCTGCTATTACATCTGTTATAATAGACTCTAGCATTTTCCCCACTACCGATGTCAGGCTTACCAGTCTATAATTCCCCGCTTTTTCTCTACCACCTTTTTTGAATAGTGGGGTAACATTAGCTACCCTCCATGGGTACTGTTCCAGAGCCTATCGAGTTCTGGAAGATGACCAGCAATGCATCTACTATTTCTAGGGCCACTTCCTTAAGTACCCCAGGGTGTAGATTATCAGGCCCTGGGGATTTATCGGCCTTCAGTCCCATCAATTTTCCTAACACCATTTCCCTACAAATACTGATTTCTTTCAGTTCCACCCTTTCATCAGACCCTCTGTTCCCCGGCATCTCTGGGAGGTTATTTGTGTCCTCCTTTGTGAAGACAGAACCAAAATATGTATTTAGTTGGACTGCCATTTCTTTGTTCCTCATTATAAATTCCCCTGATTCTGACTGCAAGGGACCTACGCTTGACTTCATCAATCTTTTTCTCTTCACATATGTATAAAAGCTTTTACAGTCAGTTTTTATGTTCCCTGAAAGCTTACTCTCATATTCTATTTTCCCTTTCTTAATTAATCCTTTTGTCCTCCTTTGTTGAATCCTAAACTGCTCCCAATGCTCAGGATTATTGCTTTTTCTGGCCAATTTATATGTCCTCTCCTTGGATCTTATGCTATCCCTAATTTCCCTTGTTAGCCACAGTTGAGTCACCTTTTTTGTTTTATTTTTATGCCAAATTGGGATGAACAAATTCTGTAGCTCATCCGTTCGGTCTTTGAATGTTTGCCATTGCCTATCCACCGTCAACCCTTTGAGTGCCATTCCCCAATCAACCCTACCCAACTCGCTCCTCAGACCATCATAGTTTCCTTTATTTAAATTGAGGACCCTAGTCTCTGAGTCAACTACTTCATTCTCCATCTTAATGAAGAATTCGATCATATTATGATCGCTCCAACCCAAGGCGCCTCGTACAACAAGATTGCTAATTAATCCTTTCTCGTTACATAATACCCAGTCTAAGATGGCCTGATCTCTGGTTGGTTCCTCGACATATTGGTCCAGGAAACCATCCCGTAAACACTCCAGGAATTCCTCCTCCGCAGTATTGTTACTAATTTGGTTGGCCCAATCTATATGTAGATTAAAGTCACCCATGATGACTGCCGTGCCCTTATTGCACGCTTCTTTAATTTCCCTTTTAATGCCATCCCCAAACTCCGCCTTACTGTTTGGAGGTCTATATACCACTCCCACTAATGTTTTTTTCCCCTTAGTATTTCTCAATTCTACCCATACAGATTCCACATCATCAGAGCTAATATCCTTCATTACAATTGTGTTAATCCCTTCTTTAACCAGTAATGCTACCCCACCTCTCTTTCCTTTTTGCCTATCTTTCCTGAATATTGAATACCCCTGGATGTTGAGCTCCCAGTCTTGGCCAACTTTGAGCCACGTTTCCGTAATCCCAACCAAATCGTATTCGTTTACCTCTATTTGCGCAGCCAATTCATCCACCTTATTACAAATGCTCCTCGCATTAAGACACAAAGCCTTCAGGCTTGTTTTGTTAATGCTCTTAGACCTATTAGAATTATTATTTACTGTGGCCACTGTAATGACCAATAACATGTCATTCTATAGTGGGCACTAGGTGGAGCCGTAGAGCTGTATATAGCTGTATGTATAAGACTACACTACCCAGCTGTATGTATATTAAGACTACATTACCCATGAGGCACTAGGCTACCCACAAGGCAACAGTCAAGCTGGAAGCCTCTACAGATACTGTACCTAGTCCACATGTGCTCAATAAAAGTGTCTGGCAAAAGCTTGCTGTGTTCATAATAAGAATGTCTATTTATTAATGAACATAAGATGGTACCAGGATGGTGAAGATCTGCTGAAAATTGTGAAAAGCGAAATGGAGAATTTGAAGCCACCAGAGCGTTTGAAACTCACAGGAAAAATCGACTACAATTGGCAGACTTTTAAACAACAATTCGAACTCTACATTGCAGCCATCGGATTCGGTACGAAGCCAGACGCAAGGAAGATAGCGTTGCTGCTTACGGTTGCAGGCCCACAGGCGATAGAGGTATTTAATACATTTGTATTTAATCCAGAGGAGAACAGAGAAAAATTAGAAGATGTGCTAAAAAAAATTTGATGCACATTGCTCTCCCAAAAAGAATGAGACCTATGAAAGATACATCTTCCGTTCTCGGGCACAGCAACAAAATGAGACTTTTGATAGCTTTATAACTGATCTGAAACTGAAAGCACAGACATGTAATTTCTCTGAGCTCAAAGCATCCATGATTCATGACCAGATTGTGTTTGGTATTCATGATAAAAAAGCCAGGGAACGTCTGTTGAGAGAAACCGAACTAAATTTGGAAAATGTGGTGAAAATATGCTAAGCCAGCGAGCTAGCTCGAAAGCACGCGAAGACTTTCAGTGAAATCAATAATGATGCGGTTGTAATGAGTGATAATGCTGCTGTCGGTGCTGTGTCCTATAAGGGGAAGAAACATGGGCAGAACAGAAATGAAAAGCAATCGGAGGATGAAATTTTTAATTGTAAACGCTGTGGTTACAAACACCAGTTAAGACAATGCCCAGCGTTTGGAAAAATGTGCACAAAGTGTAATGGAAAGAATCACTTTGCCAAACAATGCTTTTCAAAAGTAAAAACAACGAAAGGGCAACAAGTTAATGTGATTGAGGACACTGATTTAAGTGAGACATTTTTTGTAGGAATGGTGTCATGTGACGATATCAAAAAAGATACAGAAAATGTGCAGCCCTCAGAAATGGACAATGCTGAACATAAAGTCAATGCAGTAAAAGTGGACAAATGGATGATCCCACTGCAGATAAATGGAGCATTAGTTACATTGAAACTGGACACTGGGGCAAAAGCAAACTTAATCAGTATGAGTGACATAAAAAATATGAAAGAAAAGCCCAAAATACAGAAAAAGTCAGTACTACTGAAGAGCTATAATGGACAGAAAATAGATAGCTTACGTGTATGCAGACTTAAAGTGACAGTCAAAGACAAAGTGCATCATCTCATGTTTTCTGTTGTGGCTGAAAGACTTGATTCGATACTAGGTGACAAAGCTTGTGAAGACTTAGAACTGGTCAAGAGAGTCTACCGTATAAACTGTGCCATCAGCAGACCAGATGACTCAGGTGATGAAGCAGAGAGCCCATCAAGGATGAAAAGGCCAAAGGGTATCCATGTCTTCAAAAAGCCTAGTTTCTCCAAGAAGAAAGAAAAAGACTTTAAGGTCAAAGAGAAGCCAAAGGAAGAAAAGCACAAAGAGGAAAAACACAAGGAGAAAAAGTCCAAAGATATAACCGCAGCAGATGTTGTTAAGCAGTGGAAAGAGAAAAAGAAAAAGAAGAAGCCTGCACCAGAGCAGGAAGCAGTTCCGGTGGATACTCCTTCTTCCCTCAGGCCAATCTTTGGTGTTCCATTAGCCGAGGCTGCTGAGAGGACTATGCTGTATGATGGGATCCAGCTGCCAGCAGTTTTTCGAGAGTGCATTGACTACATTGGGAGTTATGGCATGAAGAGTGAAGGAAACACTGAAACCCTCTCCAAGCAAAGATCGCAAGGAGACCTCAATCTATACAAGAGCAGATCGATGACAATGCCGCAACTGTATCTTGTCATTCACCGCCAGAACAATCTCATGAAACATAGAAACATAGAGATAGGAACAGGAGTAGGCCATTCGGCCCTTCGAGCCTGCTCCGCCATTCAATGAGATCATGGCTGATCTTCGTCTGAGATCATAGCTGATCTTACCAGTTCAGTACCCCGTCCCCGCCTTTTCTCCGTAACCCTTAATCCCCTTAGCCTTCAGAAATATATCCAATTCTCTCTTGAAAATATTTATTGAATTAGCCTTCACAGCCCTCTGTGGCAGGGAATTCCACAGGCTCACCACTCTTTGAGTGAAGAAATTCTTCCTCATCTCTGTTTTAAATGATTTGCCCGCTATTTTTAGACTGTGGCCCCTGGTTCTGTGCTCCCCGGCCATTGGAAACATTCTCTCTGAATTCAGCCTGTCCAGGCCTGCCATAATTTTATATGTTTCGATGAGATCCCCTCTCAATCTTCTAAACTCCAGTGAGTACAAGCCCAAACTATTTAATCTCTCTTCGTAGGTCATTCCCGCCATTCCAGGTATCAGCCTGGTGAATCGCCGTTGCACTCTTTCCATGGCAAGAACATCCTTCCGCAGATGGGGCGACCAAAACTGTACACAATACTCCAGATGCGGTCTCACCAGCACCTTGTACAGCTGTAGTAAGGTATCCCTATTCCTATACTCGAACCCCCTTGATATGAAGGCCAACATACCATTTGCCTTCTTAATCGCCTGTTGCACCTGCATGCTCTCCTTCAGTGACTGGTGCACAAGAACACCCAGGTCCCTCTGCACTTCCCCATCTCCCAATCTATTGCCATTTAGATAATAATCTACCCTCCTGTTTTTACCCCCAAAGTGGATAACCTCGCATTTATCCACATTATAGTGCATCTGCCACGTATCCGCCCATTCCCCCAACCTGTCCAAATCGCACTGTAGCCTCCTGACATCCTCATCAGAGCCCACCCCTCCTCCTAGTTTAGTGTCGTCAGCGAATTTGGAAATATTGCATCCAATTCCCTGATCCAGATCATTTATATATATTGTGAACAGCTGGGGTCCCAGGACAGATCCTTGCGGCACCCCGCTGGTCACTGCCTGCCACTCCGAAAACGAGCCGTTTATTCCAACTCTCTGTTTTCTATCCGCCAGCCAGTTCTCTATCCACGTTAATACTTTGCCCCCAATCCCATGAGCCTTAATTTTGCATGATAATCTTTTGTGTGGAACCTTATCGAAGGCTTTCTGGAAGTCAAGGTACACCACATCCACTGGCTCTCCCCCATCTATTTTACCAGTTACTTCCTCAAAAAATTCCAGCAGATTAGTCAAACACGATTTACCCTTTGTAAATCCATGTTGACTCTGTCCGATCCTTTCCCCATTTGTCAAGTGCTCCGCTATTTTATCCTTAATAATGGACTCTAGCATTTTGCCCACAACCGATGTAAGGCTTACTGGTCTATAATTCCCTGCTTTCTCTCTACCCCCCTTTTTAAATATTGGGGTAACATTAGCTACCCTCCAATCCACGGGTACTGTTCCCGAGTCAATGGAGTTCCGGAAGATGATCCTTAGAGCATCTGCTATCTCCAGGGCCACCTCCTTAAGTACCCTAGGATGTAGTTTATCAGGCCCCGGGGATTTGTCGGCCTTCAGTCCCCTCAACTTACCCAACACCATATCCCTAGAGATACTAATTTCTGTCAGCTCCTCCCTCTCATTAGTCCCTATGTTTGCCGATATTCCTGGGAGGTTATTTGTGTCCTCCTTTGTGAATACAGAACCAAAGTATGAGTTTAATTGGTCTGCCATTTCCTTATTCTCCATTATATATTCTCCCGAATCGGACTGCAAGGGACCGACTTGGGATTTTACCAGTCTTTTCCTCCTGATATACCGATAAAAGCTTTTGCAGTCTGTCTTTATGTTTGCTGCAAGTTTACTTTCGTATTCTATTTTCCCCTTCCTGATTAATCCCTTTGTCCTCTTTTGCTGTATCCTGTACTGCCCCCAATCTTCCGGTCTGGTGCTTTTTTTTGCCAGTTGATATGCCCTTTTTTTTGATTTTATGCTGTCCCTAATTTCCCTCGTTATCCACGGTTGAGTCACCTTTTTAGGTTTATTTTTATGCCAAACCGGTATAAACATGTTCTGGAATTCTTCCATTCTATCTTTGAATGCTTGCCATTGTCTATCCACTGTCAATCCCCCCAGAAACACCACCCAATCAATCTTACCCAATTCCCGTCTCATACCCTCGTAATTCCCTTTATTTAAGTTCTGGACCTTAGTCTCTGATTCAATTTCCTCACTCTCCATCTCGACTGAGAGCTCGATCATATTATGATCGCTCTGACCCAAGGGGCCTCGTACAAGAAGATTGCTGATAAGTCCCTTCTCATTGCACAATACCCAGTCTAAAATGGCCTGATCTTGAGTCGGCTCCTCGACATATTGGTCCAGATAACCGTCCCGAAAACATTCCAGGAATTCCTCCTCCTCAGAATTTTTACTAATTTGGGTAGTCCAATCAATATGTAAATTAAAGTCACCCATGATGACAGCTGTGCTCTTATCGCACGCTTCTCTAATTTCCCTTTTTATGCCTTCCCTCACCTCCATATTACTATTTGGAGGCCTATATATCACACCCACTAACGTTTTCCTCCCCTTGCTATTTCTCATTTCTACCCATACAGATTCCGTTTCATCCGAGTTAATATCCTTCCTTTCCATTGCATTAATCCCCTCCTTTACCAGCAATGCTACCCCACCTCCCCTACCTTTTTGCCGATCCTTCCTAAATATTGTATATCCCTGGATGTTAAGTTCCCAGCCTTGCCCACCCTGCAGCCACGTTTCTGTAATCCCAATCAAATCATACTTGTTTACCTCTATTTCCACAACTAATTCATCCACCTTGTTCCTAATGCTTCTAGCATTAAGATACAAAGCCTTCAGGCTTGCTTTTTTCACACTCTCATTATGAATTAGTTTGGCCCTTTGTGTTTCTCTCCTTTGCTTATTGCTTCTCACCTTTCTACCATCTATTTCTGACTTCATATGACTTCCCTCTTTTCCACTACCTAGGTTCCCATCCCCCTGCCAAATTAGTTTAAATCCTCCCGAACCGCCCTAGAAAATATTACCCCGAGGACATCGGCTCCCTCACAGTTCAGGTGTAGACCGTCCCCTTGGTACAGGTCACTCCTCCCCAAGAACTGGTTCCAATGCCTCAAGAATTTAAATCCCTCTCCCTTGCACCACTGCTCAAGCCACGTATTTAGCTTATCTATCTTACTCTCTCTAAACTTATTAGCTCGTGGCACTGGTAGCAATCCAGAGATTACTACCTTTGAGGTCCTACTTTTCAATTTAGCTCCTAACTCCCTAAATTCAGCTTGTAGGACCTCCTCCCTCTTTTTACCTACATCGTTGGTACCTACATGTACCACGACAACTGGCTGATCCCCCTCCCCCTTCAGAATGCTCTGCACCCGCTCCGAGACATCCTTGACCCTTGCACCAGGGAGGCAACATACCATCTTGGAGTCTCGGTCTCGGCCACAGAAACTCCTATCTATCCCCCTTACAATTGAATCCCCTATCACTATAGCCCTATCCCTCTTTTTCCCGCCCTTCTGTGCAGCAGAGCCAGTCATGGTGCCCTGAACCTGGCTGCTGGTGCCTTCCCCTGATAAGTCATCTCCCCCAACAGTACCCAAAACGGTAAACCTGTTTTGGAGGGAGATGACCGCAGGTGACTCCTGCACTACCTTCCTGCCTTTACCCTGCCTTTTGGTCACCCATTTACTGTCTGAGCTAGCCTTTACCTGCGGTGTGACCAACTCACTGAATGTGCTATCCACAGCATCCTCAGCATCGCGTATGCTCCAGAGTGAGTCCATTCGCAGCTCCAGCGCCGCCATGCGGTCCGCTAGGAGCTGCAGCTGGACACACTTCCTGCACACATAGTTGTCAGGGACAGTGTCCCTGATTTCCCACATGGCACAGGAGGAGCATGACACGGGTCCGAGCTGCCCTTCCATGACTTAACCCTTACAATACCCTTTTATTTACTACGATTTAGCTTAATTATTGAATTCTACTTAGAATAAGTTTGTGAAAGTACTCACCAACCAGTCACCTACCTGTTTTCTGGTGTTGTATTTTCACTGCCGCCTCCTGTCCTGGAACCTTTTCCACCTAGGTTAGGCTCCTGAAATAAAATAAATTGAACCTACCTTTTCAACTTCCCCTAACCCCTAAAAGGTTAGAGGAGGTGGAAGGGTGGGAGACACTACACTGTAGTGTTTCGGGTTTAGCAACAGCTCCACCTATATAAGAGTTACTGGCCTCCTGCTCTCCCGACTGCACCAGCTGTGAAAGAAAAAGCCCGCGAAAGGTGAGCTTTTAAACTCACCAGTTACTGGCCTCCTGCTCTCCCGACTGCCCCAGCAGTTACTGGCCTCCTGCTCTCCCGACTGCCCCAGCTGTGGTCTCGGGCCTCGCCTCTCTCCGGTTTTTATACCGGGCTCCGACTCACTGCTCCCGACTGGTCTCGGGCCTCGCTGGTCGCCGGGTTTTCTCCCGAGCTCCTCCTCGCTGCTCCCGCTGGTCCCGACTGGTCTCGGGCCTCGCCTCTCTCCGGTTTTTATACCGGGCTCCGACTCACTGCTCCCGACTGGTCTCGGGCCTCGCTGGTCGCCGGGTTTTCTCCCGAGCTCCTCCTCGCTGCTCCCGCTGGTCCCGACTGGTCTCGGGCCTCGCCTCTCTCCGGCTTTTATACCGGGCTCCGACTCACTGCTCCCGACTGGTCTCGGGCCTCGCTGGTCGCCGGGTTTTCTCCCGAGCTCCTCCTCGCTGCTCCCGCTGGTCCCGACTGGTCTCGGGCCTCGCCTCTCTCCGGTTTTTATACCGGGCTCCGACTCACTGCTCCCGACTGGTCTCGGGCCTCGCTGGTCGCCGGGTTTTCTCCCGAGCTCCTCCTCGCTGCTCCCGCTGGTCCCGACTGGTCTCGGGCCTCGCCTCTCTCCGGTTTTTATACCGGGCTCCGACTCACTGCTCCCGACTGGTCTCGGGCCTCGCTGGTCGCCGGGTTTTCTCCCGAGCTCCTCCTCGCTGCTCCCGCTGGTCCCGACACATCAGACTTACCCGTGTTCAGAAGATCCACACGTGAAGTAAAAAAGCCTGATAGACTTAATCTTTGAGTACAATGTAAAGCTTTGAAAATGTGTTGACTGTTTTGAAAATGTTTATGTTTATACAGCACTTAGATAAGTGTTACTGATATTATCTTTATTGTTTTCTTGAAAGTTGATTGATATTGATTTTGTTAAACCTCAAAGAAAGGGGGATGTAATGATCAACAACATTTCATTCTATAGTGGACACTAGGTGGAGCCGTAGAGCTGTGTAGAGCTGGATATAGCTGTATGTATAAGACTACACTACCCAGCTGTATGTATATTAAGACTACATTACCCATGAGGCACTAGGCTACCCACAAGGCAACAGTCAAGATGGAAACCTCTACAGATACTGTACCTAGTCCACATGTGCTCAATAAAAGTGTCGAGCAAAAGCTAGCTGTGTTCATAATAAGAATGTCTATTTATTAATGAGCATAAGAGACCTGGATGTTGAGCTCCCAGTCTTGGCCAACCTTGAGCCACGTTTCCGTAATCCCAACCAAATCGTATTCATTTACCTCTATTTGCGCAGCCAATTCATCCACCTTATTACAAATGCTCCTCGCATTACGACACAAAGCCTTCAGGCTTGTTTTGTTAATGCTCTTAGACCTATTAGAATTATTATTTACTGTGGCCACGTTTGAGTAAAACCGTTGACTTCTCTGACTGCCACTTTTGTTTTTCTCCTTCCTATCTTTTGCTTTTATCCTTGTTTCCCTTTCCTCTGTCTCCCTGCTCAGGTTCCCAACCCCCTGCCATTTTAGTTTAAACCCTCCCCCAGGGCACTGGCAAACACTCCCCCTAGGACCTCGGTTCCAGCCCTGCCCAGGTGCAAACCGTCCGGTTTCAACTGGTCCCACCTCCCCCAGAACCGGTTCCAATGTCCCAGGAACTTGAATCCCTCCCCCTGGCACCATTCCTCTAACCACGTATTCATCTGAAGTATCCTTCTATTTCTACTCTGACTAGCACGTGGCACTGGTAGCAATCCTGGGATTACTACCTTTGAGGTCCAGTTTTTTAATTTATCTCCTAACTCCCTATACTCCGCTTTTAGGACCTCATCCCGCTTTTTACCTATGTCGTTGGTGCCTATATGCACCACGACAACTGACGGTTCACCCTCCCCTTCCAAGATGTTCTGCAGCCGCTCGGAGACATCCTTGACCCTTGCACCAGGGAGGCAACACACCATCCTGGTGTCTCGTTTGCGGCCGCAGAAACGCCTATCTATTCCCCTTACAATAGAATCCCCTATTACTATAGCTCTACCCCTCTTTTTCCTCCCATTCTGTGCAGCAGAGCCACCCCTGGTGCCAGGAAGTTGGCTGCTGCTGTCTTCCTCTGATAAGCCATCCCCCGCAACAGTACTCAAAGTGATGTATCTGTTGGAGAGGGGGATGGCCACAGGGGACCCCTGCACTACCTGCCTGTGCCTAGTACTAAGAACACAAGAACATAAGAAATAGGAGCAGGAGTAGGCCAATCGGCCCCTCGAGCCTGCTCCACCATTCAATAAGATCATGGCTGATCTGATCCTAACCTCAAATCTGCTATCACTCTGCATCCACCCGAACCCATGTGATCTCCCAGGAGAGGCGAAAAACCAGATAAAAGACCCCATGGCCAATTTGGGAGAAAAAAATCTGGGAACTTCCTCTCCGACCCATCTAGGCGATCGAAATTCTTCCAGGAGATCACTCTGTCCTTATATTTTCTGCAGTACGTACCTTCTGTAAAGGCGATCTCCACCCCAGCCAGGAACAGGAATAAAACCATCTCCTGAAATCTAACACAGAATTAGAACACAGTAGGAGCAGAACCAGGCTACACGGCCCCTGGGCCCACTCCACTACCCACAGGGCCATGACCATTCCGAACCTAGACTCATGTCCAATTTCCTGCCCGCTCCCCGTAACCCTTAATTCCCTTTACCTCTAGGAAACTATCTATTTCTGTTTTAAATTTATTTAATGATGTAGCTTCCACAGCTTTCTGGGGCAGCAAATTCCACAAACCTACCACCCTCTGAGTGAAGAAGTTTCTCCTCATCTCAGTTTTGAAAGAGCAGCCCCTTATTTTAAGATTATGCCCCCTAGTTCTAGTTTCACCCTTCATTGGGAACATCCTCACCGCATCCACCCGATCAAGCCCCTTCACAATCTTATATGTTTCAATAAGATCGCCTCTCATTCTTCTGAACTCCAATGAGTAGAGTCCCAATCTACTCAACCTCTCCTCATATGACCACCCCCTCATCCCCGGGATTAACCGAGTGAACCTTCTTTGTACTGACTCGAGAGCAAGTATGTCTTTTCTTAAGTATGGACACCAAAACTGTATGCAGTATTCCAGGTGCGGTCTCACCAATACCTTGTACAACTGCAGCAATACCTCCCTGTTTTTATATTCCATCCCCCTAGCAATAAAAGCCAACATTCCATTGGCCTTCTTGATCACTTGCTGCACCTGCATACTAACTTTTTGAGTTTCGTGCACCAGGACCCCACAGATCCCTTTGTACATACATAGATACATAGATACATAGAAGATAGGAGCAGGAGTAGGCCATTCGGCCCTTCGTGCCTGCTCCGCCATTCAATGAGATCATGGCTGATCCTTTAATTCAGTATCCCGTCCCCGCCTTCTCTCCGTAACCCTTAACCCCTTTTGCCCGTAGAAATATATCTAATTCCCTCTTAAATATATTTAATGAGCTGGCGTACACTGCCCTCTGTGGCAATGAGTTCCACAGGTTCACCACTCTCTGAGTGAAGAAATTCCCCCTCATCTCTGTCCTAAATGGTTTAGCCCTTATCCTTAAATTATGTCCTCTAGTTCTGTTCTCACCCGCCAAGGGAAACATTCCTTCTGCATCCAGTCTGTCTAGACCTGTCAGAATTTTATACACTTCTATGAG
This sequence comes from Somniosus microcephalus, assembly GCF_052327205.1. Lineage (NCBI taxonomy): Eukaryota > Metazoa > Chordata > Chondrichthyes > Squaliformes > Somniosidae > Somniosus > Somniosus microcephalus. Next base: position 268,517,597 of record NC_140994.1, on the reverse strand, counting down.
GTCCCCTCTCAATCTTCTAAACTCCAGTGTGTACATCCCTAAACTACATAGTCTCTCCTCATAGGTCATTCCCGCCATTCCTGGTATCAGCCTGGTGAATCGCCGCTGCACCCCCTCCATGGCAAGAACATCCTTCCTCAGATGAGGCGACCAAAACTGTACACAGTACTCGAGGTGTGGTCTCACCAGTGCCCTGTACAGCTGCAGCAAGGTATCCCTGTTCCTGTATTCTAACCCTTTTGCTATGAAGGCCAGCATACCGTTTGCCTTCTTGACCGCCTGTTGCACCTGCATGCTCGCCTTCAGTGACTGGTGTACAAGAACACCCAGGTCTCTCTGTACTTCCCCCTCTCCCAATCTATTGCCATTTAAATAATAATTTGCCCTCCCGTTCCTGCACCCAAGGTGGATAACTTCGCACTTGTCCACATTATAGTGCATCTGCCATTTATCCGCCCAATCGCCCAGTCTGTCCAAATCGCTCTGGAGCTTCCTGGTCTCTTCCTCTGAGCCCACCCCCCCTCCTAGTTTAGTGTCGTCTGCAAATTTGGAAATGCTGCATCCGACTCCCTGATCCAGGTCATTAATGTAAATTGTGAACAGCTGGGGGCCCAGGACAGATCCCTGTGGTACCCCACTTGTTACTGCCTGCCATTCAGAAAATGAGCCGTTTATTCCAACTCTCTGTTTTCTATCTGACAGCCAGTTCCCTATCCACGCCAATACTTTCCCCTTTATCCCATGAGCCTCAATTTTCCATGCTAATCTTTTATGTGGGACCTTATCGAAGGCCTTTTGGAAGTCCAGGTACACCACATCTACTGGCTCTCCCCCATCTATTCTACCAGTTACTCCCTCAAAAAATTCCAATAGATTAGTCAAGCACGATTTACCCTTTGTAAATCCATGTTGACTCTGTCCTATCCTGTCCCCATTTGCTAAGTGCTCCGCTATTTCATCCTTAATGATGGACTCCAGCATTTTGCCCACAACTGATGTAAGGCTTACAGGTCTGTAATTACCTGCTTTTTCCCTACCCCCCTTTTTGAATAGTGGGGTAACGTTAGCTACCCTCCAATCCATGGGCACTGTTCCCGAGTCTAATGAATTCTGAAAAATCATCCTTAGTGCATCCGCTATCTCTAGGGCCACCTCCTTCAGTACCCTAGGATGCATGTTATCAGGCCCTGGGGATTTGTCCACCTTCAATCCCTTTAGCTTCCTTAACACCATATCCTTAGAGATATTGATTTGCGTCAGTTCCTCCTTTGCCAATGTCCCTATTTTTCCCGATATCCCAGGGAGGTTTTTTGTGTCTTCCTTCGTAAAGACTGACCCAAAGTATGCATTTAGTTGATCTGCCATTTCCTTATTTCCCATTATATATTCCCCCGTATCTGACTGCAATGGACCAACTTTGGTTTTCACCAGTCTTTTCCTTTTGATATACTTATAAAAGCTTTTGGAGTTAGTTTTTATATTTTCCGCCAGCTTGTTTTCGTAAGCTATTTTGCCCCTCTTGATTATGCCCTTTGCCCTCCTTTGCTCTATCTTAAACTGTTCCCAATCTTCCGCTCTGGCGCTTTTTTTGGCTATTTTATACGCCCTATCTTTGGATTTTATGCTGTCTCTAATTTCCCCTGTTATCCACGGTTGAGTCACCTTTTTAGATTTCCTTTTATGCCAGATTGGTATAAACAATTTTTGCAATTTTGTCATTCTATCTTTAAATGTTTGCCATTGTTTATCTACCTCCAGTCCTCCCAGGAACGTTGTCCAATCAGACCTACTCAGTTCCCGTCTCATGGCATCATAATTCCCCTTGTTTAAATTCAGGACCTTAGTCTCTGAGTCAATTTCTTCGCTCTCCATTTCGAGTGAGAAATCGATCATGTTATGATCGCTCTGACCCAAGGGTCCCCGTACAACAAGATTACTGATTAGTCCCTTCTCATTGCACAGTACCCAGTCCAATATAGCCTGTTCCCGAGTTGGTTCCTCGACATATTGATCCAGATAACCATCCCTTAAACACTCAAGGAATTCCTCCTCCTCATTATTTTTACTGATTAGGCTAGTCCAATCTATATGTAAGTTAAAGTCATCTATGATGACAGCTGTGCTCTTATTGCACGCTTCTCTAATTTCCCTCGTGATGCCCTCCCTAACCTCTATTTTACTATTTGGAGGCCTATATACCACTCCTATTAATGTTTTTCGCCCCTCGCTATTTCTTAGCTCCACCCATATAGATTCTGTATTAACTGAGTTAATATCCTTCCTTTCAATTGCATTTATCCCCTTTTTTACTAGCAATGCTACCCCTCCTCCCTTTCTTTTTTGTCGATCCTTCCTAAATACTGAATACCCCTGTATGTTAAGCTCCCAGCCCTGCTCACCCTGCAACCATGTTTCCGTAATCCCAATTAGATCATAATTATTAACCTCTATTTCCACAGCTAATTCATCTACCTTGTTCCTGATGCTTCTCGCATTAAGGTATAAAACCCTCAGGCTTTTTTTATGCTCACATTTTTTATGAATTAGTTTGGCCCTTTGTTTTTTGTTCCTCACCCTTTTACCATTTATTTCTGTCTGCCTTTCACTTTCCTCTATTTCACTACATAGGTTTCTAGCCCCCTGCCATACTAGTTTAAATGCTCCCGAACTGCTTTATCAAAAATTACCCCGAGAACATCAGTTCCATCTCTGCACAGGTGTAGACCGTCCCTTTTGTATAGGTCACACCTACCACAAAACTGGTTCCAATGCCTCAAAAATTTAAAACCCTCCCTCTTACACCACTGCTCAAGCCACGTATTTAGCCTAACTATCCTGTTCTCTGTACTCTTACTAGCACGTGGCACTGGTAGTAATCCAGAGATTACTACCTTCGAGGTCCTACTTTTTAGCTTGGCTCCTAACTCCCTAAATTCTACTTGTAGGACCTCTTCCCTTTTTTTAGCTACGTCGTTGGTACCAACATGTATCACGACAACTGGCTGTTCCCCCTCCCCCTCCAGAATGTTCTGCACCCGCGCCGAGACATCCTTGACCCTTGCACCAGGGAGGCAACATACCATCCTGGAGTCTCGGTCGCGACCACAGAAACCCCTATCTATTCCCCTTACAATCGAATTGTACTACAGTACTTTCCAGTTTCTTGCCATTAAGATAATAACTTGCTCTATGATTTTTCCTGCCAAAGTGCATAACCTCACACTTTCCAGTATTGTATTCCATCTGCCAAATCTCTGCCCACTTACTTAGCCTGTCTATGTCCCTTTGCAGGTTTTTTATGTCCTCCTCACTCACTACTTTCCGTCCCATCTTTGTATCATCTGCAAACTTTGATATGTTACACTCGGTCCCCTCCTCCAAATCGTTAATATAGATTGTAAAGAGTTGGGGACCCAGCACTGACCCCTGCGGAACACCACTAGTTACTGATTGCCAATCTGAGAACGAACCATTTCTCCCAACTCTCTGCTTTCTGTTAGAGAGCCAATCCTCCACCCATGCCAGAATATTACCCCCAATCCCGTGATTTTTTATCTTGAGCAATAATCTTTTGTGTGGCACCTTGTCAAATGCCTTTTGGAAGTCTAAATACACTACGTCCACTGGTTCCCCTTTATCCACCCTGTATGTTACTTCCTCAAAAAACCCAAGTAAATTTGTCAAACATGACTTCCCCTTCATGAAACCATGCTGAGTTTGTCCTATTAAATTATGTTTATCCAAATGTCCCGTTACTGTCTCCTTAATGATGGACTCTAACATTTTACCAACCACAGATGTTAGGCTAACAGGTCTATAGTTTCCAGCCTTCTGCCTACTACCCTTTTTAAATAAGGGTGTTACATTAGCAGTTTTCCAATCTGCCGGGACCTTTGCTGAGTCCAGAGAGTTTTGGAAAATTATTACCAATGCATCCACAATCCCTACCTCCACTTCCCTCAAGACCCTAGGATGTAAGCCATCAGGTCCAGGGGATGCCTGTTGGTCACCCGTTCCCTTTCTTCCAGTCCAACCTCTACCTGCGGTGTGTCCAACTCTGTAAACGTGCTATTCATGATGTCCTGAGCATCGTGAACGCTCCATTATGCATCCAATCACAGCTGCAGTGCCGCAATGTGGTCTGTCAATAGCTGCAGCTGGGTGCACTTCCTGCACACGTAGTTGTCAGGGACACAGGAAGTGTCCCTGAGTTCCCACATATCGCAGGAGGAGCATATCATGGGGCCCGGCTGTCCTGCCATGACTTACCCTTTAAGTAATTGAATTTAAATCAATCAATCCCACTATTACACTACAGTTAACTGGTTTACCAACAGTCCCCGCTACACCAGAGAGACCTTAGAAACTATAAACCAGAGTTAAAGTTTAAAAAAAGAGAGAAATACTCACCAACCAATCACTTACCTGCTTCCTGGTGACGTCACACTTTGATTACTTTTTACCTCTCTCCCTGGCTGTTGAATTGGTCGGGCCTCGCCTCGCTCACTGCCGCCGATTTTAAACTGCCGCCGATGCTCAGTGTTCCCACGCAGGTCCGCTCTGGTCGGAACTTTTCCCCTTAGTAAAGGGGTCAATAACCAGGGGGCATAGTTTCAAGGTAAGGGGCAGGAGGTTTAGAGGGGATTTGAGGAAAAGCTTTTTCACCCAGAGGGTGGTTGGAATCTGGAACTCACTGCCTGAAAGGGTGGTAGAGGCAGGAACCCTCACAACATTCAAGAAGCATTTAGATGAGCACTTGAAACACCATAGCATACAAGGCTACGGACCAAGTGCTGGAAAATGGGATTAGAATAGATAGGGCTTGATGGCTGGTGTGGACACGATGGGCTGAAGGGCCTCTTTCTGTGCTGTATAACTCTATGACTCTAATTCCAGGGTTGGTCGGCTGGCCGGCTGGAGGTGCAGTAGAGGGAGCAGGACATCAGCTGGGGTCCCGGCCGTTTCTGGAGGGGCCTGTTTGAGAAAGGTTCTTCCCAGACTCTCTTCCAATGAGCAACCACAACACTAAGATCAAGTCCAGTGTTCAAATTCCTCCCCATCTCTGTAACCTCCTCCAGCCCTACAACCCTCCAAGATGTCTCCTCCAATCTGGCCTCTTGCATATCCCCGATTTTAATCGCTCAACCTTTGGTGGCCGTGCCTTCAGCTGCCTTGGCCCTAAGCTCTGGAATTCCCTCCCTAAACCTCTCTACCTCTCCACCGCTCTCTCCTCCATTTGGGCCTGGACCCCAATCCGAAACGCCGGCTAGACATTCTGTAATGGGGATAATGGGACAGGGGATGAAACTCTCATTGGCTGGGGGCGTTCTGTTTCATTAAAATGATAGGGGAAAGTGTACATGGGCTGTGGGAGGATATTAAATGGGTGGGTAGAGTCTGTGATAGGGGAGCATGTACATGGGCTGTGGGAGGAGATTCAATGGGTGGGTAGAGTCCATGATAGGGGAGAGTGTACATGGGCTGTGGGAGGAGATTCAATGGGTGGGTAGAGTCCATGATAGGGGAGAGTGTACATGGGCTGTGGGAGGAGTTTAAATGGGTGGGTAGAGTCCATGATAGGGGAGAGTGTACATGGGCTGTGGGAGGAGATTAAATGGGTGGGTAGAGTCCATGATAGGGGAGAGTGTACATGGGCTGTGGGAGGAGATTAAATGGGTGGGTAGAGTCCATGATAGGGGAGAGTGTACATGGGCTGTGGGAGGAGATTAAATGGGTGGGTAGAGTCCAGGATAGGGGAGAGTGTACATGGGCTGTGGGAGGAGATTAAATGGGTGGGTAGATTCCATGATAGGGGAGAGTGTACATGGGCTGTGGGAGGAGATTAAATGGGTGGGTAGAGTCCATGATAGGGGAGAGTGTACATGGGCTGTGGGAGGAGATTAAATGGGTGGGTAGAGTGCACGATAGAGTCGATGTACATGGGCTGTGGGAGGAGCTGGGTTGATGGGATGAATGGCGTTTCCTGTTCTGCATGTTCTAATGAATTCAGTCGCAGTTTTGAAACCATTTGCGATGTGTTTTTTCTCTCCAGCCTGTCAAAGTTAATTTTTCTCGAAGTTATCACACCGTGTTCCAGAAAACGGCATTGCTGTACATTGACGCTGTGAGCGGGACTGATTCAGGAAATTTCACCTGTGTCGCGGAATTAGATGAAGCCGGGAAGAGGGAAGAACAGTCGGCTGTGACTTCGTTGCGTGTTGTTGGTAATAACCATGTGTCCTGGCCATGGCCCCTCTCGGAACGCAGGGCGTGTGGGTGCAGACAGTGGCGGGAGTGTGTGTAGACAGGAGTGACTTACACTGGGTTCTGCCCCCTCTAACTGTCATCATTAATTCGATGTGAAAAGTCTCCGAGGGCACAGGGCGCTCCCCATCAGTCTGTGTGAAATGATAACATTGATGAGGGACTTCATTTACGTGGAGAGACCAGAGAAACTGGGGTTGTTCTCCTTAGAGCAGAGCAGGTTAAGTGGGTCGGTGACCAGAGGACACAGATTGAAGGTGATTGGCGAAAGAACCAGAGGGGAGATGAGGAGAATGGTTTTTTACGCAGTGAGTTGTTGTGATCGGGAATGTGCTGCCTGAAAGGGCGGTGGAAGCTCTGGGTATGTTTTGGGGGTTAAGCTCTCCCCTATTGGGATTGGGGTTCAATATTAGGAGTTGGGTTTAAAGGTGTGTTCCAGCTCAGGGGAAGGGGATAGGTTTAGGGTCAGGGGTTGGGGGTTTAGGGTCAGGGGTTGGGGGATGGGGGTTTAGGGTTGGAGGTTGGGGGGTTTAGGGTCAGGGGTTGGGGGATGGGGTTTAGGGTCAGGGGTTGGGGGTTAGGGGTTTAGGGTCAGGGGTTGGGGGTTTAAGGTCAGGGGTTTAGGGTTGGGTTGTGGGATGGGGGGTTTAGGGTCAGGGGTTGGGGGTTTAGGGTCAGGGGTTGGGGGTTTAGGGTCAGGGGTTGGGGGTTTAGGGTCAGGGGTTGGGGGTTTAGGGTGTTTAGGGTCAAGGGTTGGGGGTTGGGGGGGTTCGGGTCAGAGGTTGGGGGCGGGCGGTTTTGGGCTCAAGGCTCAGAGTTTGATCTTAAAAGGAGGACTTTAGTCTCCGGTTTACAATTAGGATTTTAGGATTTGGGCTTAGGGTTAGTGTTGGGGGCAGGTTGGAGTTAAGGTTGGGGTTATGTTGGGGTTAAGGTTGGGGTTAGGGTTGGGGTTAAGGTTGGGGTTAGGGTTGGGGTTAAGGTTGGGGTTAGGGTTGGGGTTAAGGTTGGGCTTAAGGTTGGGTTAGGGTTGGGGTTAAGGTTGGGGTTAAGGTTCAGATTAAATTTGGGATTAAGGTTAGCGTTAAGGTCAAGGTAAGGGTAGGGTTAAGATGAACACTGTACCGGCTGGGCATACTATCCCGTTGAGTGCAATCTCATAGTCAGTTGGGATGTGGGCGTCGCAGGCAAGGCCGGCATTTATTGCCCACCCCCAGTTGCCCTGAGAAGGTGGGGGTGGGCCGCCTTCTTGAACCGCTGGGAGCGGGTTTGATACAAACTGAGTGTCTCGCTCGGCCACTTCAGAGGGCAGTTCAGAGTCACCCACAATGGTGTGGGACTGGAGTCACATATAGGCCCAGACCGGGTAAGGACGGCAGGTTTCCGTCCCTAAAGGACATCAGTGTATGAGGGTGCCAGTCAGTTCCTTCTGTAACCTCTAGATGGCACCTTCACTTGTTTGTAGTCCTTGTTAATTGTTCCTAGCCTCCTGTGTTAATTGTTCCTAGCCTCCTGTGTTAATTGTTCCTAGCCTCCTGTGTTAATTGTTCCTAGCCTCCTGTGTTAATTCTTAACGGCCTGTTAGCTGTTCATGGGTTTCACCTGGTTTTCTTGGCATATAAGTTCTGTGGTTTCTTCTCTCTGTGCTCAGTCCTAACCGGGGAACCGGGGACTAGCCTTCGCTCTGTGGCGCCTGGCTTTAACTAGCTGGCTGCCATAGTTCTCTCGAGCTCTGTATTTAAGATGTATCTAAGTCTGTGTTCTTGTTGTTCTTAGTCTTGATAAGGTGCTGGGCTGGACTAGCGTGTTGCCATGTTGGAGCTTGTCCTGAGCTTTGTATTGATAAGCTGATTACCCCTGTGGTAGCTTGTCTCGAGTCTCGTCTCGGCAAGCTGGTTGCCCTTGTGGTAGCTTGTCTCAAGCTCAGTATGGACAAGTGGGTTGTCCTCATGGAAGCTGTCCTGAGTTCCTATCTTGACTAGCCGTCTTGTAACTGGTCTCTAGTTCTTATGTATGTTGTTCTTGTCTTGAGTTCTATGTATGCTGTGGTGTTCCTCTCTCGAGTTCTTACGTATGCTGTTGTGTTCCTTGTATGAATCTAGTTATGTGTGAATCTAGTAAAGTTCAAACAAAGTACTGTATATTTGCCTCTCGCCTCGTTTCTGCACTTGGGTCCAGAACCTACATTACCCGGAGAGCACGGCCCTGTGTCTACATGGCCCCGTGGCTCCCCAACCCCATCACAGTAGGACTGAGCCATTATGGACCCAGCAGCGATGGAGGAATTTTGTTTCATGCTCCCCGCTGTGGCTTTGTGTTTAATTTTTGAGTCTCCTAGGGAGAAGACCCTCTGTGTTAAATGTTCAAGTGAACTTTTAAGTCTCCTGTGTTAAATTTTCGAGTGAATTTTCAAGCCTCCAGTGTTAAATGTTTAAGTGAACTTTCAAGCTTCCTGTGTTAAATGTTTAAGTGAACTTTCAAGCTTCCTGTGTTAAATGTTTAAGTGAACTTTCAAGTTTTCTATGTTAAATTCAAGTGAATTCTCAAGTCTCCTGGGCCTTCATAGTGTTAAACTTTCAAGTAAAACTTTTGAGTCTCCTGGGCCTCTATTGTTAGACCCCCAGGTGAACTCTCAAGTCCCCTGGGCCTTCATTGTGTTAAAATTCTGAGTGAACTTTCAAGTTTCCTGGGCCTTCGTTGTGTTATATTTTCAAGTCAACCTCTCAAGCTTCTTGGGCCTCTACTGTTAGACCCCCAGGTAAACTCTCAAGCTTCCTGGGCCTCTACTGTGTTAAACCCCAAGTAAATTCTCAAGCTTCTTGGGCCTCTACTGTTAGACCCCCAGGTAAACTCTCAAGCTTCCTGGGCCTCTACTGTGTTAAACCCCAAGTAAATTCTCAAGCTTCCTGGGCCTCTACTGTGTTAAACCCCAAGTAAATTCTCAAGCTTCCTGGGCCTTTATTGTGTTAAATTTTCAAGTCAACTTTCAAGTTTCCTGGGCCTCCCGTTGTGGTCAACTTTCAAGTCAACTTTCAAGTTTCCTGGGCCTTCATAGAGTGAAATTTTCGAGTGAATTCTCAAGTCTCCTGGGCAAATTAAGCTTTCGAGTTCTTCTGGACAAATGAAACTTTCGAGCTCTACTGGATAAGACACTCTCAAGCTCTCCTGGACAAGTTACATTCTCGAGTCTTCGCCTTTCTTGCATCCCTTCGGAATATAATCCATTGAGCGTGCTAACTCTGGAGAACAATGACTTCGTTGCTTACAAAGATTTTGGTCATATGATTGCCACGACATGTCCCTGCCGCTAGTGGATGAAGAGGATGATTCTGTCTTGAGATTTCTGAACATCTGCAGTTTGTGAACAGTTGGAATGGGGAATATCTTTGCTTGAAAAGCTAAGAAGATTCGCCCTGTGTATTCGAGCCCTGTGTCTTAGCGCCCTGTGTCTTAGCGCCCTGTGTCTTAGCGCCCCGTGTCTTAGAGCCCAGCACCCAGTGTATTTCGAGCCCAGTGTATTTCGAGCCCAGTGCCTCTCGAGCCCAGTGCCTCTCGAGCCCTGTGCCTCTCGAGCCCTGTGCCTCTCGAGCCCTGTGCCTCTCGAGCCCTGTGCCTCCTCAGGGATTTTCGCTATCGCTATCCTAATCGTCCAGAGGGAACGTCAGGAGCCGTTCCTTGGGGAAGGGGTCCTGCGAGGGTGCCAGTCGGTTCCTTCTGTAACCTCTAGATGGCACCTTCACTTGTTTGTAGCCCTTGTTAATTGTTCCTAGCCTCCTGTGTTAATTGTTCCTAGCCTCCTGTGTTAATTGTTCCTAGCCTCCTGTGTTAATTGTTCCTAACCTCCTGTGTTAATTCTTAACGGCCTGTTAGCTGTTCATGGGTTTCACCTGGTTTTCTTGGTATATAAGTTCTGTGGTTTCTTCTCTCTGTGCTCAGTCCTAACCGGGGAACCGGGGACTAGCCTTCGCTCTGTGGCGCCTGGCTTTAACTAGCTGGCTGCCATAGTTCTCTCGAGCTCTGTATTTAAGATGTATCTAAGTCTGTGTTCTTGTTGTTCTTAGTCTTGATAAGGTGCTGGGCTGGACTAGCATGTTGCCATGTTGGAGCTTGTCCTGAGCTTTGTATTGATAAGCTGATTACCCCTGTGGTAGCTTGTCTCGAGTCTCGTCTCGGCAAGCCGGTTGCCCTTGTGGTAGCTTGTCTCAGGCTCAGTATGGACAAGTGGGTTGTCCTCATGGAAGCTGTCCTGAGTTCCTATCTTGACTAGCCGTCTTGTAACTGGTCTCTAGTTCTTATGTATATTGTTCTTGTCTCGAGTTCTATGTATGCTGTGGTGTTCCTCTCTCGAGTTCTTACGTATGCTGTTGTGTTCCTTGTATGAATCTAGTTATGTGTGAATCTAGTAAAGTTCAAACAAAGTACTGTATATTTGCCTCTCGCCTCATTTCTGCACTTGGGTCCAGAACCTACATTACCCGGAGAGCACGGCCCCATGTCTACACGGCCCCGTGGCTCCCCAACCCCATCACACAGTGAACCCGTTGGGTTTTTACGACAATCCAACAGCTTCACGGTCACTTTTACTGAGACCAGTTTTTTATGTCTAGAATTTTTTTAGAAAACGGAATCCAAATTCCCAAACTGCCCTGGTGGGATTTGAACTCACGTTCTCTGGATTATTAATCCATTGAGGGGATGAGAATCCTGGAGACTTGGTTAATTTTTGTTCAGCAGTGGATGCAGGGCCGCTGGTCTCAGGAAGTCACTCAATTTCTTATCGTGTGTTGACAGAGAATGGTTACCTGCGAATCTCTACTATCGAGCAGGACACCATCCTGTACGCAGACATCGCGGAGAACCTCCAACTCCACGTGAGAATCGAGGCCTATCCCATACTGAGGGAGCATCGGTGGATCTACAAGACCAGGAACAACACCTCTGATCACAAGACGGCATTCAGTGCTCGGTTCAATAGGTAACGTGTCAAAGGAGCTGTAGCAAACCATGCGCAAGAACACTAGAACTAGGAGCAGGAGTAGGCCATTCGGCCCCTCGAGCCTGCTCCGCCATTCAATAAGATCATGGCTGATCATCCAAACTCAGTACCCTGTCCCTGCCTTCTCCCCATATCCCTTGATCCCTTTAGCCTTAAGAAATATATCCAACTCCTTCTTGAATATATTTAATGAATTGGCCTCCACCGCCCCCTGTGGCAGAGAATTCCACAGGTTCACCACTCTCTGGGTGAAGAAATTCCTCCTCATCTCAGTCCTAAATGGCTTACCCCTTATCCTTAGACTATGACCCCTGGTTCTGGACTCCCCGGCCATCGGAAACATCCTTCCTGCATCTAGTCTGTCCAGGCCTGACAGAATTTTATAGGTTTCGATGAGATCCCCTCTCAATCTTCTAAACTCCAGTGAGTATAAGCCCAATTCCTCCTCAATTCAGTCTTAAATGGCCCACCCCTTATCCTGAGACTGTGCCCCCTGGTTCTAGACTCTCCAGCCAGGGGGAAACAATCTCTCAGCATCTACCCTGTCAATCTCCCTAAGAACCTTATTTATTTCAATGAGATCACCTCTCATTCTTCTAAACTCCAGAGAGTATCGACCCAATCTACTCAATCTCTCCTCATAGGACAACCCTCTCATACAGGGGCACATGGTGCTCAGTCCCCACCCCTGGTCTCTGCTCAGTTAGACCATCTATCTTTATATTAGCTCTCCGGATGCTGGCTTATTGCCCATCGACAGTGACCCGGAGCATTCACCTGTAACTGGTTGTCCTGCTAGGTTACTTCAGGGGCGGTCAAGAGTCCATCACATTGGGTGGGCTGATCCTTCAGGGGCGGTCAAGAGTCCATCACATTGGGTGGGCCGAGCCTTCAGGAGTGGTCAAGAGTCCATCACATCGGGTGGCCTGATCCTTCAGGGGCGGTCAAGAGTCCATCACATCGGGTGGCCTGATCCTTCAGGGGCGGTCAAGAGCCAATCACATCGGGTGGCCTGATCCTTCAGGAGTGGTCAAGAGTCAATCACATCGAGTGGCTCGAGTCTTTAGCTCAGCAGTAGCACTCCTGCCTCTGAGTTTTCAAATCACACTCCAGACAGTCCCAACGAGTGGAGACAGGAGCTCCAGCTTGGATTTCCGGGTTGACATCCAATGGGATTTATTTGAATTGATTCCGGGGATGTGGGCGTCGCTGGCAAGGCCGGCATTTATTGCCCATCCCTAATTGCCCCCTTGAGAAGGTGGTGGTGAGCCGCCTTCTTGAACTGCTGCAGTCCGTGTGGTGAAGGTGCTCCCACAGTGCTGTTTGGGAGGGAGTTCCAGGATTTTGACCCAGCGACGATGAAGGATCGGCCGATATATTTCCAAGTCAGGATGGTGTGCGACTTGGAGGGGAACTTGGAGGTGGTGGTGTTCCCATGCGCCTGCTGCCCTTGTCCTTCTAGGTGGTAGAGGTCGCGGGTTTGGGAGGTGCTGTCAAGATACTTGCATCCAGTGGGTGTGGGTGACCACCCCCTCATCATCGTACAGGTGTGGAAGCCCACATAAGAATATAAGAAATAGGAGCAGGAGTCGGCCATTCGGCCCTTCGAGCCTGCTCCGCCATTCAATGAGATCATGGCTGATCTTCTGCCTCAACTCCATTCACCGGCCCTATCGCCATATCCCTTGATGTCTTTACTAGTCAGAAATCTATCGACTTCTGTTTTGAATATACCCAATGACTGAGCCTCCACAGCCCTGTGGGGTAGAGAACTCCAAAGATTCTCAGTCCTGAATGGCCGACCCTTTATCTTGAGGCTGTGGCCCCTGGTTCTAGACTCCCCAGCCAAGGGAAACATTCTCCCAGCATCCACCCTATCAAGCCCTGTAATAATTTTGTATGCTTCAATGAGATCCCCTCTCATTCTTCTGAATTCAAGAGAATACAGGCCTAGTTTACTCAATCTCTTCTCATACGACAGTCCCGCCATCCCAGGAATCAATCTTGCGAACCTTTGTTGCACTCCCTCTATGGCAAGTATATCCTTCCTTAGGTAAGGAGACCAAAATTGTACACAGTACTCCAGGTGTGGTCTCACCAAGGCCCTGTATAATTGCAGTAAGACTTCTTTACTCCTGTACTCAAATCCTCTTGTAATGAAGGCCAGCATACCATTTGCTTTCCTAATGGCTTGCTGCACCTGCACATTCACTTTCAGTGACTCATGTACAAGGACACCCAGGACCCTTTGAACATCTGCATTCTCCAATCTTTCACCATTTAGGAAATACTCTGCCTTTCTGTTTTTCCTACCAAAGTGGATAACTTCACATTTATCCACATTATAATCGATCTGCCATGTTCTTGCCCACTCACTGAGCCTGTCGCGATCCCCTTGAAGCCTTTTCATATCCTCTTCGCAACTGACACTGCCACCTAGCTTTGTATCATCAGCAAATTTGGAAATGTTACATTTAGTCCCCTCATCCAAATCATTGATATAGATTGTGAATAGCTGGGGCCCAAGCACCGATCCTTGCGGTACCCCACTAGTCACAGCCTGCCCTCCCCGCCGTATCAGACTGACTACCCTACCGACTGGGGTTAAGATGGTCACAGCCCTGGAAGGAGCATTGACGCCGCAGCCTGTCAGACTGTGAATCAGCCCGCGACCCCTCACACTGCTTCACACCGTTGTCCAAGGGAAGAACGTGAAGATACAAGAACAATGGCGAGCACATAATCTGAGACTGGAGTCACACACAGGCCCAGCCCGGGTAAGGATGGCGGGTTTCCCTTCACTAATGGACATTAGTCAGACAGTTGAGTTTTTACGACAATCTATCCGACAGCTTCATGGCCACTGTTGCCGACCCCAGCCCACAAATCACCAGCTTTGTTGAATTCAATCTCATAATGTCGCACGGCTGCGGTTTGAGCTCTGGGTTGTGAGTCCAGAACGAGAATCAGTCCAGTGCCACACCCGGTGGGTTCATGCGATCAGGTCAAGCCTAGAGTGGAGGGTAAACACCGACGGGTTGGGCTGAGCTATTGATGAATATAATAATGAAATGTGTTGTAATAGCGATGTAATCCTGGGTGTTATATGGCGAGCTTACCGCCAACAGTGGGAAGTTGGAGATAATTATAGTCGCAAGCTCCGCCCTGCTGCAAAGAAACTGCTTATTCAGGAAAGAGAACGATGCTTTATATATCGCATCTCAAAGCGTTTCACACACTTTGAAGCACAGTGACTTTGTAGGCAAACAGGCAGCCATTGTGCACATAGCAAGATCCCACAAACGGTGAATGAAGTAAATGGCGCAGTTTGAGTGGAACGCGAGATCTTGGCGAGGACGCCTCACCACTCCTTGAACAGTGTCTATGGGGAAAGAGCAGGGGGGAGTGGGACTAATGGGAGAGCTCTTTCAAAGAGCCGGCACAGGCACGGTGGGCCGAACGGCCTCTTTCTGTGCTGTAAGATTCTATGATACACTGAAAAGGATATTCAATACTCAAAGGTTAAACAGTGTTGTGTCCCCATGGTCCAGCGGGTAAATGAACTGGCATGGCACTGAGCTCCATAGCCCAGTACCTTCCTTGGCCTGTGTTGAGTTATCTGATCCCAGCCAGATTGGCCCGTGACAATTAGTCTCATTGCTCCTGGGTGAGAGAGGTACAATCAGCCAGGGTCCCTGCTCCTGATCACTAGCCAGTGACTCCTGATCACTAGCCAGTGACTCCTGATCATTATCCAGTGACTCCTGATCACTATCCAGTGACTCCTGGACACTATCCAGTGACTCCTGATCACTATCCAGTGACTCCTGATTGCTATCCAGTGACTCCTGATCACTAGCCAGTGACTCCTGGTCACTATCCAGTGACTCCTGATCGCTATCCAGTGACTCCTGATCGCTATCCAGTGACTCCTGATCGCTATCCAGTGACTCCTGATCGCGATCCAGTGACTCCTGATCACTATCCAGTGACTCCTGATCGCTATCTAGTGACTCCTGATCGCTATCCAGTGACTCCTGATCGCTATCCAGTGACTCCTGATCGCTATCCAGTGACTCCTGATCGCTATCCAGTGACTCCTGATCGCTAGCCAGTGACTCCTGGTGACTATCTAGTAATTCCTGGTCGCTATCCAGTGACTCCTGATCGCTATCCAGTGACTCCTGATCGCTATCCAGTGACTCCTGATCGCTATCCAGTGACTCCTGATCGCTATCCAGTGACTCCTGATCGCTAGCCAGTGACTCCTGGTCACTATCCAGTGACTCCTGATCACTAGCCAGTGACTCCTGATCGCTATCCAGTGACTCCTGCGGAAATGTGCGTGTATGTGGGAGTTGGGCAAGGGCAGGGGTTGTGACGCCTCCCACATCAGAATAGCCAACTGCGATTTAATCACTAGGTTCACACATGAAGGACAAATCCTTAAAGAGAGGAGGGGAGGGGGTAAGGAGGAGAGAGGAGGGGAGGGGGAAGGGAGAGAGAGTGAGGAGGGGAGGGGGAAAGGGGGAGAGGGAGAAGAGGGGAGGTGGAAGGGGAGAGGGAGAAGAGGGGAGGGGGAAGGGGAGAGAGAGAGGAGGGGAGGGGGAAAGGAGGAGAGAGAGAGGAGGGGAGGGGGAAAGGAGGAGAGAGAGAGGAGGGGAGGGGGAAAGGAGGAGAGAGGAGGGGAGGGGGAAAGGAGGAGCGAGGAGGGGAGGGGAGGGGGAAAGGGGGAGAGACAGAGGAGGGGAGGGGGAGAGACAGAGGAGGGGAGGGGGAAAGGGGGAGAGAGAGGGAAGGGGAAAGGAGGAGAGAGGAGGGGAGGGGGAAAAGGGGAGCGAGAAGGGAAGGGGGAAAGGAGGAGAGAGGAGGGGAGGGGGAAAGGAGGAGAGGGAGAGGAGGGGAGGGGGAAAGGGGAAGAGAGGAGGGGAGGGGGAAAGGAGGAGCGAGGAGGGAAGGGAGAAAGGAGGAGAGAGAGAGGAGGGGAGGGGGAAAGGAGGAGAGAGAGAGGAGGGGGAAGGGGGAAAGGCGGAGAGAGGAGGGGGAAGGGGGAAAGGCAGAGAGAGGAGGGGAGGAGCTGGTAAGTCGAGCAGAGCGTGGAGGGGAAGAGGGGGCAGATTCAGTGCTGTGATTTTGCAGCTTTTTATTACACTGCAGATACGAGAGTTCGCTCTCACTGGTGCGACTGAAGGAGACCGAGAGCGGCCCATACACGTTCTTCGCATCCAATGGAGAAGTAAACTCGTCCCTGACCTTCCATTTATTGATAAACCGTAAGTAACGACTCATTAAAATGACCGGGGAATCCTCTGACCCCGCCCGAGACGCTCCCCGTTCGGAGAGCGCCGAGCAAGTCTCAGACTCCACCGTGCTGCCCGTCCGGTGATTCTCCCGCGGCCCGTCGTGGTGTAGTTGCGGGCTCTGGCCAGTAGTTGCCGCTGCGGAGAGAGTTTCTGAAGCCTCTCCCCCAACTCTCTCACCAACTTGTGTAGAAAAAAACTTCTATTCATCGATATAATTTACTCGGACACTCTGACAAAGGCACCAGACATCCAACGCCTCACTTCATGCATTGATTGAAGAAACAGCACGGTCAAATAGGAACTATGCGGGGTTAGTGTTTAATAATTCATTATAATCAACAATTTACCGCACTGCAAAACAAGGCTTTCAACTTGTTTTGATTTTAACTGAAGTCCCTCATCCCCTGGAACCATTCTAGTAAATCTCCTCTGCACCCTCGCCAAGGCCTTGACATCCTTCCTAAAGTGCGGTGCCCAGAATTGGACACAATACTCCAGCTGGGGCCCAACTAGTGTTTTATAAAGGTTTAACATAACTTCCTTGCTGTTGTACTCTGTACCTCTGTTAATAAAGCCAAGGATTCCGTGTTAACTGGTCCTGCCACCTTCAAAGGTTTGTGCAGGTGACCCCGCTCCCCCCAGGTCTCTCTGTTCCTGCACCCACTTTAGGATTGTACCCTTTAGTTTATATTGCCTCTCCTCGTTCTTCCTACCAAAATGTATCACTTCGCAATTTTCTGCGTTAAATGTTATCTGCCACCTGTCCGCCCATTTCACCAGTCTCCCTATGTCCTCCTGAAGTCTGTCGCTGTCCTCCTCGCTGTTTGTTACATTCCTAATTGGAGTGTTCAACATGCCGGAGAGACCTTCCTGCTTCTGCGACAAGTCCTCACCAATCAGTCTTTGCCGTCTGTGCGTTTTTCACTCTCCGGTGCTTCCTGCCGTCCTTTAGCATGAATGAACATTTTCTTTTCTTTCTCTCTCTCTCCCCCCAGGAAAGCCAACGGTGACCATCAGGAGGGATGATGTATTTCGCTGCCAAGCCAGTGGGTTTCCTGCCCCGACCATTCACTGGTACCAGTGCCCAGCGCACAGAGACAGGTAGACGGGAGCACGCGAGCCGAGCGATTCCTGGAGCGAGAGCCAGTTGGCGCGTTGACGATACAGGGACTAGACAGAGGAGGGCCTAGAAATGGGCTGAGGCCGTGCATGTTTTTTGCAGACGGGGAACGGGCGCCTAAGCGTCCAATATGGCGGGGGGGGGGGAGGGGTGCACGCGCCCACATTCCGCGCCGGGAATGCACCGCCCGCAATATTGGCAAAGACTCCAGTGTCGGCGCCCAGGACCCATGCATGAAACAGGCGTCCAGGCCTCTTTCCAGACGCAAGGACCCCTTCCCCAAATCGGGCTCGCCGCGAACACCTACCGCGCTGAGGAAATCCTGGTCCAAGTGCGGCCGAGCTGAATGCGAAAAGAAAAAGACAGACTTACATTCCTATAGCGCCTTTCACCAACTCAGGCTGTCCCAAAGCGCTTCACAGCCAATGAGGTAGTTTTGTAGTCACTGTAGTAATTTAGGAAACGTGGCTGCCAATTTGCGCACAGCAAGATCCAAGTGATATTGGTTGAGGGATAAACCGGGGCGAACTCCCCCTGCTCTTCTTTGAAATAGTCTCTCTCTCTCCTCGGCAGTCCCTGGGAACCGAGGATGACTTGCTTCCACATTAAAAATGAGTTCGCAGGTGACTGATGAGTCCAATGCGGGACCTACAGTCTCTGTCACAGGTGGGGCAGACGGTGGTTGAAGGGGCGGGTGGGTGGGGTGCTTGGGCTGACGTGCGCTCCTTGCGCTGCCTGCGCTTGGCTTCCGCTTGCTCCCGGCGAAGAGACTCGAGGTGTTCGGCGCCTTCCCGGATGCTTCTCCTCCACTTTGTGCGGTCTTGGGCCAGGGATTCCCAGGTGTTGAAATGGTGCCGTGGGATCTTTTACGTCCACCTGAGAGGGCGCCACTCTCTCTGATTTTTCTCCCGGGTTTTTTGCTCGGAGCCGTGTCCTGGAGATGAATCTTCAATTCCTGGAGACTCGCGGGCAGTCCCACATGGCTGGCCACTCCTCCAGGTAGCGGATAGGCCAAAGTAAACATTCAAACTGTTCTCATCCCGACACAGGTGCGCGGAGAACGGAACCGTCGACCCCAGCTACCTGATCCCCCAGTCGAACTCATCTATCGTCTCCGAGACTCTGTACGGACGGACGGTGGTGGAGAGTGTGATCCTGGGGCAAGTGGTGACGCCCGAAACCCGGTTGGAATGCTATGCTTTCAATAAAGCCGGAGAGAGTTCCGATTCCATCACAATCCCTGGTGTGTGGTCCCGCTCCGTGAGTGAGTGTCATTCACTTTGGTCCTAAGATAGATCAATCAGGGCACTTTCTAAATGGTGAGAAGCAGGAACTGTGGAGCAGCAGAGAGTTTGAGGGCTCCAAGTACAGAAATCACTAAAAGTTACTGGACAGGTACAAAAAATAATTTAAAAGGTTAATGGAAGGTTGGCCTTTATCTCGGGGTCTGGAATACAAGGGGTGGAAGTGATGCTTCAGTTGTATAAAGCTCTGGTCAGACAGACCCCACCTGGAGTATCTGTGTTCAGTTCTGGGCCCCGCACCTCAGGAAGGATATATCGGCCTCGGAGGGGTAGCAGCGCAGATTATACTGGGGCTAAAAGGGATAAATTATGGGGACCGGTTACACAGACTGGGTTGGATTATGGGGACCGGTTACACAGACTGGGTTAGATTATGGGGACCGGTTACACAGACTGGGTTGGATTATGGGGACCGGTTACACAGACTGGGTTAGATTATGGGGACCGGTTACACAGACTGGGTTGGATTATGGGGACCGGTTACACAGACTGGGTTGGATTATGGGGACCGGTTACACAGACTGGGTTAGATTATGAGGACCGGTTACACAGACTGGGTTGGATTATGGGGACCGGTTACACAGACTGGGTTAGATTATGGGGACCGGTTACACAGGCTGGGTTGGATTATGGGGACCGGTTACACAGACTGGGTTGGATTATGGGGACCGGTTACACAGGCTGGGTTGGATTATGGGGACCGGTTACACAGACTGGGTTGGATTATGGGGACCGGTTACACAGACTGGGTTAGATTATGGGGACCGGTTACACAGACTGGGTTGGATTATGGGGACCGGTTACACAGACTGGGTTAGATTATGAGGACTGGTTACACAGACTGGGTTAGATTATGGGGACCGGTTACACAGGCTGGGTTGGATTATGGGGACCGGTTACACAGACTGGGTAGGATTATGGGGACCGGTTACACAGGCTGGGTTGGATTATGGGGACCGGTTACACAGACTGGGTTAGATTATGGGGACCGGTTACACAGACTGGGTTGGATTATGGGGACCGGTTACACAGACTGGGTAAGATTATGAGGACCGGTTACACAGACTGGGTTAGATTATGGGGACCAGTTACACAGACTGGGTTAGATTATGGGGACCGGTTACACAGACTGGGTTAGATTATGAGGACCGGCTACACAGACTGGGTTGGATTATGGGGACTGGTTACACAGACTCGGTTGGATTATGAGGACCGGTTACACAGACTGGGTTGGATTATGAGGACCGGTTACACAGACTGGGTTGGATTATGAGGACCGGTTACACAGACTGGGTTGGATTATGAGGACCAGTTACACAGACTGGGTTAGATTATGGGGACCGGTTACACAGACTGGGTTAGATTATGGGGACCGGTTACACAGACTGGGTTGGATTATGGGGACCGGTTACACAGACTGGGTTGTATTATGAGGACCAGTTACACAGACTGGGTTGGACTATGGGGACTGGTTACACAGACTCGGTTGGATTATGAGAACCGGTTACACAGACTGGGTTGGATGATGGGGACCGGTTACACAGACTGGGTTAGATTATGGGGACTGGTTACACAGACTGGGTTAGATTATGGGGACCGGTTACACAGACTGGGTTAGATTATGGGGACCGGTTACACAGACTGGGTTAGATTATGGGGACCGGTTACACAGACTGGGTTAGATTATGAGGACCGGTTACACAGACTGGGTTGGATTATGGGGACCGGTTACACAGACTGGGTTGGATTATGAGGACCGGTTACACAGACTGGGTTAGATTATGGGGACCAGTTACACAGACTGGGTTAGATTATGGGGACCGGTTACACAGACTGGGTTGGATTATGGGGACCGGTTACACAGACTGGGTAAGATTATGAGGACCGGTTACACAGACTGGGTTGGATTATGGGGACCGGTTACACAGACTGGGTTATAATTTGGGGACCGGTTACACAGACTGGGTTGGATTATGGGGACCGGTTACACAGACTGGGTTAGATTATGTGGACCGGTTACACAGACTGGGTTAGATTATGGGGACCGGTTACACAGACTGGGTTGGATTATGAGGACCGGTTACACAGACTGGGTTAGATTATGGGGACCGGTTACACAGACTGGGTTGGATTATGGGGACCGGTTACACAGACTGGGTTGGATTATGAGGACCGGTTACACAGACTGGGTTAGATTATGGGGACCGGTTACACAGACTGGGTTGGATTATGGGGACCGGTTACACAGACTGGGTTAGATTATGAGGACCGGTTACACAGACTGGGTTAGATTATGAGGACTGGTTACACAGACTGGGTTGGATTATGGGGACTGGTTACACAGACTGGGTTGGATTATGAGGACCGGTTGCACAGACTGGGTTAGATTATGGGGACCAGTTACACAGACTGGGTTAGATTATGAGGACCGGTTACACAGACTGGGTTAGATTATGGGGACCGGTTACACAGACTGGGTTAGATTATGGGGACCAGTTACACAGACTGGGTTGGATTATGGGGACCGGTTACACAGACTGGGTTGGATTATGGGGACCGGTTACACAGACTGGGCTGGATTATGAGGACCGGTTACACAGACTGGGTTAGATTATGGGGACCGGTTACACAGACTGGGTTGGATTATGAGGACCGGTTACACAGACTGGGTTAGATTATGGGGACAGGTTTCACAGACTGGGTTGGATTATGGGGACCGGTTACACGGACTGGGTTGGATTATGAGGACCGGTTACACAGACTGGGTTGGATTATGAGGACCGGTTACACAGACTGGGTTGGATTATGAGGACCGGTTACACAGACTGGGTTAGATTATGGGGACCGGTTACGCAGACTGGGTTAGATTATGGGGACCGGTTACACAGACTGGGTTGGATTATGGGGACTGGTTACACAGACTGGGTTGGATTATGAGGACCGGTTACACAGACTGGGTTAGAGTTTGGGGACCGGTTACACAGACTGGGTTAGATTATGGGGACCGGTTACACAGACTGGGTTAGATTATGAGGACCGGTTACACAGACTGGGTTGGATTATGGGGACCGGTTACACAGACTGGGTTGGATTATGAGGACCGGTTACACAGACTGGGTTAGATTATGGGGACCGGACACACAGACTGGGTTAGATTATGGGGACCGGTTACACAGACTGGGTTGGATTATGGGGACCGGTTACACAGACTGGGTTAGATTATGAGGACCGGTTACACAGACTGGGTTGGATTATGGGGACCGGTTGCACAGACTGGGTTAGAATTTGGGGACCGGTTACACAGACTGGGTTGGATTATGGGGACCGGTTACACAGACTGGGTTAGATTATGGGGACCGGTTACACAGACTGGGTTAGATTATGGGGACCGGTTACACAGACTGGGTTGGATTATAAGGACCGGTTACACAGACTGGGTTAGATTATGGGGACCGGTTACACAGACTGGGTTGGATTATGGGTACCGGTTACACAGACTGGGTTAGATTATGAGGACCGGTTACACAGACTGGGTTAGATTATGAGGACCGGTTACACAGACTGGGTTGGATTATGGGGACCGGTTACACAGACTGGGTTGGATTATGGGGACCGGTTACACAGACTGGGTTGGATTATGGGGACCGGTTACACAGACTGGGTTGGATTATGGGGACCGGTTACACAGACTGGGTTGGATTATGGGGACCGGTTACACAGACTAGGTTAGATTATGGGGACCGGTTACACAGACTGGGTTAGATTATGAGGACCGGTTACACAGACTGGGTTCGATTATGGGGACCGGTTACACAGACTGGGTTGGATTATGAGGACCGGTTACACAGACTGGGTTGGATTATGGGGACCGGTTACACAGACTGGGTTAGATTATGGGGACCGGTTACACAGACTGAGTTAGATTATGGGGACCGGTTACACAGACTGGGTTAGATTATGGGGACCGGTTACACAGGCTGGGTTGGATTATGGGGACCGGTTACACAGACTGGGTTAGATTATGGGGACCGGTTACACAGACTGGGTTAGATTATGAGGACCGGTTACACAGACTGGGTTGGATTATGGGGACCGGTTACACAGACTGGGTTGGATTATGAGGACCGGTTACACAGACTGGGTTAGATTATGGGGACCAGTTACACAGACTGGGTTAGATTATGGGGACCGGTTACACAGACTGGGTTGGATTATGGGGACCGGTTACACAGACTGGGTTATAATTTGGGGACCGGTTACACAGACTGGGTTGGATTATGGGGACCGGTTACACAGACTGGGTTAGATTATGTGGACCGGTTACACAGACTGGGTTAGATTATGGGGACCGGTTACACAGACTGGGTTGGATTATGAGGACCGGTTACACAGACTGGGTTAGATTATGGGGACCGGTTACACAGACTGGGTTGGATTATGGGGACCGGTTACACAGACTGGGTTGGATTATGAGGACCGGTTACACAGACTGGGTTAGATTATGGGGACCGGTTACACAGACTGGGTTGGATTATGGGGACCGGTTACACAGACTGGGTTAGATTATGAGGACCGGTTACACAGACTGGGTTAGATTATGAGGACTGGTTACACAGACTGGGTTGGATTATGGGGACTGGTTACACAGACTGGGTTGGATTATGAGGACCGGTTGCACAGACTGGGTTAGATTATGGGGACCAGTTACACAGACTGGGTTAGATTATGAGGACCGGTTACACAGACTGGGTTAGATTATGGGGACCGGTTACACAGACTGGGTTAGATTATGGGGACCAGTTACACAGACTGGGTTGGATTATGGGGACCGGTTACACAGACTGGGTTGGATTATGGGGACCGGTTACACAGACTGGGCTGGATTATGAGGACCGGTTACACAGACTGGGTTAGATTATGGGGACCGGTTACACAGACTGGGTTGGATTATGAGGACCGGTTACACAGACTGGGTTAGATTATGGGGACAGGTTTCACAGACTGGGTTGGATTATGGGGACCGGTTACACGGACTGGGTTGGATTATGAGGACCGGTTACACAGACTGGGTTGGATTATGAGGACCGGTTACACAGACTGGGTTGGATTATGAGGACCGGTTACACAGACTGGGTTAGATTATGGGGACCGGTTACGCAGACTGGGTTAGATTATGGGGACCGGTTACACAGACTGGGTTGGATTATGGGGACTGGTTACACAGACTGGGTTGGATTATGAGGACCGGTTACACAGACTGGGTTAGAGTTTGGGGACCGGTTACACAGACTGGGTTAGATTATGGGGACCGGTTACACAGACTGGGTTAGATTATGAGGACCGGTTACACAGACTGGGTTGGATTATGGGGACCGGTTACACAGACTGGGTTGGATTATGAGGACCGGTTACACAGACTGGGTTAGATTATGGGGACCGGACACACAGACTGGGTTAGATTATGGGGACCGGTTACACAGACTGGGTTGGATTATGGGGACCGGTTACACAGACTGGGTTAGATTATGAGGACCGGTTACACAGACTGGGTTGGATTATGGGGACCGGTTGCACAGACTGGGTTAGAATTTGGGGACCGGTTACACAGACTGGGTTGGATTATGGGGACCGGTTACACAGACTGGGTTAGATTATGGGGACCGGTTACACAGACTGGGTTAGATTATGGGGACCGGTTACACAGACTGGGTTGGATTATAAGGACCGGTTACACAGACTGGGTTAGATTATGGGGACCGGTTACACAGACTGGGTTGGATTATGGGTACCGGTTACACAGACTGGGTTAGATTATGAGGACCGGTTACACAGACTGGGTTAGATTATGAGGACCGGTTACACAGACTGGGTTGGATTATGGGGACCGGTTACACAGACTGGGTTGGATTATGGGGACCGGTTACACAGACTGGGTTGGATTATGGGGACCGGTTACACAGACTGGGTTGGATTATGGGGACCGGTTACACAGACTGGGTTGGATTATGGGGACCGGTTACACAGACTAGGTTAGATTATGGGGACCGGTTACACAGACTGGGTTAGATTATGAGGACCGGTTACACAGACTGGGTTCGATTATGGGGACCGGTTACACAGACTGGGTTGGATTATGAGGACCGGTTACACAGACTGGGTTGGATTATGGGGACCGGTTACACAGACTGGGTTAGATTATGGGGACCGGTTACACAGACTGAGTTAGATTATGGGGACCGGTTACACAGACTGGGTTAGATTATGGGGACCGGTTACACAGGCTGGGTTGGATTATGGGGACCGGTTACACAGACTGGGTTAGATTATGGGGACCGGTTACACAGACTGGGTTAGATTATGGGGACCGGTTACACAGACTGGGTTAGATTATGGGGACCGGTTACACAGACTGGGTTGGATTATGGGGACCGGTTACACAGACTGGGTTAGATTATGGGGACCGGTTACACAGACTGGGTTAGATTATGAGGACCGGTTACACAGACTGGGTTAGATTATGGGGACTGGTTACACAGACTGGGTTAGATTATGGGGGCCAGTTACACAGACTGGGTTGGATTATGGGGACCGGTTACACAGACTGGGTTGGATTATGGGGACCGGTTACGCAGACTGGGTTGGATTATGAGGACCGGTTACACAGACTGGGTTAGATTATGGGGACCGGTTACACAGACTGGGTTGGATTATGAGGACCGGTTACACAGACTGGGTTTGATTATGGGGACCGGTTTCACAGACTGGGTTGGATTATGGGGACCGGTTACACGGACTGGGTTGGATTATGGGGACCGGTTACACAGACTGGGTTGGATTATGGGGACCGGTTACACAGACTGGGTTAGATTATGGGGACCGGTTACACAGACTGGGTTGGATTATGGGGACCGGTTACACAGACTGGGTTAGATTATGAGGACTGGTTACACAGACTGGGTTAGATTATGGGGACCGGTTACACAGGCTGGGTTGGATTATGGGGACCGGTTACACAGACTGGGTAGGATTATGGGGACCGGTTACACAGGCTGGGTTGGATTATGGGGACCGGTTACACAGACTGGGTTGGATTATGGGGACCGGTTACACAGACTGGGTTAGATTATGGGGACCGGTTACACAGACTGGGTTGGATTATGGGGACCGGTTACACAGACTGGGTTAGATTATGAGGACCGGTTACACAGACTGGGTTAGATTATGGGGACCAGTTACACAGACTGGGTTAGATTATGGGGACCGGTTACACAGACTGGGTTAGATTATGAGGACCGGCTACACAGACTGGGTTGGATTATGGGGACTGGTTACACAGACTCGGTTGGATTATGAGGACCGGTTACACAGACTGGGTTGGATTGTGAGGACCGGTTACACAGACTGGGTTGGATTATGAGGACCGGTTACACAGACTGGGTTAGATTATGGGGACCGGTTACACAGACTGGGTTAGATTATGGGGACCGGTTACACAGACTGGGTTGGATTATGGGGACCGGTTACACAGACTGGGTTGGATTATGAGGACCAGTTACACAGACTGGGTTGGACTATGGGGACTGGTTACACAGACTCGGTTGGATTATGAGAACCGGTTACACAGACTGGGTTGGATGATGGGGACCGGTTACACAGACTGGGTTAGATTATGGGGACCGGTTACACAGACTGGGTTATAATTTGGGGACCGGTTACACAGACTGGGTTCGATTATGGGGACCGGTTACACAGACTGGGTTAGATTATGTGGACCGGTTACACAGACTGGGTTAGATTATGGGGACCGGTTACACAGACTGGGTTGGATTATGAGGACCGGTTACACAGACTGGGTTAGATTATGGGGACCGGTTACACAGACTGGGTTGGATTATGGGGACCGGTTACACAGACTGGGTTGGATTATGAGGACCGGTTACACAGACTGGGTTAGATTATGGGGACCGGTTACACAGACTGGGTTGGATTATGGGGACCAGTTACACAGACTGGGTTAGATTATGAGGACCGGTTACACAGACTGGGTTAGATTATGAGGACTGGTTACACAGACTGGGTTGGATTATGGGGACTGGTTACACAGACTGGGTTGGATTATGAGGACCGGTTACACAGACTGGGTTAGATTATGGGGACCAGTTACACAGACTGGGTTAGATTATGAGGACCGGTTACACAGACTGGGTTAGATTATGGGGACCGGTTACACAGACTGGGTTAGATTATGGGGACCAGTTACACAGACTGGGTTGGATTATGGGGACCGGTTACACAGACTGGGTTGGATTATGTGGACCGGTTACACAGACTGGGCTGGATTATGAGGACCGGTTACACAGACTGGGTTAGATTATGGGGACCGGTTACACAGACTGGGTTGGATTATGAGGACCGGTTACACAGACTGGGTTGGATTATGAGGACCGGTTACACAGACTGGGTTAGATTATGGGGACCGGTTACGCAGACTGGGTTAGATTATGCGGACCGGTTACACAGACTGGGTTGGATTATGGGGACTGGTTACACAGACTGGGTTGGATTATGAGGACCGGTTACACAGACTGGGTTAGAGTTTGGGGACCGGTTACACAGACTGGGTTAGATTATGGGGACCGGTTACACAGACTGGGTTAGATTATGGGGACCAGTTACACAGACTGGGTTAGATTATGAGGACCAGTTACACAGACTGGGTTGGATTATGGGGACCGGTTACACAGACTGGGTTAGATTATGAGGACCGGTTACACAGACTGGGTTAGATTATGAGGACCGGTTACACAGACTGGGTTGGATTATGGGGACCGGTTACACAGACTGGGGTGGATTATGGGGACCGGTTACACAGACTGGGTTGGATTATGGGGACCGGTTACACAGACTGGGTTGGATTATGGGGACCGGTTACACAGACTGGGTTGGATTATGGGGACCGGTTACACAGACTAGGTTAGATTATGGGGACCGGTTACACAGACTGGGTTAGATTATGAGGACCGGTTACACAGACTGGGTTCGATTATGGGGACCGGTTACACAGACTGGGTTGGATTATGAGGACCGGTTACACAGACTGGGTTGGATTATGGGGACCGGTTACACAGACTGGGTTAGATTATGGGGACCGGTTACACAGACTGAGTTAGATTATGGGGACCGGTTACACAGACTGGGTTAGATTATGGGGACTGGTTACACAGACTGGGTTAGATTATGGGGGCCAGTTACACAGACTGGGTTGGATTATGGGGACCGGTTACACAGACTGGGTTGGATTATGGGGACCGGTTACGCAGACTGGGTTGGATTATGAGGACCGGTTACACAGACTGGGTTAGATTATGGGGACCGGTTACACAGACTGGGTTGGATAATGAGGACCGGTTACACAGACTGGGTTTGATTATGGGGACCGGTTTCACAGACTGGGTTGGATTATGGGGACCGGTTACACGGACTGGGTTGGATTATGAGGACCGGTTACGCAGACTGGGTTGGATTATGAGGACCGGTTACACAGACTGGGTTAGATTATGGGGACCGGTTACATAGACTGGGTTAGATTATGAGGACCGGTTACACAGACTGGGTTAGATTATGAGGACCGGTTACACAGACTGGGTTAGATTATGGGGACCGGTTACACAGACTGGGCTGGATTATGTGGACTGGTTGCACAGACTGGGTTGGATTATGAGGACCGGTTACACAGACTGGGTTAGATTATGGGGACCGGTTACACAGACTGGGTTGGATTATGGGGACTGGTTACACAGGCTGGGTTAGATTATGGGGACCGGTTACTCAGACTGGGTTGGATTATGGGGACCGGTTACACAGACTGGGTTGGATTATGGGGACCAGTTACACAGACTGGGTTCGATTATGGGGACCGGTTACACAGACTGGGTTGGATTATGGGGACCGGTGACACAGACTGGGTTGGATTATGGGGACCGGTGACACAGATTGGGTTGGATTATGGGGACCGGTGACACAGACTGGGTTGGATTATGGGGACCGGTTACACAGACTGGGTTGGATTATGGGGACCGGTTACACAGACTGGGTTAGATTATGGGGACCGGTTACACAGACTGGGTTAGATTATGGGGACCGGTGACGCAGACTGGGCTTGTACTCCCTCGAGTTTAGAAGATTGAGGGGTGATCTGATCGAGGTGTTTAAAATGATCAACGGAGTTGATCGGGTCGGTAGAGGAACTATTTCCTCTGGTGGGAGTACCCATGGATTCCTGGTCAATCTCCTCCGCACCTTCTCCAAGGGTTTGACATCCTTCCTAAAGTGCGGTGCCCAGAATTGAACACATTACTCCAGCCGGGGTCGCACCAGTGACTTATAAAGGTTTAGCGTAATGTCGTTGCCTTTGGGCTCTCTGCCTCTATTTATGAGGCCCAGGATCACGTGTGCTTCTTTTAACAGCCGTGTGTTGTATGTTTCCACAGGCAACCCTGTCAGAAATGCCTTGTTCAACCCCGTGCTCGTGAGCGCAGTGTCGGTGGCAGTTCTACTCCTGATCTTCCTTGCTATTTTGCTCTACAAATACAAACAGGTTAGGCCTGCGCCCGTCCATTCCATCGACGCTGGCGAAATGTTCCCGAGTGTCTCCACCCCTTGTTTATCATCAAAACTCTTGTGATCCTAGAAACCAACTTACGAGATCCGCTGGAAGATTATCGAGGCGGTCCATGGGAATGACTACACCTTCATTGACCCGACCCAGCTTCCGTACAACGAGAAGTGGGAGTTCCCCAGGGAGAAACTTCGTCTGGGTACGGTCAAGATCTCCTCAAAGTGCTTTTCATCAATATTCCACTCTATTTATTCTGGATTTCACCCCTCCAGCCCTCAAGTACCACACTTGGAGCACTGTGCACCGTTCCGGTCTCCATATACCTTGGTTAGACCACACTTGGAGCACTGTGCACTGTTCTGGTCTCCATATACCTTGGTTAGACCACACTTGGAGCACTGTGCACAGTTCTGGTCTCCATATACCTTGGTTAGACCACACTTGGAGCACTGTGCACAGTTCTGGTCTCCATATACCTTGGTTAGACCACACTTGGAGCACTGTGCACAGTTCTGGTCTCCATATACCTTGGTTGGACCACACTTGGAGCACTGTGCACAGTTCTGGTCTTCATATACCTTGGTTAGACCACACTTGGAGCACTGTGCACAGTTCCAGTCTCCATATACCTTGGTTGGACCACACTGGGAGCACTGTGCACAGTTCTGGCCTCCATATTATAAAAGGTATATAGAGGCCCTGGAGAAGGTGCAAAAAAGATTCACGATAATGCCAGAGCTGGGAGGATTTACTAATCAGGAAAGATTGAACAGGCTGGGGCTCTTTTCTCTGGAAAGGAGAAGGCTGAGGGGTGACCTGATCGAGGTCTTTGAGATTATGAAAGGGTTTGATCGGGTGGACAGAGAGAAGATGTTTCCCCTTGTGGGGGAGACCAGAACTAGGGGCCGTAAATATAAGATAGTCACTAATAAATCCAATAGGGAATTCAGGAGAAACTTCTTTACCCAGCGAGTGGTGAGAATGTGGAACTCGCTGCCACAGGGAGTGGTTGAGGTGAATAGTGTCGATGCTTTTAAGGGGAGGCTGGACAAGCACATGAGGGAGAAAGGAATAGAAGGATATGTTGATGAGGTGAGATGAAGAGGGGTGGGAGGAGGCTCGTGTGGAGCATAAACACCTGCACGGAGTCAGTGCCCCTGGTGCCTGTAAATTAAAATTGCAGTTGGTGGATCGGGGCGAGAGGCCAGTGGGTACGTTTCTCCGCTCCATTTTAATTGCCCCCGCCCCCCCCCAGTTTCTGCCAGGGCGGAGGGAGTTAAAATTCCCCCATGACAACAACAACTCCAGACCCCATGAAGTCTCATGGCTTCAGGTCAAGCATGGGCAAGGAAACCTCCTGCTGATTACCACCTACCGCTTGAACACCACTTGGAAGAAGCACTGAGAGTAGCAAGGACACAGAATGTACTCTGAGTGGGGGACTTCAATGTCCATCACCAAGAGTGGCTCGGTAGCACCACTACTGACCGAGCTGGCCAAGTCCTGAATGATATAGCTGCCAGTCTGGGCCCGCGGCATGTGGCGAGAGAACCAACATGAGGGAAAAACCTACTTGACCTTGCCCTCACCAATCTACCTGTCGCAGATGCATCTGTCCATGACAGCATTGGTAGCAGTGACCACCGCACAGTCATTGTGGAGACGAAGTCCCGACTTCACACTGAGAACACCCTCCATCGCATTGTGTGGCACTACCACCGTGCTAAATGGGATAGATTCAGAACAGATCTAGCAGCTCAAAACTGGGCATCCATGAGGCGCTGTGGGCCATCAGCAGCAGCAGAATTGTATTCCACCACAATCTGTAACTTCATGGGCCGGCATATCCCTCACTCTACCATTACCACCAAGCCAGCTGCAATGAGGAGTGTAGAAGAGCATGCCAGGAGCAGCACCAGGTGTACCTAAAAATGAGGTGCCAACCTGGGGAAGCTGCAACACAGGACTATATACATGCGAAAAAGCAGAAGCAGCATGCTATAGACAGAGCTAAGCGATCCCACAATCAACGGATCAGATCAAAGTTTTGCAGTCCTGCCACATCCAGTCGTGAATGGTGGTGGACCGTTAAACAACTAACGGGAGGAGGAGGCTCCATGAATATCTCCATCTTCAATGATGGTGGAGCCCAGCACGTGAGTGCAAAAGACAAGGCTGAAGCATCTGCAACCATCTTCAGCTGCCCAGGTATGTCCTGTCCACAAAAGGCAGAACAAATCCAATCCAGCCAATTACTGCCCCATCAGCCTACTCTCAATCATCAGCAAAGTGATGGAAGGGGTCATCGACACTGCTATCAAGCAGCACTTACTCACCAATAACCTGCTCACTGATTCCCAGTTTGGGTTCTGCCAGGACCACTCGGCTCCCGACCTCATCACAGCCTTGGTCCAAACATGGACAAAGGAGCTGAATTCCAGAGGAGAGGTGAGAGTGACTGCTCTTGACATCAAGGCAGCATTTGACTGAGTGTGGCATCAAGGAGCCCTAGTAAAACTGGTCAATGGGAATCGGGGGGAAAACTCTCCACTGGCTGGAGTCATACCTAGCACAAAGGAAGATGGTTGTGGTGGTTGAAGGTCAATCATCACAGCCCCAGGACATCGCTGCAGGAGTTCCTCAGGGCAGTGTCCTAGGCCCAACCATCTTCAGCTGCGTCATCAATGACCTTCCCTCGAACATAAGGTCAGAAGTGGGGATGTTCGCTGATGACTGCACAGTGTTCAGTGCCATTCGCAATTCCTCAGATAATGACAAGCTTTCGGAACGCTGCTCCTTCGTCAGGTAAAGTGAAGAGTTGCATATAAGCACAGCATATATAGTCAGAGAATACTGCCAGATGATTACAGGTAATCTTTCTAACTGCCCTTTATCACACCTCGGCAGAGAGATAATCACAGCAACCAAAGGTGTGAATGGTGTCCAAACAGGTCAGTCAGGAAAACATTACATCAAAGAACAATGAGGTGGGGTCACAAGGGGTCAAATGTTGCAGATGCTGGGGTCTGTATGAAAAACAAAAAACTATTTTTTTGCTGGAAATCACAGCAGGTCCGGCCGCATCTGTGTAGAGAGAACAAGCCAACGACAACTCGAGTCTGGATGACTCTACGTCAGGTGGGGTTACATGTAGCTTGACATGAACCCAAGATCCCGGTTGAGGCCATCCTCATGAGTGCGGAACTTGGCTATCAGTTTCTGCTCGACGATTTTGCGTTGTCGTGTGTCTCAAAGGCCGCCTTGGAGAATGCTTACCCGAAGATCGGAGGCTGAATGTCCTTGACTGCTGAAGTGTTCCCCGACTGGGAGGGAACACTCCTGCCTGGCGATTGTTGTGCAGTGTCCGTTCATCCGTTGTCGCAGTGTCTGCATGGTTTCACCGATGTACCGTGCTCTGGGGCATCTTTTCCTGCAACATATGAGGTAGACAACGTTGGCCGAGTCACATGAGTATGTACCATGTACCTGGTGGGTGGTGTCCTCACGTGTGATGATGGTATCTGTGTTGATGATCTGGCATGTCTTGCAAAGGTTGCCGTGGCAGCGTTGTGTGGTGTCGTGGTCGCTGTTCTCCTGAAAGCTGGGTAATTTGCTGCGAACGATGGCCTGTTTGAGGTTAGGCCTAACCTTTGAGGTTAGGCCTAACCAGCTTTCAGGAGAACAGCAACCACGACATCACACAACCCTGCCACGGCAACCTCTGCAAGACATGCCAGATCATCAACACAGATACCATCATCACACGTGAGGACACCACCCACCAGATACATGGTACATATTCATGTGACTCGGCCAACGTTGTCTACCTCATACGTTGCAGGAAAGGATGCCCTGGAGCACGGTACATCGGTGAAACCATGCAGACACTGCGACAACGGATGAACGGACACCGCACAACAATCGCCAGGCAGGAGTGTTCCTTCCCAGTCGGGGAACACTTCAGCAGTCAAGGACATTCAGCCTCCGATCTTCGGGTAAGCATTCTCCAAGGCGGCCTTCGAGACACACGACAACGCAAAATCGTCGAGCAGAAACTGATAGCCAAGTTCCGCACTCATGAGGACGGCCTCAACCAGGATCTTGGGTTCATGTCACGCTACATGTAACCCCACCTGACGTAGAGTCATCCAGACT
Source organism: Somniosus microcephalus (assembly GCF_052327205.1). NCBI lineage: Eukaryota > Metazoa > Chordata > Chondrichthyes > Squaliformes > Somniosidae > Somniosus > Somniosus microcephalus. The sequence goes on along the minus strand of NC_140994.1, from coordinate 268,483,837 downwards.
CGAGTCGTCGTTGGCTTGTTCTCTCTACACAGATGCGGTCGGACCTGTTGTGATTTCCAGCAAAAAAATAGTTTTTTTTTTGTTTTTCATACAGGCCCCAGCATCTGCAACATTTGACCCCTTGTGACCCCACCTCATTGTTCTTTGATGTAATGTTTTCCTGACTGACCTGTTTGGACACCATTCACACCTTTGATTGCTGTGATTATCTCTCTGCCGAGGTGCGATAAAGGGCAGTTAGAAAGATTACCTGTAATCATCTGGCAGGACTCTCTGACTATATATGCTGTGCTTATATGCAACTCTTCACTTCACCTGATGAAGGAGCAGCGCTCTGAAAGCTTGTGATTTCAAATAAATCTGTTGGACTATAACCTGGTGTTGTGTGACTTCTTACATTTGTCCACCTCAGTCCAACACCGGCATCTCCACCTCAGATAATGAAGCAGCCCATGCCCGCATGCAGCAAGACCAGGGCGACATTAAGGCTTGGGCTGATAAGTGGCAGGTAACATTCGCGCCACACAAGTGCCAGGCAATGACTATCTCCAACAAGCGAGAGTCTAACCATCACCCCTTGACATTCAATGGCATTACCATCGCCGAATCCCCCACCATCAACATCCTGGGGGTCACCATTGATCAGAAACTTAACTGGACCAGCCACATAAATACTGTGGCAACAAGAGCAGGTCAGAGGCTGGGTATTCTGTGGCGAGTGTCTCACCTCCTGACTCCCCAAAGCCTCTCCACCATCTACAAGGCACAAGTCAGGAGTGTGACACAAAGAAGATAGGAGCAGGAGTAGGCCATTCGGCCCCTCGAGCCTGCTCTGCCATTCAATGAGATCATGGCTGATCATCCAAACTTAGTACTCTGCCCCTGCCTTCTCTCCATATCCCTTGATCCCTTTAGCCTTAAGAAATATATCTAACTCCTTCTTGAATATATTTAATGAATTGGCCTCAACTGCCTTCTGTGGTAGAGAATTCCATAAGTTCACCACTCTCTGGGTGAAGAAATTTCTCCATATCTGTCCTAAATGGCTTACCCTTTATCCTTAGACTGTGACCCCTGGTTCTGGACTCCCCGGCCATCGGGAACATCCTTCCTGCATCTAGTCTGGAATACTCTCCACTTGCCTGGATGAGTGCAGCTCCAACAACACTCAAGAAGCTCGACACCATCCAGGACAAAGCAGCCCGCTTGATTGGCCCCCCATCCACCACCTTAAACATTCACTCCCTCCACCACCGGTGTACAAAATTATGAGGGGCATAGATAGGGTAGATAGAAAGGAACTTTTTTCCCTTAGTAGAGGGGTCAATAACCAGGGGGGATAGATTCAAGGTAAGGGGCAGGAGGTTTAGAAGGGATTTGAGGAAGAACTTTTTCACCCAGAGGGTGGTTGGAATCTGGAACTCACTGCCTGAAAGGGTGGTAGAGGCAGGAACCCTCACAACAGTCAAGAAGCATTTGGATGAGCACTTGAAATGCCATAGCATACAAGGCTACGGACCAAATGCTGGAAAATGGGATTAGATTAGACAGGACTTGATGGCCGGTGCGGACGTGATGGGCCGAAGGGCCTCTTTCTGTGCTGTATAACTCTCTATGACTCTATGTACCGTGGCTGCAGTGTGTACCATCTACAAGATGCACTGCAGCAACTCGCCAAGGCTTCTTCGGCAGCACCTCCCAAACCTGCGACCTCTTCCACCTAGTAGGACAAGGGCAGCAGGCGCATGGGAACACCACCACCTCCAAGTTCCCCCCCAAGTCACACACCATCCTGACTTAGAAATATATCACTGATCCTTCACCGTCATTGGATCAAAATCCTGGTACTCCCACAGTGCTGTTAGGGAGGGAGTTCCCTCACCACACGGACTGCAGCGGTTCAAGAAAGCGGCTCACCGCCACCTTCTCGAGGGCAATTAGGGATGGACAATAAATGCTGGCCTTGCCAGCGACACCCAGATCCTGGGAACGAATTTTAAAAAAACTTGTATCTATACAGCACCTTTAACGTAATAAAACTTCTCAGGGCGCTTCACAGGTGTGTCATAAAATAACATTTCACACCGAGCCACAGAAGGAGAAATTAGGGCAGGTGACCAAAAACTTGGTCAAAGAGGCAGGTTTTAAGGAGCGTGTTAAAGGAGGAGAGAGAGGTGGAGAGGCGGAGAAGTTTAGGGAGGGAATTCCAGAGTTTAGGGCCTCGGCAGCTGCAGTGTGTGCCCCCGGGTATCGCTCTGTACCACCTACATCCCTGGAACTAACTGCCTGAAACCTTCTCTTCCCAGGTAAGATCCTTGGAGCCGGAGCGTTTGGGAAAGTGGTCGAAGCCACTGCGTACGGACTGGGCAAAGAGGACTCGGCTACCAAGGTGGCTGTGAAGATGCTCAAACGTAAGAGGTTTAACTGACCCCTGTCCGACCCTCTCTCCACCTCCACCAAGGATCATGACCCTGGCTCCACTAACACCGGGGGTCGTGACCCTGTCTCCACTGACGCCAGGAGTCGTGACCCTGTCTCCACTAACACCGGGGGTCTTGGCCGTCTCTCCACCTCCACCGAGGGTCATGACCCTGTCTCCACTAACACCAGGGGTCGTGACCCTGTCTCCACTAACACCAGGGGTCGTGACCCTGTCTCCACTAACACCGGGGGTCGTGACCCTGTCTCCACTAACACCGGGGGTCGTGACCCTGTCTCCATTAACACTGGGGATCGTGACCTGTCTCTACTAACACTGGGGTCATGACCCTGTCTCCACTAACACTGGGGGTCGTGACCCTGTCTCCACTAACACTGGGGTCATGACCTTGTCTCCACTAACACTGGGGGTCGTGACCCAGTCTCCACTAACACTGGGGGTCGTGACCCTGTCTCCACTAACATTGGGGATCGTGACCCAGTCTCCACTAACACTGGGGGTCGTGACCCTGTCTCCACTAACATTGGGGGCCGAGACCCTGTCTCCAGTAACACCGGGGGTCGTGACCCTGTCTCCACTAACACCGGGGGTCGTGACCCTGTCTCCACTAAGACCAGGGGTCGTGACCCTGTCTCCAGTAACATTGGGGGTCGTGACCCTGTCTCCACTAACACCGGGGGCCGAGACCCTGTCTCCACTAACACTGGGGGTCGTGACCCTGCCTCCACTAACACTGGGGTCATGACCCTGTCTCCACTAACACCGGGGGTCGTGACCCTGTCTCCACTAACACTGGGGGTCATGACCCTGTCTCCACTAACACTGGGGGTCGTGACCCAGTCTCAACTAACACTGGGGGTCGTGACCCTGTCTCCACTAACATTGGGGGTCGTGACCCTGTCTCCACTAACTCTGGGGGTCGCGACCCTGTCTCCACTAACACTGGGGGTCGTGACCTTGCCTCCACTAACACTGGGGTCATGTCCCTGTCTCCACTAACACTGGGGGTCGTGACCCTGCCTCCACTAACACTGGGGTCATGACCCTATCTCCACTAACACAGGGGGTCGTGACCCTCTCACCGCCTCCAGCACTTGGGTCATGACCCTGTCTCCAATAACACTGAGGTGGGTAAGTGATTGAAAAGAGCCCCATTTACAATCGCTGTAATATCTGAGAATGTCCTACAACATCCTAATCATGTAGAAAACCATTAACCTCCCTGAGATATGCAAGATGCAGTGTTTCCACTTGTGTTCGATTTGAGAGAATTTCAAGCTGAATTTGCCCTGAATTTTGAAACCATTGTATTTCACTTTCTCCTGGAGTTTATATAAAGTCGTCTCCTTCTTCCTTCAAGCTGGCTGTTGTCAGTGCTGATTGGAAATCCGATCTCCAGGCTGTGCAGGCTTTCCCAATAATCTGCCGGTGGGCCAGAGACTTCCCGTGGGAAAGCTGAAAATTATCCCGAATAATTCAGAGTAAATGAAAGAGGTTTACTATCGAATTATTGTCGAATCGTACAGTATCTCTCGTCCATCGCACGGTCGATGACTTGGAAATGTGGTCACTGTTGTTAAGTAGGGAATCTCGCCGCCATAGCAAACTCCAGGCAATGAGACCGACGGCCAGTTCCTGTTAACCAGCTATTGAGCAGTGGAGGGCATCACACTTGAGCCCACTCATCTGATCACCCACTGGGACCATAGCCAGGAACCTTTCTCGGGATGTGGGTGTCTCTGGCAATGTCGGCATTTATTGCCCATCCATACTTGCCCTGAGCGGCTCATTGGCCAGTTCAGAGGGCAGTTAATAGTCACGTGTCTTCACAGAGCGGGTAAGGACGGCAGGTTTCAAGGAGGATGCAAGGAGGCTTCAAGGGCATATCGACAGGCTAAGCGAGTGGGCAAGAACATGGCAAATGGAATATAACATGGAGAAATGTCAAGTTATCCACTTTGGTAGGAAAAATAGAAAAGCAGAGTATTTTTTAAATGGTGAGAGATTGGGAAATGTTGGTGTTCAGAGGGACCTGGGTGTCCTTTTACACGAATCACTGAAAGTTAACATGCAGGTACGGCAAGCAATTAGGAAAGAAAATGGTATGTTGGCCTTTATTACAAGAGGATTTGAGTATAAGAGTAAAGATGTCTTACTGCAATTATATAGGGCCCTGGTGAGACCACACCTGGAGCATTGTGGACAGTTTTGGTCTCCTTACCTAAGGAAGGATATACTTGCCATAGAGGGAGTGCAACGAAGGTTCACCAGACTGATTCCTGGGATGGGGGGATTGTCCTATGAGGAGAGATTGAGTAGACTGGGCCGATATTCTCTAGAGTTTAGAAGAATGAGAGGTGATCTCATTGAAACATATCAAATTCTTACAGGGTTTGACAGGGTAGATGCAGGGAGGATGTTTCCCCTGGCTGGGGAGTCTAGAACCAGGGGTCACACTCTCAGAACAAGGGGTCGGCCATTTAGGACTGAGATGAGGAGGAATTTCTTCACTCAGAGGGCGGTGAATCTTTGGAATTCTCTGCCCCAGAGGGCTGTGAATGCTGAGTCGTTGAGTATATTCAAGGCTGAGATCGATAGATTTTTGGACTCTCAGGGAATCAAGGGATATGGAGATCGGGCGGGAAAGTGGAGTTGAGGTCAAAGATCAGCCATGATCTTATTGAATGGCAAAGCAGGCTCGAGGGGTCGAATGGCCGACTCCTGCTCCTATTTCTTATGTTCTTATGTGGGCTTCCCTAAAGGACATGAATGAACCAGTTTCCAGTGGCAGGAGGGTCGGTAACCAGAGGACACAGATTTGAGATAATTGGCAAAAGAACCAGAGGGGAGATGAGGAGAATGTTTTTTACGCAGCGAGTTGTTGTGATCTGGAACGCGCTGCCTGAAAGGGCGGTGGAAGCAGATTCAATAGGAACTTTCAAAAGGGAATTGGATAAATAGTTGAAGAAGAAACATTTGCAGGGCTGTGGGGAAAGAGCAGGGGGGAGTGGGACTAATTGGACAGCTCGTTCAAGAGCCGGCACAGGCACGATGGGCTGAATGGCCTGTTTTTGAGCTGTAAGGTCCTATATGTTGATTTTATACGACAATCTGACAGCTTCATGGTTACTTTTACTGAGACCAATTTCCTAGTGTGTAGGGCTCAGTCTCACCCGTCCGATGCCTGCCCCCATTGGCCCATTAAGGAAGCACCTTCGCCTGTTCTCGTTGAGAGAGTCGGACAGTTCTTGGCCTGGACACTAGATGGAGTGGCTCAACGTGACACTCCACCTTAAACAGGGAAAGAAAGCATGGACAGAACAAGCGCAGTCCCACGGTCACAGACTCTACGCAGCCAATGTGAGGGCAGCGCTGCCCTTGGCTGCGAGATTCTAGTGTCAGCATATCTGCTCCTAACGCTAACCAAGGGAACTAGATGTAATATCTCCAAGTTTGCAGACGACACAAAGCTGGGTGGGCATTGTAATGATCAATAACATGTCATTCTATAGTGGACACTAGGTGGAGCCGTAGAGCTGTGTAGAGCTGTATATAGCTGTATGTATAAGACTACACTACCCAGCTGTATATATATTAAGACTACATTACCCATGAGGCACTAGGCTACCCACAAGGCAACAGTCAAGATGGCAGCCTGCACACAGGAGCACACATGCTGCATCTCTACAGATACTGTACCTAGAGAACGTGTACTGAGTAAATGACTAGCTAGAAGCTAGCTGTGTTCATAATAAGAAAGACACATCAGACTTACCCGTGTTGAGAAGATCCACACGTGAAGTAAAAAAGCCTGATAGACTTAATCTTTGAGTACAATGTAAAGCTTTGAAAATGTGTTGACTGTTTTGAAAATGTTTATGTTTATAGAGCACTAACAAAAGTGTTACTGATATTATCTTTATTGTTTTCTTGAAAGTTGATTGATATTGATTTTGTTAAACCTCAAAGAAAGGGGGATGTAATGATCAATAACATGTCATTCTATAGTGGACACTAGGTGGAGCCGTAGAGCTGTGTAGAGCTGTATATAGCTGTATGTATAAGACTACACTACCCAGCTGTACGTATATTAAGACTACATTACCCATGAGGCACTAGGCTACCCACAAGGCAACAGTCAAGATGGCAGCCTGCACACAGGAGCACACATGCTGCATCTCTACAGATACTGTACCTAGAGAACGTGTACTGAATAAATGACTAGCTAGAAGCTAGCTGTGTTCATAATAAGAATGTCTCGTTATTAATGAACATAAGAGGCGTGTGTGCTGTGAGGAGGATGCCGAGAAACTCCAGTATGATTTGGACAGGTTGGGTGATTGGGCAGATGTATGGCAGATGCAGTATAATGTGGATAAATGCGAGGTTATCCACTTTGGCATCAAAAACAGGAAGGCAGATTATTATCTGAACGGCAATAGATTGGGAGAAGGGGAAGTGCAACCAGACCTGGGTGTCCTTGTGCACCAGTCGCTGAAGGTAAGCATGCAGGTGCAGCAGGCAGTTAAGAAGGCAAATGGTATGTTGTCCTTCGTAGCAAGAGGGTTTGAGTACAGGAACAAGGATGTCTTGCTGCAGTTGTACAGGGCCTTGGTGAGACCACATCTGGAGTATTGTGTGCAGTTTTGGTCACCTTATCTGAGGAAGGATGTTCTTGCCATGGAGGGAGTGCAGCGAAGATTCACCAGACTGATACCTGGGATGGCAGGAATGACGTATGAGGAGAGATTGGGTCGATTGGGCTTATACTCGCTGGAGTTTAGAAGAATAAGAACATAAGAACATAAGAAGTAGGAGCAGGAGTAGGCCATACGGCCCCTCGGGCCTGCTCCGCCATTCAATAGGATCATGGCTGATCCGAATCTAGACTCACGTCCACTTCCCTGCCCTCTCCCCGTAACCCCTAATTCCCTTATCTGCTAGGAAACTGTCTATCTCCATTTTAAATTTATTTAATGTTGCAGCTTCCGCAGCTCTCTGGGGTAGCAAATTCCATAGATTTACTACCCTCTGAGTGAAGAAGTTTCTCCTCATCTCAGTTTTGAAAGCACAGCCCCTTATTCTTAGATTATGCCCCCTAGTTCTAGTCTCACCCATCAGTGGAAACATCCTCACTGCATCCACCCGATCAAGCCCCCTCACAATCTTATATGTTTCAATAAGATCGCCTCTCATTCTTCTGAACTCCAATGAGTAGAGTCCCAACCTACTCAACCTTTCCTCATACGTCAACCCCCTCATCTCCGGAATCAACCGAGTGAACCTTCTCTGAACCGCCTCGAGAGCAAGTATATCTTTTCTTAAATATGGAAACCAAAACTGCACGCAGTATTCCAGGTGTGGCCTCACCAATACCTTGTATAACTGCAGCAAGACTTCCCTGTTTTTATACTCCATCCCCCTTGCAATAAAAGCCAAGATTCCATTGGCCTTCCTGATCACCTGCTGCACCTGCATACTAACTTTTTGTGTTTCATGCACCAGGACCGCCAGATCCCTTTGTACTGTAGCACTTTGCAGTTTCTCTCCATTTAGATAATAACTTGCTCTTTGATTCTTTCTGCCAAAGTGCATAACCTCATACTTTCCAACATTATATTGCATCTGCCAAATCTCTGCCCACACACTTAGCCTGTCCATGTCCTTTTGCAGGTTTTTTATGTCCTCCTCACTCACTGCTTTCCCTCCCATCTTTGTATCGTCGGCAAACTTGGATATGTTGCACTCGGTCCCTTCCTCCAAATCATTAATATAGATTGTAAAGAGTTGGGGTCCCAGCACTGACCCCTGCGGAACACCACTAGTTACTGATTGCCAGCCCGAGAATGAACCATTTATCCCAACTCTTTGTTTTCTGTTAGATAGCCAATCTTCCACCCATGCCAGTATATTACCCCCAATCCCGTGATTTCTTATCTTGATCAGTAATCTTTTGTGTGGAACCTTGTCAAATGCCTTTTGGAAGTCCAAATACACTACATCCACTGGTTCCCCTTTATCCACCCTGTATGTTACGTCCTCAAAGAATTCGAGCAAATTTGTCAAATATGACTTCCCCTTCCTAAAACCATGCTGACTCTGTCCTATTAAATTATGTTTATCCAAATGCTCTGTTACTGTTTCCTTAATAATGGACTCCAACATTTTGCCAACCACAGATGTTAGGCTAACTGGTCTATAGTTTCCAGCTTTTTGTCTACTTCCCTTCTTAAATAAGGGTGTTACATTAGCAGTTTTCCAATCTGCTGGGACCTTTCCTGAGTCCAGGGAGTTCTGGAAAATAATCACCAATGCATCCACAATCCCTACCGCCACTTCTCTCAAGACCGTAGGATGTAGGCCATCAGGTCCGGGGGATTTATCCGCCTTAAGTCCCATTATTTTACTGAGTACCATCTCCTTAGTGATTTTAATCGTGTTTAGCTCCTCCCCTCCCCCCCATTGCCCCCTGTTTGTCCAGTGTTGGGATATTTTTAGTGTCCTCTACTGTAAAGGCTGATACAAAATATTTGTTCAGCGTCTTTGCCATCTCCATGTTCTCCACCACTAGTTTCCTGGTCCCATCCTCTAAGGGACCAACGTTCACTTTAGCCACCCTTTTTCTTTTTATATAGCTGTAGAAACTCTTGCTATCTGCTTTTATATTTTTTGTTTGTTTACTTTCATAATCTATCTTCCCTTTCTTAATTAATCTTTTAGTTATTGTTTGCTGGCTTTTAAATGCTTCCCAATCTTCTATCCTCCCACTAGATTTGGCTACTTTATATACCCTTGTTTTCAGTCGGATACTATCCTTTATTACTTTACTAAGCCACGGATGGCTGTCTTTTCTTTTATTCCCCTTTTTCCTCAGTGGAATATATTTATCTTGAAAGATGTGAAATATCTCCTTGAATGTAGACCACTGCTCTTGTACCGTCTTACACTTTAATCTGTTTTCCCAGTGCACTTTAGTCAATTCTACTCTCATACCTTCATAGTCTCCTTTATTTAAGCTCAGTACGCTGGTTTGAGATCCAACTCTCTCATCCTCAAACTGAATTTGGAATTCAACCATATTATGGTCACTCATTCCAAGGGAATCCTTTACTAGGACATTTTTTATTAATCCTGTCTTATTACACAGGACCAGATCTAAGATTGCCTGCCCCCTGGTTGGTTCAGTTACATACTGCTCAAGGAACCCGTCCCTAATACACTCTATGAACTCTTCCTCAAGGCTGCCATGTCCAATTTGATTAGTCCAGGGGATCTCATTGAAACTTATAAAATTCTAACAGGACTAGACAGACTAGATGCAGGAAGGATGTTCCTGATGGCGGGGGAGTCTAGAACCAGGGGTCACAGTCTAAAGATAAGGGGTAGGCCATTTAGGACTGAGATGAGGAGGAATTTCTTCACCCAGAGAGTGGTGAACCTGTGGAATTCTCTACCACACAAGGCAGTAGAGGCCAATTCATTAAATATATTCAAGAAGGAGTTAGATATATTTCTTGAGGCTAAAGGGATTAAGGGATATGGGGAGAAAGCAGGGACAGGGTACTGAGTTTGGATGATCAGCCATGATCTCATTGAATGGCGGAGCAGGCTCGAGGGGTCGAATGGCCTACTCCTGCTCCTATCTTCTATGTTTCTATGTTTCTATCCCGCGTACATCTGCCTTGAAGAGGAAGGTAAAACGAGGGGGATCCAATGGGACACACATTTAAGGCCGAACATCTCATAGAGTCATAGAGTCATAGAGTTTTACAGCACAGAAAGAGGCCCTTCGGCCCATCGTGTCTGCGCCGCCCATCCATCCCTGTCCAGTCTAATCCCATTTTCCAGCATTTGGTCCATAGCCTTGTATGCAATGGCATTTCAAGTGCTCATCCAAATGCTTCTTGAATGTTGTGAGGGTTCCTGCCTCTACCACCCTTTCAGGCATTGAATTCCACATTCCAACCACCCTCTGGATGAAGAAGTTCCTCCTCAAATCCCCTCTAAATCTCCTGCCCCTTACCCTGAATCTATGCCCCCTTGTTATTGACCCCCCCACTAAGGGGAAAAGTTCCTCTTTATCTACCCTATCTATGCCCCTCATCATTTTGTACACCTCAATCAGGTCCCCCCTCAGCCTTCTCTGCTCCAAGGAAAACAACCCCAGCCTGTCCAGCCTCTCTTCATAGCTGAGGCGCTCCATCCCAGGTAACATCCTGGTGAATCTTCTCTGCACCCTCTCCAAAGCAATCACATCCTTCCTATAGTGTGGCGACCAGAACTGCACACAGTACTCCAGCTGTGGCCTCACCAGCGTTTTGTACAGCTCCATCATAACCTCCCTGCTCTTATATTCTATGCCTCGGCTAATGAAGGCAAGTATCCCATATGCCTTTTTAACCACCTTATCTACCTGCTCCGCTGCCTTCAGGGATCTATGTACATGTACACCAAGGTCCCTCTGACCCTCTGTACTTCCTAGGGTCCTACCACTCATTGTGTATTCCCTTGCCTTATTTGTCCATCTCCCACCCGCCCTCCTGTCTAGTGGAGAGTCCGAGCTGCCAATTTCCACCCACCTCACCCCCGTGTTGTTTCAAAATCTACCGACCGAGGTGGACAAGAGACACCACTGCATTTTCCTCAAACTCTTCCTCATCTCCGCTTTCAGCCAGTGCCCACTCCACCGAGAAGGAGGCCTTGATGTCGGAGCTGAAGATCCTGAGTCACCTTGGGCAGCACACGCACGTTGTCAACCTTCTGGGAGCCTGTACACACGGAGGTGAGAAACGACTGTTCGTATTTATACCGCTCACTGTTAGAGCATGACCATAACAACTGGCATTTATATAGCGCCTTTAACATAGTAAAATGTCCCAAGGCGCGTCAGAGGAGCGATTATCAAACAGAATTTGACACTGAGCCACATAAGGAAAGAAAGAACTTGTATTTCTATAGCGCCTGTCACGACCTCAGGACGTCCCAAAGCGTTTTACAGCCAATGAAGTACTTTTTGAAGTGTGGTCACTGTTGTAATGTGTGAAACGCGACAGCCGATTTCTGCACAGCAAGCTCCCACACACAGCAATGCGATAATGACCGGATAATAATAAGGAGATATTAGGACAGGAATAACAACAGAAAATGCTGGAAATACTCAGCAGGCCAGGCAGCATCCGTGGAGAGGGAAACAGGGTTAACGTTTCAGGTCTGGGACCCTTCATCAGAACTGGAAAAAGCTGGAGATGTAACAGATATTAAGCAGGTGCAGAGACAGGGGGGGGTGGGGGGGCGGGGGTTAGGAGGGGAGGAAGAAATAGAAAGAACATCCTGTACTTTTGTAAGAGGCAGGAAAGATTGAGGGCTAGATTTTCAGTTGCTTGCGCCAGCAGTTAGCGCCTTAAGAGAAGTGATTTTCGGGCGCTATGCGTGTAGCGCCCGGGCGCAGCGCAGTTTGCGCCCTGCCCCAAATTAAGTTGCCCGTTAGCGCCGGCGCAAAGTTTAGCGGCCGCCCGGATGCGCGCGCAGAAAATGACGTCACATCCTCGTGCAACGCCCTTTGGCCGCCCCGAATCCAAACTTCAGTCGGACCGCCCCATTGTGCGGCTGGCGTCCAGAGCGTTTGTAAAATGGAACGCTACACACCGTGTCAGTTCTATCTCCCACACTTCTGCTCTCACCCCTTCCCCTCCCTCCCAGAACCACGATAGGGTTCCCCTTGTCCTCACCTTTCACCCCACCAGCCTCCAAATTCAACGGATCATCCTCTGCCATTTCCATCACCTCCAACGTGATCCCACCACCAAACACATCTTCCCCTCACCTCCCCTTTCAGCATTCCGAAGGGGCCGCTCCCTCCGCGACACCCTGGTCCACTCCTCAATCACCCCCAGCACCCCTTCCCCTTCTCCTGGCACCTTCCCGTGCAAGCGCAGTAGATGCAACACCTGCCCTTTTACCTCCTCCCTTCCCACTGTCCAGGGCCCCAAACACCCCTTCCAGGTGAAACAGTGATTTACTTGTACTTCTTGCAATCTAGTATACTGTATTCGCTGCTCACAATGCGGTCTCCTCTACATTGGGGAGACCAAACGCAGATTGGGTGACCGCTTTGCGGAACACCTCCGTTCAGTCCGTACGGGTGACCCTGAGCTTCCGGTCGCCTGTCACTTTAATTCACCGCTTCACTCCCACTCTGATCTCTCTGTCCTCGGGCTATTGCATTGTTCCAATGAAGCTCAGCGTAAGCTCGAGGAACAGCACCTCATCTTTCGATTGGGCACTTTGCAGCCTGCCGGACTCAGCATTGAGTTCAACAATTTCAGATAATTATCCCTGCCCCCATTTTTCATGCAGTATGATTTTTGCCATTCCCATTTGCAACATTTTACCTTTCCTGCCTCTTACAAAAGTACAGGATGTTCTTTCTATTTCTTCCTCCCCTCCTAAACCCCCCCCCACCCCCCTGTCTCTGCACCTGTTTAATATCTGTTACATCTCCAGCTTTTTCCAGTTCTGATGAAGGGTCCCAGACCTGAAACGTTAACTCTGTTTCTCTCTCCACGGATGCTGCCTGGCCTGCTGAGTATTTCCAGCATTTTCTGTTGTTGTTTCAGATTTCCAGCATCTGCAGTATTTTGCAATTATATTAGGACAGGAACTTGGTCAAAGAGGTGGGTTTTAAGAAGCATCTTAAAGGAGGAGAGAGAGGCGGAGAGGTTTAGGGAGGGAATTCCAGAGCTTAGGGCCTCGGCAACAGAAGGCACGGCCGCCAATGGCGGAGCGATTAAAATCAGGGGATGCTCAAGAGGCCTGAATTGGAGGAGCGCAGAGATCTCGGAGGGTTGTGGGGCTGGAGGAGATTACAGAGTTAGGGAGGGGCGAGGCCTTGGAGGGATTTGAAAACAAGGATGTGAATTTTAAAATCGAGGCATTGCCGGAACTGGAGCCAATGTAGGTCAGCGAGCACAGGGGGTGATGGGTGAACGGGACTCGGTGCGAGTTAGGACACAGGCAGCAGAGTTTGGGATTACCAAAATAATTCTTGGGCATGAGTGAAGTGGACTCTCCACAGACATTTCCACTGTGATCCTCGCTTTTATTTAACGGGATTTGCCTTTTAATTGTAGGCCCAGTTCTTGTCATCACGGAATACTGTTGCTATGGCGATTTGCTGAACTTCCTGAAACACAAGGCCCAGTACCTGACCTATTGCGATGCACTGAATAATTACAGGAACCTGTCCCAGCACAAAAGGCCCATAAGGTAAGTGACCTTTGATGTCTTCAAGGGATGTTCCTGACCGCGCTGTCAGCCCATCACTAAGACCCACCAATGGGAAGCGTGATCTGTGTTGTGTATGTAATATGTGTGCTACTTTAAACCTATGGACAGGACTGCACTACTTGTAGGGCGTAGTGATACGCAGTACCACTCCTGGCCATAGGGGTATAAATAGTACTGTGGGTACTGATCTCCCCTCAGTTCCCGCCTGTGGGCATGAAGTAAAGACCTACGTGTAGTCCCTACCTCCAACCAGTAAAGACCTGTTTGAGTTATACGTTTAAGTCTTTGTGTTAATTGTTCAATACAATACACATACTTAACACTGGCGACGAGTCAGGTTCTTACCCTGCGGCAGTTGAAGAGAGGTTTCAAACCTCACCACCCCACTAGAAGTGACAGGCTTTAGGACTCTGAAGCCTCCATCAGCGACTGAGCACTGGAGTGCAGCAGCCATCCTGACAGCTTCCAGCGACTGACAGAAGTCTTTCTGCAGTTTCCTTGTTCAACCTAGGTGGTGGGGTAAGCCGTGCAGCGTGGGCTGCAAAGACAGGGCTGGGGAAGTCGGAGGAGATAAGGGCCATCGATCGCGATCGGAGATAAGGCCGGGCCGCTTTCAAGTGCGAGGCACAGCGCGGGCCAGCGATCGGGACCAAAGATAAGGGCCGCACTCGGACTGAAAGGCGCGGCGGCTGCAGAAGCTCAAGGTGCGAGAGCCGCGGTGCACAGCGCGGGCTATCGATCGCACAGAAGATAAGGGCCGAGAGCCGCTTCGGTCGGGAGCCACTTCGCGATCCAGCGATCGCATCCGCTGATAAGGGCCACACTCGGGCGATCACGGCGAAGATAAGGGCCGCACTCGGGGGCTGAAGGGAGACGGCGTCGGGGGACGGGTGAAGACCGCCAAGCGCGGGAAAACCGCCATTTTGTGGGCGGAGGACGACGGCAAGAGCAGGAAGCCGCCATCTTTGATAACAAGTAAAGAAAAGAAAATCTGAGAAATTGCAAATCTACAATGCCTAAACACGGGAATATTAGCACCTTTGATAGTGACCTCGAAGATTGGGCCATATATGTTGAAAGAGTAAAAAATTATTGTAAGGCCAATAAAATTCGTGACCAAGATAAAGCTCTAACATTATTAAATTTAATGGGTGCGAAGACATACGGGCAATTGAAACACCTGTTATCACCAGATGAACCGGCGGATAAGACGTTCGATGAGATTGTTACTGTCCTGAAAGATCATCTAAACCCCACGCCGCTGACGCTAGCGGAACGATTTAAATTTTATGACAGAAGGCAGCTACAGCATGAAAGCAATGCTGAATATTTGCTGGAATTGCGTAAATTAGCGAAATATTGCCAGTTTGGAACGGGACTGACAGATGCACTACGAGACAAATTTGTGTGTGGTTTATTTAAACAGGATACACAAAAGCGACTGCTCGAGGAGAATGAGCTGACGCTTGAGAAGGCGGTCACTATGGCAGCAGCACACGAAGCCGCAGCGAGAGGCACGGCAGTAATGCAGCTACGGTCACCGGAGCTCAGTGCACACAAATTGGGTGTGAGTTCTGTTAAATGTTATTGTTGTGGAAAGACAACGCATGATCAGAACCAGTGTTGGTTTAAAAACCAAGAATGTAGAACTTGTGGTAGGCTTGGACACATAGCTAGAGTATGCAGGTCAGGGAAGAAGACCAGCAACAAGAAGTCACCGCAAGGGAAATACGCAAAAGTACACAAGGTGGCCGAACAGGAGTCCGATTCAGACGCTAGCAGTAATGAACTGGCTGGCTTAAGCAGTATTGAACTGGCTAGCTTAAGGGTACTCAACGTTGGTAAGGGTGCAGACCTCCAGACAATTTGGGTCACTCTTCAGATAGAAGGAGTCCAAGTAAAACTGGAATTGGACACTGGATCGGCATTGACGGTCATAAATAAGAAAGATTATGGAAGGTTATTCCAACATATTCCCCTACAGGATACGGAGCTCATATTGAAAACATACACGGGGCAAAGAGTGTACCCCATCGGGAAAATTGAGGTCACAGTGGTCCACAAGGGCGAAGAAAGTCAAATAATGGACTTATATGTGCTTTCTGAAGGAGGTCCTCCACTACTAGGACGGGAGTGGATTAGGAAAATGAATATCGACTGGCATTTCCTACAAACAATAACGAGTGAGAACTCGGTGAACATAATCAACCCAGACTCTGGAACTGATGATGGTAAGACCAACCCGTGTGCAAAAGACAAAGTTTCAGCACAGAATTCCACTGAGATAGAGAATTCTGAGTCTGTCCAGTCTACTGACATGCACATTTCTGAGGGACACCGGGCTCGAACTCAACTCCATTTCAAACTGCAACAGCAATTAGAACAAATGATTCGCCGTTTTGAGCAAGAGATGAATGCGACGAAAGAGTTCTTTGATATAGAGTGGGAACATCTGGAAAGACAACAGAAGCAGCTGCTGGAGCAAATGGAGCAGGAGCACACAAAACGTCTGATGTCAGAGGAGTTAACGGTCAGCCAACTCCTGCATATGCTGAAGGACAGGACTCTGAAATGGGAAAAACTTGAACACGAACTTCAATATTCAAACGAAAGGGGTTCGGAGCTCTCAAAGGTTATTGGAAGAGCTGAGGTGGCAACACAGACTGAGATGACTGCAACAGAGCAGCCCTTGGATGCCAAAAGTACGCTGACTCACGTCAACGTAGAACAACAGACCGCTGAAACAGCTGCTCCGGTAGAGGGATTGAATAGTCCGATCAATCAATCTCCAAAAGAAGTTGAAGTAGTAAAATCTCAAATGAGGTCATTAGTAAACGACTTGCTGAAAGCCCAGAAAAAGCTGGATGAAGAGGTACGCATGAAGAAGTCTCTTCAGGAAAGATGTCTGGACTTGGAACAAAAGCTGGCTAACGCCCAGCTGGGTATGGAGGAAATAGAAGGGCCTCTCGCTGGCCTAGATCAGGACGACACCGAATATTACCATGACCTATTGAGTGACACTGAATATTATAGTGACCTGGTCTGCCCAGCTTGTGATGAAAACTCCCAAAGTGCAGAAATCAGGATGAATCACTTAAAGTCTAAGGAACATAGGGAGATGGTGGCGCTACAGCTGGCAGCTGACAGGGGAGCCCAGAGAGTCTCTAAGAAGCAGAAAAGGAAAAGACGAAGCAGAAGATGATAACCATCTGAACCATTATCACCCCTACCAGATCACACACGTGGTCCCTCCGAACGGAGCCAAATCAGTTCGGAAGTTCAAGCTGTTAAATCCATGGAAGGACTATTGAATGAGTCACTCCAGCAACGTGAACCGACTACACCACAGAGATTGAATCTGTGAACTGTTTTCCGCAGAGACTGAATCTGTGATCTGTTTTGACATGAAGTTATCTATGTATCTATGTTATTCTGTTATGTAAACCTGAAGTTATATATGTATATATGTTATTACGTTATGTTAAATGGGGAGATGACTGTAAAGCTAAGAAGGGAGGAATGTTGTGTATGTAATATGTGTGCTACTTTAAACCTGTGGACAGGACTGCACTACTTGTAGGGCGTAGTGATACGCAGTACCACTCCTGGCCATAGGGGTATAAATAGTACTGTGGGTACTGATCTCCCCTCAGTTCCCGCCTGTGGGCATGAAGTAAAGACCTACGTGTAGTCCCTACTTCCAACCAGTAAAGACCTGTTTGAGTTATACGTTTAAGTCTTTGTGTTAATTGTTCAATACAATACACATACTTAACAATCTGCTGCTCTCTAGCTAATCCTCCTTCGCTCCTCAATGATTCTTAAATCTCTGTGAAGCCCAACTCCACCCAAGACTTGGCCAGCCTTGGCTCTTCTACCCCCTTCCTCACACTGTCAGAAGAGGTACAAGAGAAAGGCCGTTGCCTGGAAGGCTCGCCCTCTCTCCGACCTCTTGGCCTAGAAATTCGCTATCGCCGCGCCAGGTCTTTAGCGCCCGAAATTTAGCGCTCGCCCGGATTCCCGTAGCGCCCGCCTGAAATTCAGTTGCGGCGCCCCAAGACGGAGGCAGGCGCTATTGCAGGGTTTGGCCGCCTCGCTTGGGGCGATGAAAATCAATTTCAGGCGTCCAGCTGCCGCTGCGGCACCCGATGCGGTGCGGCAGGCTGGGATACTGCAGGCCTCCTCCTTCTCTTAAGGAGGAGCTGCCTGCAGCCGTGAGATCGCCGCTGGATTCCCCCGTCAAATGAGCCCAGCACCACGGAGAAGTGCCGGGCTCGCGGGAGTCAGACACCAATGCCGCGGGGGGGTGGTGCAGGAGTCCGGGGAGGGAGGTGCGGCCAGGCGGCCGCCGGGAAAGCGGCCGGCCGCCCCTCCACCTTTATGCGCCGGCCTCTCGGAGCTGCAAGGCCCCGTTTTTCAAACGCTGTTTGCGGCCGCTACGGGCGAGGCGGCCGCAACTGAATTTGGCCGTCGGCACGGAATCGCGTTGGAACCAGGGCGCTGCGCACACCGATGACGTCATCGGTGCCAGCTCAGCGCTACCGGCTAACGCCGATGTTAGGGACCAACTGAATTTCGGGCACTAAAAAACTTCCGGCGCAAACCACTCTTTAGCCAATAAGTGGGCGCAAACGCGACTGAATTTCTAGGCCCTTATGCCTTCAGAATTTCCCTCTGCTTTGTCCACACTGAAATCAATGCTGCTTTGAATTTTCTTTGCTTGCTCCTCCTACACTCCAAATCCAATAGCCAATGCATTCTTCCTAAGGTTACCAACCCTCCGGGATTGCCCGGGAGTCTCCAGGCATTGAAGATTCATCTCCAGGACGCGACAGCGAGCAAACAACCCGGAGAGAAAAGTCATCAGGCATTAAACAAAAATTGTTTTTTTTTCCCAAATTTTCTTTGAACACTTTATTCACAAGTTATTAAAATATTGGAGATGGCGGAAAAAAAGGCCGTTTGACTGAGAGTCAAGAGTCACCCAATGGGGTAACAAAGAGTCTGTTCGCTTTCCGATTGGCCGTGGGAAAGCGGGGTGCCGTGAGGATGGACGTGTCACATGACCAATGGCGGGAGAGCGTGGGGGGCGGGGCGGTTGGGGGCAGGAGGTCATGTGAGGAATCCGCCAGGTGTACATCCAACCAGCGCTGGATGTACACCTAAACTCTTCCTCTTCCCTACACCCAGTGTTCAAGCCAAGGCCCAGCTTACACTCAACTCATTCTTTCCTCCCACCTCCTTTAATAGTCCCTCCCTCCTGCAATCTGCAGGCTCTTTGAAACCCAAGCTTTGCGTCTTCGTCTCTGCTCCTCCTTCCTACCTCGGTGGTGTCCGGCTCTGAACTGATTTGAATGATTCACCTTGTCTTTCCCACAGTGACTGCCTGGAAAGTTACCTGCCCATGAGGCCCAGTGTGTCCAGTATGAGCCCAGTGATTTCTCAGACAGATCTCCAAGCCACTAAAGGTAAACTAGAAACTATTCAGACCATTGTCAATTTTTTAAAATATATATTAATTCTCAGGGTGTGGGCATCACCCATCCCCGAGTTGCCCTGAGAAGGTGGGGGTGGGCCGCCTTCTTGAACCGCTGGGAGCGGGTTTGATACAAACTGAGTGTCTCGCTCGGCCACTTCAGAGGGCAGTTCAGAGTCACCCACGTTGGTCTGGGACTGGAGTCACATATAGGCCCGGACCGGGTATGGACGGGATCTCTGTCCAGCGATAGCGCTATTCCACCTGTTCCACTGCGCTGAGGCCGATTGGTTTTTCAGAGTCTATTCCTTGCTTGCTTTGGCCACATTCACTGCAACTGTTGTCTTCACATCGTGAAGGGAATTCTACAGTGAGAAAAGTTAGGAAGAAAAGTCACTCTAACTAGACCATCTTCTTCAAACAGAGGATGAAGACCCACTGCCACTGGACTTCGAGGACCTTCTCAGCTTCTCCTACCAAGTTGCCACTGGGATGGATTTCCTGTCCTCCAGAAACGTGAGTACAGATTGAACTCGATGAGTGAATCCACCGCCCAGTGTTTCACTGAGCCACACACTCCGCCAATTCCTCGACTTCAATCCCGGGGCTGGGCTGAGTTAACTGGCCGCATCCAGGTGGAGGCGCTGCAGTTGGGCTCAGTGCCCCTGGGCTCAGGAGTAAGGGAGTTCCTCAGGGTTCCCACTCCTGATCCTATTCAGTAATTCTATCTGATCTGTCCATTCCCCGCGCCTCTGTGCACAGCAGTTATATCTGATATGGGGGACTGGTGAGAAGGTGGGTCAGTGGGGTTGTGGGATATGGGGAGAAGGTGGGTCGGTGGGGTTGGGGATATGGGGAGAAGGTGGGTCGGTGGGGTTGGGGATATGGGGAGAAGGTGGGTAGGTGGGGTTGGGGATATGGGGAGAAGGTGGGTCGGTGGGGTTGGGGATATGGGGAGAAGGTGGGTGGGTGAGGTTGGGGATATCGGGAGAAGGTGGGTGGGTGGGGTTGGGGATATGGGGAGAAGGTGGGTGGGTAGGGTTGGGGATATGGGGAGAAGGTGGGTGGGTGGGGTTGGGGATATGGGGAGAAGGTGGGTGGGTGGGGTTGAGGATATGGGGAGTAGGTGGATGAGTGGGGTTGGGGATATGGGGAGAAGGTGGGTCGTTGGGATTGAGTGATATAGGGAGAAGGTGGGTAGGTGGGGTTGAGATATGCATAGGGTTGAGATCAGTCAGAAAGGGGTGACCCTGTTGGGTCTAACTGCCTCTTCCTGATGCTAAAAATCTTTCTGTTTATTAATGTGAATTTAACCGTCTGATTTTCTCACCGGAGGATGGATTAACCTGGGGACCTGACAGAATTGTGGAGCATGAATAATATATTGAGGTATAACATATTGGTGAGGTTTTGTCTTTGAGGTGAATGAATGGTTCATGGGTTTATGTTGCAGTGCATTCACCGTGATCTAGCCGCGAGGAACATTCTACTGACGCAGGGGCGGATCGCGAAGATATGCGACTTCGGATTGGCGAGGGACATCATGAACGACTCCAACTATGTGGTCAAAGGCAACGTGAGTTCAACCATCACCAAGCGGCCCAACTGTTAGATGTCTCAGCGGGTTAGCTCATCTCCCAGTGCGGTGCTGAGTCACATGCCCCAGGGAAGTCCCAACCTCCGGTCCTGGTTGATTTTATTCATTCTCAGGATGTGTGCGTCGCTGGTAAGGCCAGCATTTATTGCCCATCACTAGTCGCCCTGGAGAAGGTGGTGGTGAACTGCATTCTTGAACCGCTGCAGTCCGTGTGGTGAAGGTGCTCCCACAGTGCTGTTAGGGAGGCAACGGGAACCGAGACTAGGCCGATACTCTCTGGAGTTTAGAAGAATGAGAGGTGATCTCATTGAAACATGCAAGATTCTGAGGGGGATTGACAGAGTAGATGCTGAGAGGTTGTTTCCCCCTGGCTGGAGAGTCTCGAACTAGGGGGCATAGTCTCAGGATAAGGGGTCGGCCATTTAGGACTGAGATGAGGAGGAATTTCTTCACTCGGGGTTGTGAATCTTTGGAATTCTCTACCCCAGAGGGCTGTGAATGCTGAGTTGTTGAGTATATTCAAGGCTGAGATCGATAGATTTTTGGACTCTCGGGGAATCGAGGGATATGGAGATCGGGCGAGAAAGTGGAGTTGAGGTCGATGATCAGCCATGATCTTATTGAATGGCGGAGCAGGCTCGAGGGGCCGAATGGCCAACTCCTGCTCCTAATTCTTATGTTCTTATGTCACACACACACCATCCTGACTTGGAAGTATATCGCCGTTCCTTCATCGTCGCTGGGTCAAAGCGAAAAAGCGGAGTTGCGGAAGAAGATCAGCCATGATCTTATTGAACAGTGCAGCAGGTAGCGGACGGTAAGGAGGATGGATGGAGAGAGGGCACAGGTTCGAACTCACATGTGAGAAAATATACTCAGAATTGGTACAAATAACCGGTACACATGGGGTTAATGAGAATGAGCCTCCCCTTTAAACAGATTCGATGCATAGACAAGAAAAAAACCCAGCAGCAGAAAGAGAGAAGGCAGCTCGATACTTCGGGTTCAGAAACTTCGTCAGTTTTGAAGTTGAAAATCTGAGCCATCTTTTATCAGTCGGGGCTCAGCTGCCCGGCTCGGACTTTCCATCGTGTTCTGTTTCCATTCCCATGAGATGCCTGTACCTCCAGCTGTTTCCATCGCTGACCCGCTCTCTGATTTCAGGCCCGTCTCCCGGTGAAATGGATGGCTCCGGAGAGTATCTTCGACTGCGTCTACACTGTGCAGAGTGACGTCTGGTCCTACGGGATCCTGCTGTGGGAGATCTTCTCACTGGGTAAACGGGCCGGCCATTATCCCACGAGTCACAATTCCGCTCATTCACTCGGCGAAATGCAATGAACCATTGCCCCTAATTGATAGAAATTCACAAATAAGAGTTCCCCAACACACTCCCGGGGACCCCCTGTAAATACTGACACACTCCCGGGGACCCCCTGTAAATACTGACACACTCCCGGGGACCCCCTGTAAATACTGACACACTCCCGGGGACCCCCTGTAAATACTGACACACTCCCGGGGACCCCCTGTAAATACTGACACACTCCCGGGGACTCCCTGTAAATACTGACACACTCCCGGGGACCCCCTGTAAATACTGAGACTCCCGGGGACCCCCTGTAAATACTGACACACTCCCGGGGACCCCCTGTAAATACTGACACACTCCCAGGGACCCCCTGTAAATACTGACACACTCCCGGGGACCCCCTGTAAATACTGACTCACTCCCGGGGACACCCTGTAAATACTGACACACTCCCGGGGACCCCCTGTAAATATTGTCACACTCCCGGGGACCCCCTGTAAATACTGACACACTCCCGGGGACCCCCTGTAAATACTGACACACTCCCGGGGACCCCCTGTAAATACTGACACACTCCCGGGGACTCCCTGTAAATACTGACACACTCCCGGGGACCCCCTGTAAATACTGACACTCCCGGGGACCCCCTGTAAATACTGACACACTCCCGGGGACCCCCTGTAAATACTGACACACTCCCGGGGACCCCCTGTAAATACTGACACACTCCCGGGGACACCCTGTAAATACTGACACACTCCCGGGGACCCCCTGTAAATACTGACACACTCCCGGGGACACCCTGTAAATACTGACACACTCCCGGGGACCCCCCGTAAATACTGACACATTCCCGGGGACCCCCTGTAAATACTGACACACTCCCGGGGACACCCTGTAAATACTGACACATTCCCGGGGACCCCCTGTAAATACTGACACATTCCCGGGGACCCCCTGTAAATACTGACACACTCCCGGGGACCCCCTGTAAATACTGACACACTCCCGGGGACACCCTGTAAATAATGACACACTCCCGGGGACCCCCTGTAAATACTGACACACTCCCGGGGACCCCCTGTAAATACTGACACACTCCCGGGGTCCCCCTGTAAATACTGACACGCTCCTGGGTCCCCCTGTAAATACTGACACACTCCCGGTGACCCCCTGTAAATACTGACACACTCCCGGGGACCCCCTGTAAATACCGACACACTCCCGGGGACCCCCTGTAAATACTGACACACTCCCGGGTCCCCCTGTAAATACTGACACACTCCCGGGGACCCACTGTAAATACCGACACACTCCCGGGGACCCCCTGTAAATACTGACACACTCCCGGGTCCCCGTGTAAATACTGACACACTCCCGGGGACCCCCTGTAAATACTGACACACTCCCGGGGACCCCCTGTAAATACTGACACACTCCCCGGGGACCCCCTGTAAATATTGACACACTGCTGGGGACCCCCTGTAAATATTGACACACTCCCGGGGACCTCCTGTAAATACTGACACACTCCCGGGGACCCCCTGTAAATACTGACACACTCGTGGGGACCCCCTGTAAATACTGACACATTCCCGGGGACCCCCTGTAAATACTGACACACTCCCGGGGACTCCCTGTAAATACTGACACACTCGCGGGGATCCCCTATAAATACTGACACACTCCCCGGGGACCCCCTGTAAATATTGACACACTGCTGAGGACCCCCTGTAAATACTGACACACTCGCGGGGACCCCCTGTAAATACTGACACACTCCTGGGGACCCCCTGTAAATACTGACACACTCCCAGGGACCCCCTGTAAATACTGACACACTCCCGGGGACTCCCTGTAAATACTGACACACTCCCGGGGACCCCCTGTAAATACTGACACACTCCCGGGGACCCCCTGTAAATACTGACACACTCCCGGGGACATCCTGTAAATACTGACACACTCCCGGGGACCCCCTGTAAATACTGACACACTCCCCGGGGACCCCCTGTAAATATTGACACACTGCTGGGGACCCCCTGTAAATATTGACACACTCCCGGGGACCTCCTGGAAATACTGACACACTCCCGGGGACCCCCTGTAAATACTGACACACTCGTGGGGACCCCCTGTAAATACTGACACATTCCCGGGGACCCCCTGTAAATACTGACACACTCCCGGGGACTCCCTGTAAATACTGACACACTCGCGGGGATCCCCTATAAATACTGACACACTCCCCGGGGACCCCCTGTAAATATTGACACACTGCTGGGGACCCCCTGTAAATACTGACACACTCGCGGGGACCCCCTGTAAATACTGACACACTCCTGGGGACCCCCTGTAAATACTGACACACTCCCAGGGACCCCCTGTAAATACTGACACACTCCCGGGGACTCCCTGTAAATACTGACACACTCCTGGGGACCCCCTGTAAATACTGACACGCTCCCAGGGACGCCCTGTAAATACTGACACACTCTCCCGGGGACCCCCTGTAAATCCTGACACACTCCCGGGGACTCCCTGTAAATACTGACACACTCTCCCGGGGACCCCCTGTAAATACTGACACAATCCTGAGGACCCCCTGTAAATACTGACACACTCCCGGGGACACCATGTAAATACTGACACACTCCCGGGGACCCCGTGTAAATACTGACACACTCCCGGGGACCCCCTGTAATACTGACACACTCCCGGGGTCTCCCTGTAAATACTGACACACTCCCGGGGACCCCCTGTAAATACTGACACACTCCCGGGGACCCCCTGTAAATACTGACACACTCCCGGGGTCTCCCTGTAAATACTGACACACTCCCGGGGACCCCCTGTAAATACTGACACACTCCCGGGGACCCCCTGTAAATACTGACACACTCCCGGGATCTCCCTGTAAATACTGACACACTCCTGGGGTCTCCCTGTAAATACTGACACTCTCCGGGGACCCCCTGTAAATACTGACACACTCCCGGGGACACCATGTAAACACTGACTGTAAATTTTTTGCTGTTGCAGGTTCGAGTCCCTACCCAGGAATCCCTGTGGACACCAGATTCTACAAGCTGATAAGAGATGGATTCCAGATGGAGCGACCCGACTCTGCAACACCAGAATTGTAAGAGAGATTCCTCTCATCGTGCATTTTGTTCTTGATTCAGTGGAGGGAGGGAGAAAGGCAATGGTAGCAGAGTGGTAATGTTTCTGGATCAATAATCTGTGAGACAAGTGTTCACAATCCCACCATGTGATGCTGGGGAACTTAAATTAATTAAATAAATCTGGAATAAAAAGCCAGCATCAGTAATGGTGACCATGAAACTACGAGATTGTTATAATAAACCCATCTGGTTCACTAATGTCCTTTAGGGAAGGAAATCTGCCGTCCTTACCCGGTCTGGCCTATATGCGGAAGGTGGAGATGAGGTCAAAGATCAGCCATGATCTTATTGAATGGCCGAGCAGGCTCGAGGGGCCGAATGGCCGACTCCTGCTCCTAATTCTAATGTTCTTATGTGGCTCCAGACCCACAGCAATGTGGTTGACTCTCTAACTACCCTCTGAAATGGCAGCTCACCCCCACCTTCTGAAGGGCAACTTAGGGATGGGCAATAAATGCCGGCCTTGCCAGCGACGCCCACATCCCATGAACGAATAAATAACAACAACAAAATTGAGTTTATCATTTTTTTTACGCAGCGAGTTGTTGTGATCTGGAACGCGCTGCCTGAAAGGCGGTGGGAGCAGATTCAATAGTAACTTTCAAAAGGGAATTGGAGAAATAGTTGAAAAGGAAAATTTGCAGGACTACGGGGGAAAGAGCCGGCGGGAGTGGGACTAATTGGAGAGCTCGTTGAAAGAGCTGGCACAGGCTCGATGGGCCGAATGGCCTCCTCCTGTGCTGCATCATTCTTTGATTCTATGATGTTGCACATAATTCTGGATTAATAATACAGAGAACATGACAGTTTGAGAATTGGACTTAAGGCTAAAAATACCTGGAAATAAAAATCTGGTCTCAGTAAAAGTGACCGTGAGGCTGTCGGATTGTGTAAAAACCCAACGGGTTCACTGCTGTCCCTTTAGGGAAGGAAACCTGCCGTCCTTACCCGGTCTGGGCCTATATGTGACTCCAGTCCCACACCATCGTGGCTGACTCTGAACTGCCCTCTGAAGTGGTCGAGCGAGACACTCAGTTACATCAAACAGCTATAAATGAAGGTTTACTGTTAAGATGCAGCCAATTGTGCCACGGAATCTTTTACATCCATTTGAGAGGGAAGACAGGGCCGCAGTTTAATATCTCATCCGACAGTGCAGCGCTCCCTCAGTACTGCCCCTCTGACCATGCAGCACTCCCTCACTACTGACCCTCCGACAGTGCAGCTCTCCCTCAGTACTGCCCCCCGACAGTGCAGCGCTCCCTCAGTACTGCACTGGAGTGTCAGCTTGGATTTTGTGCTGAAGTCTTTGGAGTGGGCTACTACTGAGCCAGTCTGACAGATGGTGTGAGGGACTTGGGGGTCATGAACCTAAGGGTGAGAGACTAGGGGTCATGAACCTGAGGGTGAGAGATTTGGGGTCATGAACCTGAGGGTGAGAGACTAGGGGTCATGAACCTGAGGGTGAGAGACTAGGGGTCATGAAACTCAGGGTGAGGGATTTGGGGTCATGAACCTGAGGGAGAGGGATTGGGGTCATGAACCTGAGGGTGAGGGATTTGGGGTCATGAACCTGAGGGTGAGGGATTTGGGTTCATGAACCTGAGGGAGAGGGATTTGGGGTCATGAACCTGAGGGTGAGAGACTAGGGGTCATGAATCCAATGGTGAGGGATTTGGGGTCATGAACCTGAGGGTGAGAGACATGGGGTCATGACCCTGGAACGAGGGGCGCTGTAGAATTAACCTCAGCTTGCAGCTGACCTTTGAACTCTGTTTCCAATAGGTATGACATCATGACCCGGTGCTGGAATCTGGAGCCCACGGAACGCCCGACCTTCGATCAGATTGTGAAGCTGATCAATCGGCAGACGGGCGACGTGACAGCGCAGGCGAGTGGGATCTTGCTGTGTATTTACTGAGAAACTGGGGAGAAGGGGCCAAGAACCCAAACTAGAGTCCAGCGGGTTTGATGGGAAAATGGAAGGAACACGATCCTTAAAACACCAGTAAATCCCCAAGAAAACAGTGAATGGGACTCACTCTGGAATTGTAAACCCGTCACCCAGAGCGCAGTGCAGGGAGCCAATGAATGGGAGATAGATCAGTGTCCACAGCACCTTTCACCACTTCAGGACGTCCCAACGCGCTTTACAGCCAATGAAGTACTTTTGAAGTGTAGTCACTGTTGTAATGTAGGAAACGTGGCAGTCAATTTGCGCACAGCAAGCTCCCACAAACAGCAAGCTGATGATGAGCAGATCATCCATTTTTCAGTGATGTTGATTAAGGGATAAATATTGGCCCCAGGACACCGGGGAGAACTCCCCTGCTCTTCTTTGAAATGGTGGTCATGGGATCTCTTGCATCTGAGAGGGCAGTCGGGGTCTCAGTTTAACATCTCATCTGAAATACGGCACCTCCGACAGTGCAGCGCTCCCTCAGTACTGTCCCTCCGACAGTGCGGCGCTCCCTCAGTACTGCCCCTCCGACAGTGCAGCGCTCCCTCAGTACTGCCCCTCCGACAGTGCATCTGTCCCTCAGTACTGCCCATCCAATAGTGCAGCGCTCCCTCAGTACTGCCCCTCCGACAGTGCAGCACTCCCTCAGTACTGCCCCTCCGACAGTGCAGCGCTCCCTCAGTGCTGCCCCTCCGACAGTGCAGCGCTCCCTCAGTGCTGCCCCTCCGACAGTGCAGCGCTCCCTCAGTACTGCCCCGCCGACAGTGCGGCGCTCCCTCAGTACTGCCCCTCCGACAGTGCGGAGCTCCCTCAGTACTGCCCCTCCAACAGTGCATCTCTCCCTCAGTACTGCCCATCCAATAGTGCAGAGCTCCCAAAGTACTGCCCCTCCAACAGTGCAACGCTCCCTCAGTACTGCCCCTCCAACAGTGCAGAGCTCCCTCAGTACTGCCCCTCCGAGAGAGCGGCGCTCCCTCAGTACTGCCCCTCCGATAGTGCAGCGCTCCCTCAGTACTGCATCTCCGACAGTGCAGTGCTCCCTCAGTACTGCCCCTCTAACTATGCAGCACTCCCTCAATACTGCCCCTCCGACAGTGCGGCGCTCCCTCAGTACTGACCCTCCGACAGTGCGGCGCTCCCTCAGTACTGCCACTCCGACAGTGCCGCGCTCCCTCAGTACTGCCCCTCCGACAGTGCAGCGCTCCCTCAGTACTGCCACTCCGACAGTGCAGCGCTCCCTCAGTACTGCCCCTCCGACAGTGCAGCACTCCCACATTACAGCCCCTCCGACAGTGCAGCGCTCCCTCAGTACTGCCCCTCCGACAGTGCAGCGCTCCCTCAGTACTGCCCCTCCGACAGTGCAGTACTCCCTCAGTACTGCCCCTCTGACAGTGCGGTGCTCCCTCAGTACTGCCCCTCCGACAGTGCGGCACTCCCTCAGTACAGCCCCTCTGACAGTGCGGCACTCCCTCAGTATCGCCCCTCCGACAGTGTGGCACTCCCTCAGTACTGCCCATCCGACAGTGCAGTACTGCACCGGGAGTGTCAGCCTGGATTTTGGGCTGAAGTCTCTGGGGTTGGACATTCCCTCCTAACGAAGATGCGAGTGTGCTACCCACTGAGCCACGGCTGACACCTTGAGGGAGCGGCAATGCTGAGGTGACAGCAAGCTTAGATTCCAAACCCCTTCAGAATGTAGCAGGAAGAGACAGTCTGAGTTTGAGCAGAGTCTCGATTGCAAGTGAGAATACAGGGAGGTGTTCTTACATTACAGCAGTGTTTTGGGATGTCCAGAGGGGGTGAAAAATGCTACATAAATGCAAGTTTCCTTCTTTTTTCATTCTTTCTTTCTTGCTTTATTGCAAGGGGGTTGGAGTATAAAGTAAGGAAGTCTTGCTCCAATTGTACAGGGCCTTGGTGAGACCACACCTGGAGTACTGGGCACAGTTTTGGTCTCCTTATCTAAGGAAGGATATACTTGCCTTGGAGGCGGTGCAACGAAGGTTCACTAGATTGATTCCTGGGATGAGAGGGCTGTCCTATGAGGAGAGATTGTGTAGAATGGGCCGATACTCTCTGGAGTTTAGAAGAATGAGAGGTGATCTCATTGAAACATAAGATTCTGAGGGGGATTGACAGGGTAGATGCTGAGAGGTTGTTTCCCCCTGGCTGGAGAGTCTAGAACTAGGGGGGTGGTTTTGCCAATGGGGGCCCGTTAGAGGCGGGACTGCTGCTTGTGGGATTTTAGCCCCACCTCCATCGACTTGTGGCCAACACACGCTATTTTCCCATGATTGACCTTGTTAAGCCCCGCCCAGCAGGCTCAGCAGGCCAATTAAGGGGAAGCCGGTTACAGAGAACGTCAGCGTATGACTTTCGAAGGAAAAATTCGGTATCGCCCCGTTTGGGGCGCGATTATCGGCCGGGCACGAAGATTAGCGCCTGGCGCTAATTATCGCCTCCGACTTGTAGGGGGCTTTTGCTACTTGCTTTGGCCAGTCGGTTATGTCTCCGGCTGCCTTATCTCTGAGCGGTTCGAATCGCTCACCCCTTAGTTCTGATCCCCGGGTTTATTGGCAGATAGCGATATAGACAAACGAGCAGACCAGTGGTTTGGAACAAAGAAAACCAAAATTTATTAACAGAGAAAATAAGATAACAATACCATACAAAAGGATGATATGAATGCAGTACACGTACACTTAACAGGGGAGGAGAAACGGCACATCGAGGGAAAATGGCTAAAATGACAATTCAGCAATCCCCTTAACTCCCACCCTCTACACCTAGCTAGATTATCTTGCGATGGGTCAGAAGTATAATGCTGACCGGTCTGAGATGTTGAAAGAAAGCCTCGCTCCTTTGCCCTGTTGCCTGCCGATGTCACGTGGTCCCGCTGTTGCACAGACTTCACCGTCCAGGTAGAGATACCCCAGTAATTAAAAGGTCTCTGACAGGGTATCCTACCTCTCTGGACGGGCTCTCCTTCAATGGTCTTCTTCCTTGGTTGATGGCGAGGCAGGGCGCAGGAGGCGAGGTGAGAGAGAGAGAATGGCTGCTAGAGAGGCTAGTTATACCCTCCTCGGTAGCCCTTATCTCTACGTTCAATCAGCTCATTCTTTGTATGATTTGGGTGAGCTCGTTTAAAACAAAAGGTACCGATCTTGGCCCATCGACTTAGATGGCCGGTATTCAGTTCCTGCCGGTTCTGCAACTGCTCTCCTTTGTCCAACAGGTGCTTTGATGGGGGCCAGCCCCGTCTCGGTGGCCCCGCTGATTATTTTGATTGTTTGAGCAAAACACCTTCATGGCCTTTATGCGTAGGTCTGATTGTAATTGGGTTTGTCCCCAATGCATATGCAAAAGTTTTGTTTGGTTTCGTGATCTCCTTGCTGCAGACATTGAAATACACAAGCTGTTAGCTTGCCAGGGTCCGAATTGAAACTGACAGGCTTTCGGTCACGAGGTCTGACCGCAGCCATTTTGTTGTGCCCTGGATTTTAAAACTCAGTCCGACCAGGGTCTCTTTTAATTAAATAATCTTCGGGGGGGAACTGCCTGAATTTTGCGAAACTTACAGTCTGCAAACTTGGCTTCTATCGCCCCTGGAGGTGATTGGAGCACTAAATCAGGCGCTTCACACCTGTCTTAAGGCGCAAAGGCCGAGGAGCGAGGCGCTAGCTCAGAGCGCTGACGAAGCTCATGTGATGTCAGTCAGCGATGGAACACAGACACACTGGCGCCGGCCAGATGTTAAAGGGGAGGGTCGATCTTGCTCTCCATCCACACCCTGCTCATTGCAGTCTTGAATCTCGGCCTGGAGAGACCTGTACATCAAATCTGCTGGAAAGAACAATGGAGAGGCCCAGGGAAAGAGCTCAGAGTGCAGCCCCCACAGTCTCTTCTAAATCGATGCCAGGAAGGTCAAATCAAAATGAACCTGCAAAGTGCTGCTCAGTACCCAAAACTCCTTCACACAGCGTTGAATCTCTCCAGAAGTCTCTCTCTCTTTCTCTCTCAGAATGTGTGGTGACAAAAATGTCACCAACAAAAAAAGGCAGGAAGCGGTCGCCTTTAAATAGCGCTCCCCCAGTCCCTTCCTGACTGCAAAACACTCCCCTCAACCTGTCGTTGCTAGCGGCAGGCGGTAAGGCAGGGGGCGCCACTCAATATCCGGTCCGGGGCGCTACCGGGGCGTTGCACGTTTGACTGATGTCACGATCTGAGGGCGCAGGAGATCGTGGCGGTAGTGTTTAGTGCCGCCGCAAAATGTCTGGTCCATTTCGTGAGCGGCGCAAACATCGCCGCGCCCGGGCGCTAGTTGCTTTACGCCACATTCGCGCCCTCTTAAGGTGTTAACGGGAGGCGCAAACCAACTGAATTTTTCCCCCTACATCTTTCAAAAATTTTTGACAGATGCATTGTCATCGTTTGACAGGTTTGAGAAGCTGTCAAACACTGACGCTCTCTGTTGTTTGGTGAGTTCTTGTACTTGAGGCTCACCAAACCTGTTTTGTGAGCAGAAAGCAGATGGTTGTTGCATTGGAGAATGCAGCAGCCAATCTGTCATCTCTGCCCCGGAGATGCCGGAGCCTCCGGATCCCCAACGATTGAAGCCTGTGGGAAGAAACAAAGGTAAGGAAACTTTTTCTAACATTTTCACTCAGCTCACATACTCACCTCTCCACACTTGCACCCATCACTTACCTCCACAGCGCACTTTTTCACCCCTCCGACCCCCGCAGACCCACTGCTCGCCTCGATGACCCTGGCGGGGTTTCCCGACATCGGGAAGCCCGCGCCTCTGGTGGAAAAATGGGGATAATCCTCTTAATTGCTTGTCAACTACCTGTTAACAGGCAGTTAAGTGACTGTAATCCCCTTCCTGCCTCCAGGACACGGGACCCGGCGCGGGTCGGGTACCCGCCTCCTGGGAAGATGGCACAGAGGCGGGTTGGGGGTGGGATGGGCACCCGCTCCCCAGATTCTGCCATTTTTCCGGCAGTCCCGCCTCCATACCCGCCTCCCCAGGGCAAAATCACCCCCTCGGGGTCAGAGTCTCAGGATAAGGGGTCGACAATTTAGGACTGAGATGAGGAGGAATTTCTTCACTCAGAGGGTTGTGAATCTTTGGAATTCTCTGCCCCAGAGGGCTGTGGATGCTCAGTTGTTGAGTATATTCAAGACTGAGTTCGATAGATTTTTGGACTCTCGGGGAATCAAGGGATATGGGGATTGGACGGGAAAGTGGAGTTGAGGTCGATGATCAGCCAGGATCTTATTGAATGGCGGAGCAGGCTCGAGGGGCCGAATGGCCGACTCCTGCTCCTAATTCTTACATTGTTTCTTTCTATTCTGTTGCTGTCGGGCCAAGGTTCTGTTTCTGATGCTGTGTGTCTGTTCCTTTAGGATTACGCGAACCTGCCCACTGAGCGAGAAGCCCCAGAATCTCCCACCTGCTACTCTCCAGATCACAGCAACTGCGAGACAGGAGGCGAGACTGTGCGACTGATCAATCCTTACAGCAAGATCTGAGACGCCAGCTCCAGCTTCGCACAAAGCAAACGGATTAAACTGCGCTCGCCCCTCACTCTGCGAGGGCGACTCGGTGACTGAGCTTCAATCTCCTGTGCCCGCGACTCAATACTTCTTATTCTATTCATGTCAATGTTTTCTACATTATTCACAGAATGAATTGTTACAGATTTAATTTTACAAGACAGAAGGGATCTAATCGATGAATAATGGGCTAAATTGAATCGAGAATCAGACAGATATTTGAGGGAGGGTGGTGTTTTTTTTGAAGGGGATGGTTGGTGTGGTGGGGGGGCGGTAGATATGCTGGTTAATTTTTCCCCGGTGCTACTCTCCCTGCAAAGTGGTTTTCGGTTAATGCTGAACATCATCAGAACTTGTAACTCGTGCTGGCTAATCCGGAGGGTGTGGTGGAGTCTGGTGTCCGGGGCGATTGTCCCCGAACCCCAGTGTCACATTACGCATCAGAGTTAATGTAGCATTAAAGGCGAATCCAGGTAAGAGAGCCGTCACCTGGCAACACAGGTGCGGGCGAGCCACGGGTAGAACACACCTGGATTTTAACCCTTTCACTAACACTGCTGTGGCGATGAAGTAGTTTGAAATACCGTATTACCTTGTGTATGGGCTGCATTTTTAACTGTTAAATGAAGGACGGGGTGCGATTTATACGTGGGTTCATTTTTTTTTAACTTGGGGGCTGAAATCTGGGTTGGATTTCTGTCTGTGCGATTTAAAAACAGCCATTAACTTGCTTATTTTAGATTACTAACACTTAACAGCCTCCTGTTACTGGGATAAAGCGTGCGGTAAAGTTAGGATGAGGAGGGAGCAGAGAAGGAACTGATAAATTACTGAATTTAAGGGAAATCAAGCCCAGTCTGTGTAACCGGTCCTCATAATCCAACGCAGTCTGTGTAACCGGTCCTGATAATTTAACCCTTTTAGCACCGGTATCATTCTGGTGAATCTGCGCTGCTCTCCCTCCGAGGCCGAGATATCCTTCCCGAGGTGCGGGGCCCAGAACTGAACGCAGTTACTCCAGATGGGAAGTAACACAGCTTAAAACTGAGAAGTTAAATTGCCAGGGAGCTGAGTGTACCATTTAATGTCGATGTAGGCCGGTAACATCAACCTGCTCACAGTTCAAAAAACGTCACGGGCAAACGGGCCCCAGTACGTACAGTTCCACTGAGATTTTCATGCTCCTGCTGCTCCCTGATTCAACTGTGCTGCTGGACAGTGTCAGGAGGGTGGCTGATCCGATAGCAGCTGTTCGACCAAGACGTGCGGCACAAGACAGTCTTCTTCTTCTTTTGTACAGTAATAGCAAATCAGATGTCAATATCTGAGTCGGCTATCCAGGCCAAAGCTTCCGGTGTAACAGCGTGGATTTCTTGTAGGCTGCCTGTGAATTTCCTCTGAGGGCAGTGCTCAATGATGTACTCCAGGGTCTGATCAGGAGCTCCACAGTTGCATGATGGGGATGCTTTAATCTTCCATCTATGGAGAAGGTGGCAGCATCTACCATGACCGGTTCTGAGGCGGGTGATAGTTGTCCACTGTTTGTGAGGAAGGTTTGACCCTTCAGGGTGTGTTGTGGGGTCCTCTATAAGGAATCCATTCCGTATGTGGCAGTTCTTCCAAGCATTTCGCCATCGGTCATCAAGGCTGAGAGGAGATCGCTGAAGGGCTTCGGCACAAGACAGTGCAACATGTTTTCATATTTTTCCAAATTGTTTCCAAAGGAAAGGTAATCATACCGCACAGAAGGAGGCCATTCGGCCCATCGTGCCTGTGCCGGCTCTTTGAAATAGCTCTCCAATTAGTCCCACTCCCCCCTGCTCTCTCCCCACAACCCTGCAAACAATCCAGGGAGGGCAATGAGGAGAAATCTTTTTACGCAGCGAGTTGTTGTGATCTGGAACGCGCTGCCTGAAAGGGCAGTGGAAGCAGATTCAATAGTAACTTTCAAAAGAGAATTGGATAAATACTTGAAGGGGAAAATTAGCAGGGCTGTGGGGAAAGAGCAGGGGGGAGTGGGACTAATTGGGAAGCTCTTTCAAAGAGCCGGCCCAGGCACGATGGGCCGAATGGCCTCCTCCTGTGCTGTCGGATTCTGTGAAGCGTTGCTGCACAATTTTTTGATACAGTTCGCCAATCCCAGCCGCGTTAAAATGAAACAACTGACGGCACAGAGCCTGTTAATTGGCAATTCATTAATTCATTAATATATAGCTCAAGGCCTCTGACGACCCTCGGGCAACTTCCTCGCAGAATTATTGTGGGTTAAGTGGGAACTGAGTGTTGAAATATTTTCTCTATTTTGCCGCAGCGGGGGTTTGTCAGTGGCCTGAGTCACTGGGTCGAGGTGTCGCTAGCCATCGTACACCAACTACTGTGTGTCAAAATGTTCCAAACTTTTTCCACTCGAAAAGGAAAAATAAGAAGTATGAAGGGAGGTTTTTTAAACTTTGTTCACAGATTGTGGTTTTTGTGAAACGCTTTGTGTGGGATGACTTTGCTGGTCTTGCACAGCTGAGCAATGATCGTTGTGAGGAACGGAACCAATTTAACCAGTTTAACATTTTATTGAATCTCAATTTATAACATTTTCCTGCAGCATTAAACCTTGTAACTGAAGCCTAACATCACTGCAATATTATGTTTTATATTCGCAATAAACACCCATTAACAGTTCATGCTTCGCTCTTTTATTTTTACTGTTGTTCCTTTGATCCTAATTTTCCCCAACTCCTGTTCTGAAGACAAGAAAAGCTTTCACCACCTCAGGACGTCCCAAAGCGCCTCACAGGCAATGAAGTACTTTTTGAAGTGTAGTCACTTTTGTAATGTGGGAAACGCGGCAGCCAATTTGCGCACAGCAAGCTCCCACAAGCAGCACTGTGATAATGGCCCAGAAATTGGTGTTGGGGGGCTTCCCGCGGGTGCAAGCCCCCGACCTACACTTACCTAGCGCGCCGACAGTTGAGGCCTGGCCCTGCGTGGATTTCCTGTCAGTGGCCCGGTCCAGCTCCCGGCGCGCTGTGCTTGCCTGATCCAGCGGCGTAGTTAGTGCGATGCGCCGGCTGGGATCACGTGAGCACTGGGCAACCAATCGGAGGTTGCAAAAGTTCATTCATGAGTTTGATAGTAAGAACTGTCAAACTCATGAAAACTCCGGGCGCCCAAAACAGTACTTAAACTTCAAATAAAAGTTTTTAAAAATCCCACTAATTAAATGAACTATTAATAACTGTAAAAAACTAATTTAAACAATTATTCAAATTTTTGAAAAAAATAATTTTTTAACAAATTGGGTCTAAAAATAAACTTACCTTACTGTAAATTCTTTAAAAATAATAAACCTGTGGAAAAAAAATTCTAACTTTAATTAATAGACCACTTACCTTTCAAAACTAAGTACTTACGTCTGCTTTTTTCTCACGTAAAAACTGGAGGCCTTATCGCACGGGCAACCCTGTAAAAAAAAAGGAATTTCAGCGCACACACGTTCGACCTCTGAACCCCTTGGTTCAGAGGAAAGGAAATGCCGGTTTTCCGCGCATGCGCTGTGCACGCAAGATTCCGGCACTTCCATCGGGCCCACGCGTGAGTACCCCGTGCGTACTCATGCGTTGCGGCCCGAATTACTGGGCCTATGACCAGATAATCTGTTTTTTAGTGATGTTGGTTGAGGGATAAATATTATCTGAGGAAGGATGTTCTTGCCATGGAGGGAGTGCAGCGAAGATTCACCAGACTGATACCTGGGATGGCAGGAATGACGTATGAGGAGAGATTGGGTCGATTGGGCTTATATTCGCTGGAGTTTAGAAGAATGAGAGGGGATCTCATTGAAACTTTTAAAATTCTAACAGTACTAGACAGACTAGATGCAGGAAGGATGTTCCCGATGGTGGGGGAGTCCAGAACCAGGAGTATCAGTCTAAGGATAAGGGGTTAAGCCATTTAGGACAGAGATGAAGAGGAATTTCTTCACCCAGAGAGTGGTGAGCCTGTGGAATTCTCTGCCACACAGGGCAGTTGAGGCCAATTCATTAAATATATTTAAGAAGGAGTTAGATATATTCCTTGAGGCTAAAGGGATCAAGGGATATGGGCAGAAAGCAGGGACAGGGTACTGAATTTAGATGATCAGCCATGATCTCATTAAATGGCGGAGCAGGCTCGAGGGGCCGAATGGCCTACTCCTGCTCCTATCTTCGATGTTTCTATTGCCCCAGGACACCGGGGAGAACTCCCCTGCTCTTCTTCAAAATAGTGACTGTGGGATATTATACGTCCACCTGAGAGAGCAGACGGGGCCTCGGTTTAACGTCTCATCCGAAAGACGGCAAATCCGACAGAGCAACGCTCCCTCACTACTGCCCCTCCGATGGTGCGGCGCTCCATCAGTACTGACCCTCTAACAGTGCAGCGCTCCCTCAGTACTGCCTCTCTGACAGTGCAGCGCTCCCTCAGTACTGCCCCTCCGACAGTGCAACGCTCCATCAGTACTGCCCCTCCGACAGCCAGCGCTCCCTCAGTACTGCCCCTCCGACAGTGCGGCACTCCCTCAGTACAGCCCCGCACTCCCTCAGTACTACCCCTCCGACAGTGCGGCGCTCCCTCAGTACTGCCCCGCTGACAGTGCAGCGCTCCCTCAGTACTGCCCCTCCGACAGTGCAGCGCTCCCTCAGTACTGCCCCTCCGAAGTGCCCCTCCGACAGTGTGGCGCTCCCTCAATACTGCCCCTCTGACAGTGCAGCGCTCCCTCAGTACTGCCCCTCCGACAGTGCAGCGCTCCCTCAGTACTGACCCTCCGACAGTGCAGTGCTCCCTCAGTACTGCCCCTCCGACAGTGCAGCGCTCCCTCAGTACTGCCCCTCCGACAGTGCAGCGCTCCCTCAGTACTGCCCCTCCGACAGTGAGGCACTCCTTCAGTACTGCCCCTCCGACAGTGAGGCACTCCCTCAGTACTGCCCCTCCGACAGTGCAGCGCTCCCTCAGTACTGCCCCTCCGACAGTGAGGCACTCCTTCAGTACTGCCCCTCCGACAGTGAGGCACTCCCTCAGTACTGTCCCTCCGACAGTGCTGCACTCCCTCAGCACGACACTGCAGTGTCAGCCTAGATTTTTGCGCTCAAGTCTCTGGAGTGGGAGTTGAACCCACAACTTTCTGACCCAGAGGCGAGAGTGCTGCCCACTGAACCACGACTGATGCACAAGATGTTGTAAAATTCACAAAATTAATATTGTATTATAAGGGTCCTCTGGCAGAAGAGGCTGTGATTTTGAAAGACTGTTTTAAAAGAAGCCCAGAAAAGGGACACATAAAATGGCCACCAGACCCCGTGACCGACTTATTGGGACACTTTAAAATGGTTCCTGCAGTCCCCAGGCAGCCTTTGTGGATTCAACCCACAGTAAGTTCTGGAAGCCGTTTCTGAGAAAACAAAACCAGACTTTAACACATACATAAAGATTGGATGCAGATCCAGTCAGATCGGCCTGTAGATGAAGGCCATCTAAATGTTTACCCAGACAAAGGGGAACAGTTCCATATTCATAAAGAACGCATCAAGGACCCATTAAAGACATCAAGAAAACATTAAAACATTACCAGGTCATTCCAGACCAGAGATGGCCATCACCGGCCATCCCGAAAGCAGTTTAAATATAATAACTACCCCGCTGTGCTATAAGCCCGCCAAAAGTTAAACAAAGACTAACCTTGATTAGGCGGGAGATAAGGCCTCGATTGAGAAGTATAATTGGGGATCCCGGGGAAAGACAGGACTGCTGGTTGTAGAATTGAGCGCCCAGACAGCCGATGACACTGGGGATCCATTGAAAATCTAGGAGGAAGCTTGTAGATGCTTCTGGAAGACGAGCACGCTAAAACCTCGTAGCCAGAGAGAGAAGTCGATAGCGGGAACGCCTCGGCCATTCCCGATTCGAGAAGGTGGTTCAAGTTTGATTCGGCCTCCGGGGTATTCATCGGGAGATCATTGACCAAAAGCCCCGGGGCCGCTGCAAAAGGAGGAGAAAGTCGAGGAGAAGAAGAGAGGACGAAACGCCCCACCACATCGTGGGCCGGAGCACAGAAAAATAATGAGCTGTGAACAAGATGAGGGTCCGCTCGTCTTGCTGAAGTAAAGGAGCCATCAGCCTGAGCAGCCCGCTGCTCCCACAGCCCAACGACCACGTGGAGACAGGACGCCTGAAAGGATCAAAACGCAGACCTGTTTCAAAACTCTATACTTTTCCAACTGGATTGGTGAGCATGTTTCTGGCCCTTCATAATCGGATCTAGATAGGTTAAAGGGGGTGGTCATTTTGGGTATAATTAACATGAGTTGTTGTCCCTCGATGTTCCGTGTGTTTCCCCATTTCATGGTGACTTTTGTAAAGTATAATATGCCTGTATCTATTTTAGCTAGTATTGTATTGTTATGATTTGTTTTTCCCTCCCATGTACCCTCTCATTTGCTTGCATTTGATTTGTTTTTCCATATGCAATAAAATTCCATTTCGATTCATTAAACTTGGTCTATAAGAGTCTTCTCTGCATTGTAGTTCCTGCACCTAAGTCCAGTGTCTAGAACCTAAGGGGCGGGTGGGTCGAACCACTCAAGGTTTTACTGTGCAAAAGAGAGAGAGAGGCCTCTGGCGAGAGAAACCTCTGCGATCTCGGAGAGAAAACCCCTTACAATGTTCATGTTCGAGTTGAAATGATGCAAAGGAATTGCTACGTGTCCAATCACAGCAGAGGAGCCGTCAGCATAACCAATAGAATGCTACTTGTATAGAAAGAACGGACTTGCAATTATATAGAACCCCATCAGATCCTCAGGACGTCCCAAAGCGCTTCACCGCCATAACTGGGAACGATTGGAGATGTAACAGGTTTTAAGCAAGTGCAGGGGCAGGGAAAGGGAGGAGGGCAGGAAAGAACTAAAAGGGAAGGCCTGTGAGAGGCTGGTAGGTGGGAGAGATTAAATGGCAAAATGGATGATGGTGGGAGGTGAAAGGAGACGGTAATGGGACAAGTGATGAAACAAAAGATGGGTCTGGAGGAGGTGTAACTAGGAATAGCAGAACCACTACCAGCACCTCCTGTATGAATAAACTGGGAACGATGGTTACGATCTGAAATTGTTGAACTCAATTTTGAGTCCGAAAGGCTGTAAAGTGCCTGATGGAAAGATGAGGTGCTGCAAGATATTAAGAGGAACAGACAGGGTAGATCGAGAGAAACTATTTCCACTGGCTGGGGAGTCTAGGACTAGGGGGCATAGTCTAAAAATTAGAGCCAGGCCTGTCAGGAGTGAAATTAGGAAACACTTCTACACACAAAGGCTGGTAGGAGTTTGGAACTCTCTTCCGCAAACGGCAATTGATGCTAGATCAATTGTTAATGTAAAATCGGAGATTGATAGATTTCCGTTAACCAAAGGTATTCAGGGATATGGACCTAAGGATGGAAGATGGGGCAAAGGCAGGTCCATGTCTGAATGATGTCTTTCTATTGGGATAGTGTTATGTATTGTGTGTTCTATTGTGTGTTCTCCTCCCACCTGTGGTGGCGCTGTCACAGGAGATAAATGGTTGGGTGTTCTCTGTTAAGTTTAGCTCTCTTTGTTCGGAACTTTCCAGAAATTCCTTTCCTTCCAATAAAGCACTTCATGTTTGAATCTCTGAGTTCTGAGTCCTAAATTGTGTCTAGGTAAAAAGGTACCGACACAACAAGTGGCAACGAGGAGCGGATGAATCTGCGTACGTTACGGGTGCAGTGAGTAAACAGAAATTTTAATTTGAAACGTGAGATGGCTACTATATTAGGAAACATTGGTGATTTTGATGAAAATGTGGAGCAATGGAGCGCATATACGGAACGTTTTGACTATTTTATATTGGCAAATGCGGTGGCAAATGAAAAGGTCGTGCCTACCTTTTTGAGTGTAATCGGGCCGAAGACATTCAATTTACTTCGCAGCCTCGTGCAGCCAGATAAGCCAGGAACTAAAACATATAAGCAACTAGTGGAAATTCTTGGAGCAGATTTTTCACCAAAACCTCTGGTTATTGCTGAGAGATTTAGATTTCACAAACGGAATCAAGAGGAGGGGGAATCAGTGACGATGTTTATTGCTGCTTTAAAAAGGTTGTCGGAACACTGCCAGTTCAAGGAGGTGCTGAATGACACCATTAGAGACAGACTTGTGTGTGGTCTGCAAAATGCAGCCACACAGAAGCGCCTTTTTACTGAGGACAACCTTACTCTTGAAAAGGCCATTGAAGTTAGTGTCTCCATGGAGATGGCGGAAAAGGAGGCTCACCAGTTGAGTTCAACAGGGAGAGTTCACAAGGTGTCGTCTGAGCCTAAAGGTGCGCGGAATGGCACATGTTACCGTTGTGGGAAAACGGGCCATCACGCTAATGACTGCTGGTGTACGGAGCTGGAATGCCGAAATTGTGGCAAAAAGGGTCACATTGAACGCGCTTGTAGAGGTAAAAAAAGAACAGACAGAGCTGGGAAGCATGGAAGCAAAATGTCTGTATTTGGACAAGAGAGGAAAAAGAGTGTTCATTCAGTGCAGTATGATGGAATAAGCAAAACAGAGGGGAGCGACACCTCTGAGGAGGAAGAGGTGCACATACTGACGGTTGCAGGTGATTCAAATGGCTACTGGGTGTCACCACTGGTGGAGGGACAATCAGTGCAGATGGAGGTGGACACAGGCGCGGCTGTGTCCCTTGTTTCAGACACTGTCTACAACAAAATGCTAAAGCATCTTACCCTTCAGCCAACAAACATTGTGCTAAAGACGTATACCGGCGAACCTGTGGCCATGAGAGGCGTCATTGAGGTGACAGTTAAATTGAACGGACAGACTGCAAAACAGCCACTATATGTGGTAAAGGGAAATTACCCATCGCTACTGGGACGTGCGTGGCTAGAGAATATCACGCTGGACTGGCCTGCAGTCCGCATGATGTCAAAAGGGGAGTCAGGTCTGACTGCAGTGTTAAACAAACATGCAGAACTCTTCAATGGGGAACTTGGGAGCATGAAAAAGATCAGCGTGAGACTGGACATTAAACCTGACAGCAAGCCGAAGTTTCACAAAGCCCGACCTGTACCCTATGCAATTAGGCCAAAAGTTGAGGCTAACTTGGAGGCCTTAGTCGAGAATGGAGTCCTGGAGCCTGTGAACGTGAGCAAATGGGCCACACCCATTGTTCCTGTCCTGAAAAAGGATGGATCTGTTTGAATCTGCGGGGATTTTAAAGTGACTATTAACCCGGTGCTGTCTGCGGAACAGTACCCTCTTCCCCTCATTGATGATCTTTTTACGAGCCTGGCCGGAGGGCAAAAGTTCAGCAAAATAGACTTATGCCAGGCTTATCTACAAATGCATGTCGATGACAAATCAAAGGAGCTGCTGACAATTGTGACACACAAGGGGCTATACAGGTACTGCCGCCTTCCGTTTGGAATTACGTCAGCCCCTGCTCTATTCCAAAGGGCAATGGATCAGATTTTGAGTGGACTGCCAGGAGTCCAGTGCTACCTGAACGACATCCTTGTCACTGGGACAAATGAGAAGGATCATCTTCTGAACTTGGATGCCACACTACAACGACTGAAAGAGTACGGACTCAGAGTTCGTAAAGACAAATGTGAATTCTTTCAGTCTTCAGTTGAGTGCCTGGGGCATGTGATTGACGCTACTGGCCTGCATAAGGCACCGTCAAAGGTCAAGGCGATCGTGGAGGCCCCAGCACCCCAGAATGTGAGCCAGTTACGTTCATTTCTGGGGCTACTTAACTACTATGGGAAGTTTATTACAGACTTAGCAACATTGCTGAAGCCGTTACATCAGTTGCTATGTTAAGGCAAAACATGGAAATGGACTGAACTGTGCAACGAAGCTTTCGCCCAAGCAAAGAAAGCATTGCTGAAATCAGAGGTCCTGACACACTTCGACCCAAAGCTACCCGTGCAGCTAGCATGTGATGCGTCACCATATGGTGTGGGAGCAGTCATATCCCACATCATGCCTTCGGGTGAAGAGAAACCTATCGCCTTCGCATCACGCACCTTGAACAAGGCCGAGAGTAACTATGTGCAGATCGAGCGCGAGGCCTTGGGAATCGTTTTTGGAATTCGAAAATTTCATCAGTACCTGTTTGGGAGAAGGTTCACACTCCTGACGGACCACCGTCCATTGACTTCAATCTTCGGGCCCCACACCGGAATTCCGTCTCTCGCTGCAAGCAGGATGCAAAGGTGGGCTTTACTGTTGTCAGGACACACATACGACATCAAATATCGCAAATCAGACTTGCACGGCAACGCAGACGGTCTCTCGAGGCTACCCTTGCCTGTTACTCCCCCAGAGCCTCATCAGATAGACATCTTCTACTTTAGACAAGTGGAGGGAGCACCTGTCACTGCAGTTCAGGTGCGAAGGTACACCCGCAACGATCCAGTCCTGTCTGAGGTAATGGACGATGTCATTCTCCTAGTTTGAAACCTTACGTTTCAAAAAGAAATGAGCTCTCCGTCCAGGCAGGTTGTCTTCTTTGGGGACGACGTGTCATCATTCCGCCACCTCTGAGGGAACCTATACTGCAACAGCTTCATACAGGCCACAGTGGGATGGTTCGGATGAAGGAAATGGCAAGAAGCTACTTCTGGTGGCCAGGTCTCGATGGGAATATTGAGGAGAAGCCAAAACATGTTCCCCATGTCAAAGGGTCCGGAATGTTCCACAGCTGGCAACCCTACACCCCTGGGATTGGCCTGCAGAAGTTTGGCAGCGAGTACATGTGGATTTGGCCGGTCCTTTCGAAGAGAAGATGTTTATGGTGGTTGTAGACGCTCGTAGCAAGTGGCCGGAGGTCGCTGTGATGAGGTCTACCACGGCAGAGAAAACAATTGAGAAACTTGGTGAGATGTTCAGCCGTTATGGCTCACCGGAACAACTCGTAAGTGACAACGGTCCACAATTTGTATCACAGGAGTTTGCAACCTTCCTGCATGTGAATGGTGTCCAACACATCAGGTCTGCGCCCGATCATCCCTCTACTAACGGCCAGGCAGAAAGGTTTGTG
Organism: Somniosus microcephalus; assembly: GCF_052327205.1. Taxonomy (NCBI): domain Eukaryota; kingdom Metazoa; phylum Chordata; class Chondrichthyes; order Squaliformes; family Somniosidae; genus Somniosus; species Somniosus microcephalus. The sequence continues at coordinate 268,439,919 of NC_140994.1, read as the reverse complement.
CAAACTTTGAAGCACGCCTTGAAGGCATCGCAAGGTCAGGGCTCAATACACCAACGTCTGAACAGCTTCCTGTTGTCCTACAGGAACGAGCCGCATGCCATAACCAAAACTTCCCCCACTTCGCTCATGATGAAGAGGCAGTTGCGGACAAGTTTTGACTTACTCAAACCTCCAAGGGCAGAACAGGTTGTCCATTGTCAACAACAAGCTCAAGTTGAAAAGAGAGAGAAAAGAGCCAAGGAGAGACGGTTTCACCCTGAAGAGCACGTCCTAGCTCAAAACTACAACACTGGACCGAAATGGGTTCCTGCTACGGTGATCGCGCAGACGGGCCCTGTGTCTTACACGGTTGAGACTGCTGAGGACGTCGTCTGGAGAAGACACACAGATCAACTGTTGCTAGGAGCAGAGACAGCCACAGAGGCTCCAACGGCTGGTTGGCCTGAACTGTTTCCGGATGATACCGCAAACCAGCATCCTTTGCCACAGTGCTCTTCTCCAACACAGGAAGTCAAAGAGACTGTTCCACCTGTGCAAACTCCTGACTTTCGACTGACACAGGCACCTTCTCCATCCAGGCCTGTGTCAATGCCTACTGCTGTGGAAGCCAGCGATGACCGCCGGTATCCTGTCAGAGAGCGGCTGCCTCCAAGGCGCTTGGATCTGTAGGCTTAGTGACTTACCCACAAGACTGGGGCAGAATAAACCCCAGGGTAAAGTCAGGGTTTGAGGCAGTCTACCTCTACCCTAGGTTCGTTGAGTGCATTGAAAGTAACTTACCTGTTGAGGAATAATGTGGACCTTCCATTTAAGAGGGGAGGAAATGTTATGTATTGTGTGTTCTATTGTGTGTTCTCCTCCCACCTGTGGTGGCGCTGTCACAGGAGATAAATGGTTGGGTGTTCTCTGTTAAGTTTAGCTCTCTTTGTTCGGAACTTTCCAGAACTTCCTTTTATTATGTCCGTGTATAATTGAGACACGGACTGCAGGAGTTGATTATAACAAGTCTTTACTGAATGGAGACAACCTGGAAACTGAAACTACAGAAGCCTGCTAGGGCCTTTTATACAGGGGTGGTCACTGCCGGTACTGCAATCTGAGACCAGTTATTCCCTTAAAGGTACATATACAACAATTCCTCCTCTTTTAGATAAACAGTACATAACATTCATTTAACAACTAAATAATAACTAATTACAATTACAATTATGGTTGCTAGATACATTGGTTGAAGTTAAGCAATTATAAGTTCAGTCTTTGAGGAGGCTTCCTGATTCTGTCTGGATAATGCCTCTTTGGGATATCAGGTTCTTCTAGCAAGGTTGAGTCGGGATCAATGTCGTTGTTTGGTTCGTCTGCTTCCAATATCACCGATTCTGCGGTAGATGCAATTGGTACTTCGGTTTCATTGTCAGGTGTATCAGATCGTGGTGTGGAGTTGACGTTTTCCAGTGACTCTAGAATCTGGTCAGCATGGCGTCTTACAATGCTCTCCCCAACGTCCACGGTATACATTAGAGGTCCTTGCCGTGTACAGATCGTTCCTGGCTGCCATTTCTCTGTGCGGTAGTCCCGGGCCAAAACTGGTTGACCTATCTTAAAACTTCTGGTCGGCCTTTCATTCATATTCTGAAACTGCCTGTTCTCCACATCTCTTCTGACGTTCGGCTTAACCAAATCCAAGCGGCATCGTAGTCTTCGATTGAAGAACATCATGGCTGGAGTTTGGTTGGTAACCGCATGTGTTGCATTCCGGTAGGCAAACAAGAAGTTATCCACCTTGTGTTGTAGGGGTATCTCTTCATTACACATTGCCTTGATAGCCTTCTTGAATGTTTGAACAAACCTCTCAGCCAATCCATTAGTGGCTGGATGATATGGGGCGGATGTGTAATGCTTAACACCATTGTTCTTTAAGAACCTCCGGAACTCTTCAGACACAAACTGTGGTCCATTGTCAGAGCAAATCTGTTCAGGCAGCCCATTCCTGGCGAATATGGTTCTAAGACTGCGATAGTTTTTTCTGTGGTGGTTGAGGACATTTTTATTACCTCTGGCCACTTTGAATGTGCATCCACTGCAATTAAAAACATCGAGTCCATAAAGGGACCAGCAAAATCAATGTGCACCCTTTGCCATGGAGATGAGGGCCACTCTCATGGATGTAGAGGGGCTTGTGGTGGGGCGTTTTGGACCTTCTGGCATCCTGTACAGCTCTTGGTCATCTCTTCGATTTCTCTATCGATTCCCGGCCACCACACAAACGCTCTGGCTAAGTTCTTCATTTTTACCCCTCCCAGATGACCCTCATGAAGCTCATTGAGCACTCTATCCTTCAATTTGGGTGGAATTACTACTCTGGATCCACACATCAAGGTTCCTCTGCACACTGACAGCTGTTCTCTTCTCGGCGAGAATGCTGGCAGCAGTGGTTCGCCATGTGCTGGCCATCCCTTCACCATTAAATCATAGACCCAGGAGAGTGTCGGGTCATTTCGTGTTTCCTTTTCTATGTTTGCATTCGTCACAGTGAGACATTCGACTATAGTCGAGTGGAATAACTCCACTGGATCCACTGCCAGTTCTTCTTCCACCGTCGGCAACGGTAGGCGCGACAATCCATCAGCATTCCCATGCTGTTTAGTTCCTTTGTACTCGATGTCATATTGGTGAGCCCCTCGGAAAAGGGACCACCTCTGCAGCCGTTGTGCCGTCATTATCGGTACGCCCTTCTGAGGGTTGAAAATGGAGACGAGAGGTTGATGATCAGTTAGTAGAGTAAATTTCTGACCGTGCAGGTAGTGATTGAACTTCTTCACCCCCCACACCAGGCTGAGGGCCTCTCTGTCAATCTGGGCGTAGTTACGCTCGGCTGAAGTTAACGAGCGTGACGCAAAAGCTATCGGCCTCTCTGAACCATCAAGGAATTTATGTGACAGTACCGCCCCAATGCCGTAGGGAGACGCATCACACACCAGTCTTATCGGTAGTGATGGGTTGTAGTGAGCCAATACTTCTCTTGAAGTGATTAGGTCCTTACTCTTCTGAAAGGCCCGCTTGCATTCATCGCTCCATTTCCATGCTACTCCCGTTCGTAGTAGGGCGTTCAGTGGATGCAGAATTGTGGACAAATTCGGCAAAAACTTATGGTAGTAATTCACCAATCTGAGGAATGACCTCAGTTGCGACACATTTTCAGGCGCTGGAGCCTTAGCTACCGCTTCAATTTTGTCAGGGGACTTATGCAACCCCTCTTCATCAATCACGTGGCCACAATACGATATCTGTTTCTTAAAAAACTCGCACTTGGGGCGATTGGCTCGTAGCCCATGTTCACGTAGTCTAGTGAGCACCTGCTCTAGGTTGGCAAGGTGTTCACTTTCATCTTCACCTGTCACTAGGATGTCGTCCAAGTAACACTGAGTCCCCGGAATCCCTTGCAGGACTTGTTCCATCGCTCTTTGCCATATCGCCGGAGCTGATGCTACTCCGAATGCCAGTCGATTATACTGGTAAAGACCTTTGTGAGTGTTTATCATGAGATACTTCCTAGAGGATTCTTTAACCTCCATCTGCAAATATGCTTGAGCTAGGACAATTTTTTTTAAATGCTTCCCTCCAGATAGTGAGGCGAAGATATCTTCTATCCTTGGAAGAGGATATTGTACTGTGTGAAGGACTGGGTTCACCGTCACCTTGAAGTCCCCACAGATGCGAACCTTCCTTGGCTCTTCAGACTTATTGTTTAACGTTTTTTTCATGACAGGAACGATGGGTGTCGCCCACTCGCTCCAGTCTACCTTAGATAACACACCTGCATTCTCCAGATTCTCCAGCTCTGCCTCGACGGCTGGGCGAATTGCATATGGTACCGGTCTTGCTTTGAAAAACTAGGGAATTGCATTCTCCTCTATTTTTATCGAGACGGTTACGCCTTTAAGAGTGCCCAGTTCTTGTTGAAATACCTCTTTGGCGTCAGCTAAGATTGTTGACATTCGTCCAGGAGTGACGTCGTCATCCTTTTTACCAGCCACCGTCAGTGCCTGAATGGAGTGCCAGTCTAAACTTATCTTTCTGATCCATTCACGTCTCAATAACGGTGGTCCACCATCTTGCAGAATGTAGAGATACAATTTCCGTATTTTCTTGCCGTTGTATTCGACAGGTACCCTTATTTTTCCTCTGGGGTATACTTTTTGCCCCGTATACGTCCTCAAGACAATGGATGTCTCTCTCAAGGGTATGTGTGAGAATAGCCGCTCGTAGTCTCGTCGATTCATGACGGTTAGAGCTGAACCTGTATCCAATTCCATTTTGACTTGGGACCCTGCTATCGTGAGGGTGACCCAAATGGTTCGGTGATCCTCTTTTGCGATTACGTTGTGAGGTTTGAGACAGCTTAGTCTCTTGTTCCCAGATTCACTATCGCTCATCTGGTCTTCGGAACTGCTGTCCGTCATCTTTTGTACTTTCCTGTACGGTTCCTTAGTAGCCTTTTTGTTGTCGTTGGTCTTCTTCCCAGACCTGCAAACTCGTGCAATGTGTCCCATCTTTCCGCATTGCCTGCATATTTTGTCCTTGGACCAGCAGTCCTTCTGGTCATGGTTTGTTCTGCCGCAGCGATAACATTTTGCAAATCCCCATGTCATTTCGTGGGTGCCGTATTCCTGTGGCTTTTGTTGTATTTCCGCAGCTCCCCTTGCTGCTGCTTCGTACGATACTGCCACGCTGAAAGCCTTATCTAGCGTCAGCTCTTTCTCTGAGAGTAACCTCTTCTGGGTTCCTTCACTCAGGAGTCCACAGACAAATTTGTCCCGTAAGGTATCTGCCAGTCCTGCTCCGAACTGGCAGTGCTTTGATAGCTTGCGTAGTTCCGTAAGGTAATCAGCATTGCTCTCATTTTTATGCTGATTTCTCCTGTGGAATTTAAATCTTTCTGCTATCAGCAGCGATGTAGGATTTAGGTGTTCCTGTATGATAGCAACAATTTCATTAAAACTCTTCGCCTTCGGTTTGGCTGGAGTAATCAGGTCCCGCAATAGGCCGTACGTTCTTGCGCCTATTAAATTTAGCAATACCGATGCCTTTTTCTCATCGGCTATTTCGTTTGCCTCGCAATATACCTCGACTCTTTCCACATACGTGGTCCAGTCTTCTATTGCATTATCGAAGGCAGTGATATCGCCAGTTTTTGGCATCTTGAAAATCTAAGATGGCGCCTCCCGCGCTTTTCCTTCTTCCCCGCCGAGTTAAGATGGCGCCTCCCACGCTTTCCCGCCGCTGCCGCTGCTGTCAACGCTTTTGCTGGTGATTATATTTATTTTACTATCCTGTAATGGCGACGCCCTATGGTCTTCGCGCCTCCCCGATCGCTGCTGCCAACGCCGCTCTCCGCGGTATTTTATTTTTCTATCGCGCTTCAATATTTGCTCCGTTAATTGAAGAACCGTTCCCGTCATGGAGCGGACCCTCTGGGACACTTCCCTCCCTCTTCTTAGGTCCGAATGCTGCCCGGCTTCGAAGCACCGGCCGCGCCCTGAGTGCTCCACCCTCTCTCTCTCTCTTTGCTTCCCGACTCGCTGCCCGGCCCCGTTGCAGAGCCACCCAATCGAGCTCTAGCCCGCCGCAGCCCAGGAAGGATCAGTGCCCTACCTGCCACCAGCCCGATTAGCTGGGAAACCACAGACTGGAGAACCAAGCCTGGCTCTCGACAGTCTCTCCTGCAATTTTTTTCAATTCGATGATTTGGAGGGCGGTAGCCCACGGTCGACGCCCGTTTCTCGAGTTTCCTTGGATTATTTTTTTTTTCTTTCTTCTGGCTTCGACCTTCAATAACGTCATCTGAGGTGCTGCCGAGTTGCAGGTAAGTTCATTTCTTACTCGTCGCCAGTATTATGTCCGTGTATAATTGAGACACGGACTGCAGGAGTTGATTATAACAAGTCTTTACTGAATGGAGACAACCTGGAAACTGAAACTACAGAAGCCTGCTAGGGCCTTTTATGCAGGGGTGGTCACTGCCGGTACTGCAGTCTGAGACTAGTTATTCCCTTAAAGGTACATACACAACACCTTTCCTTCCAATAAAGCACTTCATGTTTGAATCTCTGAGTTCTGAGTCCTAAATTGTGTCTAGGTAGAAAGGTGCCGACACAACAGATAAATGTAGAGTGATGAAGTTGGTCAGGGGCAATCCAAGCCCGCAGACCAGGCAGGGTTGCACGCTGAAGGTTACTGAGTGGGGGAAGGACCTGGGGGTAAGGGTAGTTGAGCAGAGCCATGAGGCTATTTCAAAAACAAATAGGGTGTTAGGATATATTGCCAGGACAAATAAATATAAAACAAGAAACACTACCCTTTCTCTGTATAAGGCCACATCTACAACAACTTGCATTTATATAGCACCTTTAATGTAGTAAAACATCCCAAGGTGCTTCACAGGAGCGATTATCAAACAACATTGGACACCGAGCCACATAAGGAGATATTAGGGCAGGTGACCAAAAGCTCGGTCAAAGAGGTAGGTTTTAAGGAGTGTCTTAAATGAGGAGTGTAAGAAGTCACACAACTTTACCTGAAGAAGGAGCAGCGCTCCAAAAGCTTGTGATTTCAAATAAAGCTGTTGGACTATAACCTGGTGTTGTGTGACTTCTTACATTTGTCCACCCCAGTCCAACTCCGGCATCTCCACACCTTAAATGAGGAGAGAGAGGCGGAGAGGTTTAGGGAGGGAATTCCAGAGCTTGGGGCCCAGGTAACAGAAGGCACAGCCGCCAATGGTGGAGCGATGGAAATCGGGGATGGGCAAGAGGCCAGAATTGGAGGAGCGCAGAGATCTCAGGGGTTGTAGGGCTGGAGCAGGTTACAGAGAGAGGGAGGGGGCGAGGCCGTGGAGGGATTTGAAAACAAGGATGAGAATTTTGAAATCAAGGCGTTGCTTAACCAGGAGCCAATGTAGGTCAGCGAGCACAGGGAGGGTGATGGGTGGGAAGAACAGACTCGGCAGCAGTGAGTAAAGCAAAGCAGAGGTTGGAATGTGTTAAAAGACCAATGTGGAGCTGAAATAGTGAGGTGATCCCGCCACTTTATAAATCATAGGTGCAACCACACTCGGAATACTGGGTACAGTTCTGGTCGCCAGAGTACAGAGAGGATATTGCAGCTACTGAGAGGGATACAGAAGAGAGCAACCAGGATGATTGAGGGGATGGAGGGATTGGATCAGGAGGAGTGATGATTGTAAATTGGGCCGTATCCCCACTGGAATAGAGAAGGTTGAGGGGCGATGATTGCTGACTTTAGGATTCTAAAGGGATTGAATAATGTCGACTGTGACAAACTGTCTCACCATGTCCAGAACAGGAGATCCAGAGGACACGGCCCGCACTTGAAGGGGGTAAATACAAAGCTAATCTGCAGAATCAGTATTTGAGTGAGCGAGTGGTCAATCTATGGAGCAGTTTCAGTGAGCGAGTGGTCAATCTATGGAACAATTTCAGTGAGCGAGTGGTCAATCTATGGAGCAGTTTCAGTGAGTGAGTGGTCAATCTATGGAGCAGTTTCAGTGAGCGAGAGGTCAATCTATGGAGCAGTTTCAGTGAGCGAGTGGTCAATCTATGTGTATTGATTTCTTTGTGGGTTCAATGATGAGACATTTATGAAAGAGAATGTCTTTTAATCTAAAGTCTGTTCAACTCTTTATACAGCATTTCAGGAGACACCATGCTTGTGATGCATCTAGAACGAAACTGAAACTAAACCAAACTGCTTGTCTCTGTCACATGACCTCTGCTGGTCAGGCATAAGTAATCAATCAGGCAACTATGCTGGTAAGACATGATAATCAAACAGGCAAATAACATCACTATTTGCTGATATCATTACATCTCCTTTTCTTAAAACAAAAGTATTTTACTTTTAACTAACAACATGTTTTCTTTGTATTAATCTGCATTTTAATGGTAACACTTAATGAACTTACATTATCATTATCATGATCAAGGTTTTTTAACCTTGCTTTGTGTGTTCACATGAAATATGTAACTACACTAGAACTTGAAGAAAGAATAAGATAACATTACTTCCTTCTATAACAATAGTCCTTAACTTTGCTCAATGAGTCTCTCAGGAGGCTTCACGTGTCTTGAGGATTTTCTGATTGATTGTCCTTGAATCTGAGTTGTTGCCTCAGATGATTGGTTCTCAGCTGTGTGATCAGGTTGTTCAACAGTATCAGTCTCTTGACCTGCTGTGGCTGGTCCCATGAGAAGATCTCGACGATTTCTTCTCAGAACAGCACCCTCATCTGTCTGAATGGTGTATGATCTTGGTTGAACTTCACTCAGGACAGTTCCCTTCTGAGTCCATGTGTTTGTTTTGTCTTTCAACCTTACTTGGTCACCAGTGTGGAGTTCAGGTAGGTTTTGTGTTCCTCTGTCATAGTAGTACTTTTGCTTTTCTTTCTGTTGTTCTTTGAACTTTCACTTTGATTCCATGTATCTTTGGTCTGGGTCTAATTTTCTTAAAATCAGTCTCTGATATCACATTAACTTGTGCTCCAATATCCAATTTAAATGGAATGTGTATGTCATTCACTTTAGTGTCAACATCCAGTCTCTTTCTTCTTTTTTGTTTTCAGACACAACATCTACATTGAACTCCTCTATGTCACTTTCATCTACTGCATGGACCTTGTTTTGTTGCACTTGGTTCTTGCAGCAACGGGCATAATGGTTGTTTTTGTTGCAACTATTGCATTTTTTACCATATGCTGGACACTTTTTTGGTGGATGCTGTGTACCGCATCGACTACATGACTTTCGATTGTCCCTTTCATTTTCATTCGCTGGCCACGCCTCTTTTTTCACATTGGCGCTCGTTTTGTTAAACGGTTTGTATCCATTCTTTCTCACTGCATCCACGTTGCAGCTATTGTCACTGAACAGCTCCTTTGCCTGCGACTTCACAGTTTCTGTAGCCCTGCACAGTGCTATGGCTTATCCCAGGTCTAGATCTTGCTCTCTTAGCAGTCTTTCCCTTAGACCATTATCTGGAATACCACACACCAGTCTGTCTTTTATCAGCGAGTCTGTCAGTCCCCCAAATTCACACGATTTGCTTCTGTTTCTCAGTTCAGTCACATACTGATCAATAGCCTCACCCGTTTTCTGTACACATGTGAAAAATCTGTGCCTCTCAAACGTCACGTTACGTTTAGGTATGCAGTAGGCCTCAAACTGTTCCATTATTTTATCTAGTTTCATTTTGTCTCCATCAACAGCGAATGTGAAGTTATTATACACCTCCAGCGCTTCATCACCCACGACATGTAAGAACAGTGACGATTTCTTTTTATTACTTTTCTCGTCAGCTCCGATTGCCGCTAAATACAATTCCAAACGTTGTTTGAATCTCCTCCAATTTTCAGCCACATTACCTGTCAACTGAAGCGTCGCCGGTGGGTGTAAACCTTCCATTTTTTCACTTCGTTAGCTATTCTCTAATGGTAAGTAACGATGTTCTCTTTTGGCTTGCTAATATGTGGAGAGCTGATTTAACTTCAGATTTTTTCTCTTCATCTCTTTCAGTCGCTTCTGACACCATGTATTGATTTCTTTGTGGGTTCAATGACGTGACATTTATGGAAGAGAATGTCTTTTAATCTAAAGTCTGTTCAACTCTTTTATACAGCTTTTACAGGAGACACCATGCTTGTGATGCATCTAGAACGAAACTGAAACTAAACCAAACTGCTTGTCTCTGTCACATGACCTCTGCTGGTCAGGCATAAGTAATCAATCTGGCAACTATGCTGGTAAGACATGATAATCAAACAGGCAAATAACATCACTATTTGCTGATATCATTACACTATGGAGTGTAATGATAGCAGCAAATAGAGATGGTATTTGCCTGTTCGATTATGATGCCTTAATAGCATGATTGCATGTATTGATTGCTTGTGCCTGACCAGCAGAAGGCATGTGACCGAGAGAAGCAAGGCAGTGAGTTTAGTTTCGGTTTCGTTCTAGATGCATCACAGCATCGTGTCTCCTATAAAAGCTGTATAAAAGAGTTGAACAGACTTTAGATTAAAACTCATTCTCTTTCATAAATGTCTCATCATTGAACCCACAAAGAAATCAATACATGGTGTCAGAAGTGATTGAAAGAGATGAAGAGAAAACATCTGAAGTTAAATCAGCTCTCCACAAATTAGCAAGCCAAAAGAGAACATCGTTGCTTACCATTGGAGAATAGCTAACGAAGTGAAAAAATGGAAGGTTTACACCCACCGGCGATGCTTCAGTTGACAGGTAATGTGGCTGAAAATTGGAGGAGATTCAAACAACGTGTGGGGTTGTATTTAGCGGCAATCGGAGCTGACGAGAAAAGTAATAAAAAGAAATCGTCACTGTTCTTACACGTCGTGGGTGATGAAGCGCTGGAGGTGTATAATAACTTCACATTTGCTGCTAATGGAGACAAAATGAAACTAGATAAAATAATGGAACAGTTTGAGGCCTACTGCATACCTAAACGTAACGTGACGTTTGAGAGGCACAGATTTTTCACATGTGTACAGAAAACGGGTGAGATTATTGATCAGTATGTGACTGAACTGAGAAACAGAAGCAAATCGTGTGAATTTGGGGGACTGACAGACTCGCTGATAAAAGACAGACTGGTGTGTGGTATTCCAGATAATGGTCTAAGGGAAAGACTGCTAAGAGAGCAAGATCTAGACCTGGGAAAAGCCATAGCACTGTGAAGGGCTACAGAAACTGTGAAGTCGTAGGCAAAGGAGCTGTTCAGTGACAATAGCTGCAACGTGGATGCAGTGAGAAAGAACGGATACAAACCGTTTAACAAAACGAGCGCCAATGTGAAAAAAGAGGCGTGGCCAGCGAACAAAAATGAAAGGGACAATCGAAAGTCATGTAGTCGATGCAGTACAAAGCATCCACCAAAAAAGTGTCCAGCATATGGTAAAAAATGCAATAGTTGCAACAAAAACAACCATTATGCCCGTTGCTGCAAGAACCAAGTGCAACAAAGCAAGGTCCATGCTGTTGTGTATGTAACCTGTTCCACCTTAAGAGAGCTTAAGCCTGTTCCACCTTAAGAGATGTACTACTTTCTCAGGCTGCTGTAGACGTAATACCGGGGGTGAACACACCGGTATATAAGCACTGTGCAGTAATCTTGTATTCAGTATAGTCCCTACCTCCAACCAGTAAAGACCTGTTTTTATTGTTACTCATTAGTCTGTGTCTTAATGAACTAAATAATTCACAGACTTAACACTGGCGACGAGTCAGGTTCTTACCCTGCGGCAGTTATTCCACGGCGGTTGAAGAGAGGTTTCAAACCTCACCACCCCACTGGAAGCGACAGGCATTAGGACCCTGAAGCCTCCATCAGCTTGTGAACCGGAGTAGAAGACAGGGCTGGGGAAGACAGAGGTACAGGGCGATAGCGATCGGCAGATAAGGGCCGGGCCGCTTTCAAATCGATCGCATCTGCGATAAGGGCGCGAGAGCCGCTTCGAGCGGGAGGCGTTTCAAGCCAGCGATCGCACTCCAGATAAGGGTCGAGAGCCGCTTCGGTCGGGAGCCGCTTCGCGATCAGCGATCGCATAAAAGATAAGGGCCGCACTCGGGCTTACAGACAGCGTCGGGGGACGGGTGAAGACCACCAAACGCGGGAAAACCGCCATCTTGGGAGCGGAGGACGACGACAAAGAGTGGGAAGCCGCCATCTTGTGTAACATAAAATTCCAACAAAATTGTAACAATGCCTAAACACGGGAATATTGGCACCTTTGATAGTGACATCGAGGATTGGGCCATATATGTAGAACGAGTAAAAAATTATTGTAAGGCCAATAAAATTCGTGAGCAAGATAAAGCACTAACATTATTAAATTTAATGGGTGCGAAGACATACGGGCAATTGAAACACCTGTTATCACCAGATGAACCGGCGGATAAGACGTTCGATGAGATTGTTACTGTCCTGAAAGATCATCTAAACCCCACGCCGCTGATGCTAGCGGAACGATTTAAATTTTATGACAGAAGGCAACTACAGCATGAAAGCAATGCTGAATATTTGCTGGAATTGCGTAAATTAGCGAAATATTGTCAGTTTGGAACGGGACTGACAGATGCACTACGAGACAAATTTGTGTGTGGTTTATTTAAACAAGATACACAAAAGCGACTGCTCAAGGAGAATGAGCTGATGCTTGAGAAGGCGGTCACTATGGCAGCAGCACACGAAGCCGCAGCGAGAGGCACGGCAGTAATGCAGCTACGGTCACCGGAGCTCAGTGCACACAAATTGGGTGTGAGTTCTGTTAAATGTTATCGTTGTGGAAAGACAACGCATGATCAGAACCAGTGTTGGTTTGAAAACCAAGAATGCAGAACATGTGGTAGGCTTGGACATATAGCTAGAGTATGCAGGTCAGGGAAGAAGACCAGCAACAAGAAGTCACCGCAAGGGAAATACGCAAAGGTACACAAGGTGGCCGAACAGGAGTCTGATTCAGACGCTAGCAGTAATGAACTGGCTGGCTTAAGCAGTATTGAACTGGCTAGCTTAAGGGTACTCAACGTTAGTAAGGGTGCAGACCTCCAGACAATTTGGGTTACTCTTCAGATAGAAGGAGTCCAAGTAAAAATGGAATTGGACACTGGATCGGCATTGTCGGTCATGAATAAGAAAGATTACAGAAGGTTATTCCAACATATTCCCCTACAGGATACGGAGATTATATTGACAACCTACACGGGGCAGAGAGTGTACCCCATCGGGACAATAAAGGTTGCAGTGGCCAACAAGGGCGAAGGAAGTCAAATAATGGACTTATATGTGCTACCGGAGGGAGGTCCACCACTACTAGGCCGGGAGTGGTTTAGAAACATAAATATGGACTGGCATTCGCTAAAAGCCATAAAGAGTGAGAACTCGGTGCAGATAATCAGCCCAGACTCTAGAACTGATGATGGTAAGACCAACCCATGTGCAAAAGACAAAGTTTCAGCACAGAATTCCACTGAGCAACAACAACATAGTTTAACAGAGAATTCTGAGTCTGTCAAGTCTACTGATATGCACATTTTTGAGGGACACTGGGCTCGAACTCAACTCCATTTCAAACTACAACAGCAATTAGAACAAATGATTCGCCGTTTTGAGCAAGAGATGAATGAAATAAAAAAGTTCTTTGTTACAGAGTGGGAGAATCTGGAAAGGCAACAGAAGCAACTGAGGGAGAAAATGGAGCAGGAGCACACCAACCATCTGCGCGAGGAGGCCGAACGAATCAAAGCTGATTCAGGTTCTGAAGGTGCGTGCCATAATCTGGTGTCAGAAGAGTTAACGGTCAGCCAACTCCTTCATATGCTGAGGGACAAGACTCTGAAATGGGAAAAACTTGAACACGAGCTGCGATCTTCAAAGGAAAAGGGTTCGGAGCTCTCAAAAGTCATTGAGATGGCTGATGTGACGACACAGACTGAAACGACTGCAACAGAGCAGCCATTGGATGCCAAAAGTACGCTGACTCACGTCAATGTAGAACAACAGACCACTGAAACAGCTGCTCCGGTAGAGGGATTGCATAGTCCGATCAATCAATCTCCAAAGGAAGTTGAAGTATTAAAATCACAAATGAGGTCACTAGTAAACGACTTGCTGAAAGCCCAGAAAAAGCTGGATGCAGAGGTACACATGAAGAAGTCTCTTCAGGAAAGATGTCTGGATTTGGAACAAGAGCTGGCTAACGTCCAGCTGGGTATGGAGGAAATAGACGACCCTCTCACTGGTCTAGCTCAGGACGACACCGAATATTACCATGACCTGGTGGATGACACCGAATATTACGATGTCCTGTCCTGCCCAGCTTGTAACTTCGACTCCCAAAGTGCAGAAATCATGGAGGAGCACCAAAAGTCTACGGAACATCGGGAGAAGCTGGCTCTACGACGGAAACAGGAGGAAGAGAAGGAGGAACTGCGCATGCAGCTGGCAGCTGTGGCAGCTGACAATGGAGCCCAGAGAGTCTCCAAGAAGCAGAAAAGGAAAAGTAAAAACAGAAGATGACCCATCTGAACCATTATCACCTCTACCAGATCACACACGTGGTCCCTCCGAACGGAGCCAAATCAGTTCGGAAGTTCAAGCTGTTAAATCCATGAAAGGACTATTGAATGAGTAACGTGAACCGACTACACCACAGAGATTGAATCTGTGAACTGTTTTCCGCAGAGACTGAATCTGTGATATGTTACGTTAAACATGAAGTTATATATGTATATATGTTATTACGTTATGTTAAATGGGGGGATGACTATAAAGCTAAGAAGGGAGGAGTGTTGTGTATGTAACCTGTTCCACCTTAAGAGAGCTTAAGCCTGTTCCACCTTAAGAGATGTACTACTTTCTCAGGCTGCTGTAGACGTAATACCGGGGGTGAACACACCGGTATATAAGCACTGTGCAGTAATCTTGTATTCAGTATAGTCCCTACCTCCAACCAGTAAAGACCTGTTTTTATTGTTACTCATTAGTCTGTGTCTTAATTAACTAAATAATTCACAGACTTAACACATGCAGTAGATGAAAGCGACATAGAGGAGTTCAATGTAGATGCTGTGTCTGAAAACAAAAAAGAAGAAAGAGACTGGATGTTGACACTAAAGTGAATGACATACACATTCCATTTAAATTGGATACTGGAGCACAAGTTAATGTGATATCAGAGACTGATTTTAAGAAAATTAGACCCAGACCAAAGATACATGGAATAAAAGTGAAAGTGACAGGATACTCAAGTACTGATATACCAGTGAAAGGAAGATACATTGTCAAAGTAACACACAAGGACAGAGAGCACACGCTAGCATTAATCGTGGTGCCAAAGGATGTGCAAGCCATACTAGGTTTAAAAGCCTGTGAGAGACTGAACCTGGTAAAGAGAGTCCTCGTTGTGGAAAGCGAAGGAGAGACAGTCTATGATGAACTCATGAAAGAGTACAATGACCTATTTAAGGGTCTAGGCTGCATTCCAGGAGAACACACGATCAGAGTAGATAAAAGTATGACACCGGTCATACATCCATGCAGAAAAGTTCCGTTTGCTCTTCAAAAGCAACTGAAGGCAGAGTTGGACAGGATGGAAAGCCTGAACGTGATTCAGAAGATAGATGAGCCAACTGAGTGGGTGAGTTCCCTCGTCGTAGTGGACAAAAAGAATGGAAAGCTCAGAATTTGCCTGGATCCAAGAGATCTAAACAGAGCAATAAAGAGAGAGCACTTCAAGCTTCCTACACGTGAGGAAATCATGGCACAGTTTGCAAATACAAAATATTTCAGCAAGTTAGATGCATCATCAGGATTTTGGCAGATGAAGCTGGACGAAGCAAGTTCAAGACTGTGCACGTTCAACAGTCCATTTGGCAGATACAGATTCCTAAGGTTACCATTTGGCATTGCCTCAGCTCCTGAAGTGTATCACAAGACTATCCATATGATCTATGAGCACCTGGAGGGAGTTGATACATCAATGGATGACATCATAGTATGGGGAACCACGAGAACTGAGCATGACGAGAGACTGAAAAAAGTGCTGGAAGCAACAAGGAAAGCAAACCTGAAGCTGAATAGAGAGAAATGCCAGCTCGGGGTGACAGAACTGACATTCGTGGGAGATATCCTTAGCAGTGAGGGCATCAGACCAGATCCCAGAAAGGTGTCCGCCATTGAGAATATGCCAAAGCCACAATGCAAAAAGGACGTGCAGAGGTTTAATGGAATGATCAACTACATGGGGAAATTCATATCCAACCTCTCAGAAAAGATGGCGCCACTGAGAAGACTAACTGAAAAGAACATAGAATGGGAATGGAATCATGAGCATGAGAAGTCATGGAGCGATCTAAAGAAACTGCTCACAGAGGAACCAGTTCTGAGGTTTTATGACCCAGCGAGACCCATCAAGATATCATCAGATGCATCACAGAGTGGGCTCGGTGCCGTTCTTCTGCAACAATATGACTACTGGCAACCTATTGCATATGCATCGCGCTCAATGACAGACGCGGAGACACGATATGCTCAAATAGAAAAGGAGCTGCTCAGCATCACATATGCCTGTGAAAGATTTCACCAGTTTGTGGCAGGACAAGCAATCAGTGTAGAGACTGACCATAAGCCCTTGATTGCATTGTTCCAAAAGCCACTAAATAGTTGTCCGCTTAGAATACAAAGAATGATGATCAGGCTGCAACGCTATACACTGAATGTTGCGTACACACCGGGTAAGCTGATGTATACAGCAGACACGTTGTCCAGAGCTGTTGACCCAAGTGAGCCCGCAAACACCACAATGGATGACAAAGTGAACGCCTACGTGGACATGATCACAAGTGAACTGCCCATAGCAGATGCAAAAATGGAGCTCATAAAGACTGAGACAAACAAAGATGAAACAATGAGACGACTGAGAAAAAGCATCTTGGATGGATGGCCCAACATGAAGCAAGACTGCTCACCTGATATAGCAGAGTACTGGAACTGCAGGGCGGAACTATCAGTGGTCGAAGACATCATCTACAAAGGAAGTAAAATAGTTATCCCAAAGAGTCTGAGAAGAGAGATGCTAAAAAAGATCCATGGAGGACATCTGGGAATCGAAAAGTGTAAGAAAAGAGCACGAGAGGTGATGTACTGGCCACGAATCAACCAAGATGTGACAAATGAGGTGTCAAACTGCACAATATGCCTGAAATATCGAGCAAGCAATCCGGTAGAACCACTAAAGCCACACCCAGCACCAGACAGACCTTACCAGAAGGTAGGCGCTGACCTATTCGTATGTCAAGGGAAGGACTATCTTGTAGTCACAGACTATTACTCCCTGTATCCAGAGGTTTGTAGACTGCACACCGCCACTGCAGATGCTGTGATAACATGTATGAAAGCCATATTCTCCAGACATGGCGTGGCAAGCGAGGTCTTCACAGACAATGGACCTCAGTTTTACAATGCAAGTTTCCGACACTTTGCCAAAGAGTGGGACTTTGTCCACACAACGTCAAGTCCTCACTATCCACAGTCCAATGGACTAGTGGAAAAATCGGTCCAGACAGTGAAAAGACTGATGTACAAGGCAAAAGACAGTGGAACTGACTTCTACCAGAGCATGCTTGTATACCGCACAATGCCGCTCGAGTGTGGTATGTCACCAGCCCAACTCCTGATGGGACGTCGGCTAAGGTCAAACCTACCCATCCCAGAGAACCTCCTGAAAACAAAAGAGGGGGAGAAAGTGAGGAAGTTCAAAGAACAACAGAAAGAAAAGCAAAAGTACTACTATGACAGAGGAACACAAAACCTACCTGAACTCCACACTGGTGACCAAGTAAGGTTGAAAGACAAAACAAACACATGGACTCAGAAGGGAACTGTCCTGAGTGAAGTTCAACCAAGATCATACACCATTCAGACAGATGAGGGTGCTGTTCTGAGAAGAAATCGTCGAGATCTTCTCATGGGACCAGCCACAGCAGGTCAAGAGACTGATACTGTTGAACAACCTGATCACACAGCTGAGAACACATTATCTGAGGCAACAACTCAGATTCAAGGACAATCAATCATAAAATCCTCAAGACACGTGGAGCCTCCTGAGAGACTCATTGAGCAAATTTAAGGACTATTGTTATAGAAGGAAGTAATGTTATCTTATTCTTTCTTCAAGTTCTAGTGTATTGACATATTTCATGTGAACACACAAAGCAAGGTTAAAAAACCTTGATCATGATAATGATAATGTAAGTTAATTAAGTGTTACAGTTAAAATGCAGATTAATACAAAGAAAACATGTTGTTAGTTAAAAGTAAAATACTTTTTGTTTTAAGAAAAGGAGATGTAATGATATCAGCAAATAGAGATGGTGTTTGCCTGTTCGATTATGATGCCTTAATAGCATGATTGCATGTATTGATTGCTTGTGCCTGACCAGCAGAGGGCATGTGACCAAGAGAAGCAAGGCAGTGAGTTTAGTTTCGGTTTCGTTCTAGATGCATCACAGCATCGTGTCTCCTGTAAAAGCTGTATAAAAGAGTTGAACAGACTTTAGATTAAAACTCATTCTCTTTCATAAATGTCTCATCATTGAACCCACAAAGAAATCAATACATGGAGCAGTTTCAGTGAGCAAGTGGTCAATCTATGGAGCAGTTTCAGTGAGCGAGTGGTCAATCTATGGAGCAGGCTCCCTCGGGAGACGGTGGAAGCAGTTAGTGTCATGTGTCAGCTGTGGCTCACTGGGTAGAACTCCTCAGCTCTGAGTCAGAAGGTTGAGGGTTCCATTCGCACTCCAGAGACTTGAGCACAAAAACTGAAGGAGCGCTGCACTGTTGGAGAGGCAGTACTGAGGGAGTGCTGCACTGTCGGAGGGTCAGTACTGAGGGAGAGCTGCACTGTCGGAGGGGCAGTACTGAGGGAGAGCTGCACTGTCGGAGGGGCAGTATTGAGGGAGAGCCGCACTGTCGGAGAGGCAGTACTGAGGGAGTGCTGCACTGTCGGAGGGTCAGTACTGAGGGAGAGCTGCACTGTCGGAGGGGCAGTATTGAGGGAGTGCCGCACTGTCGGAGGGGCAGTACTGAGGGAGCGCCGCACTGTCGGAGGGGCAATACTGAGCGAGTGCCACACTGTCGGAGGGGCAGTACTGAGGGAGTGCTGCACTGTCAGAGGGGCAGTACTGAGGGAGTGCAGCACTGTCGGAGGGACAGTACTGAGGGACTGCTGCACTGTCGGAGGGGCAGTACTGAGGGAGTGCCGCACTGTCGGAGGGGCAGTACTGAGGGAGTGCCGCACTGTTGGAGGGGCAGTACTGAGGGAGTGCCACACTGTCGGAGGGCAGTACTGAGGGAGTGCAGCACTGTCGGAGGGGCAGTACTGAGGGAGCACTGCACTGTCGGAGGGTCAGTACTGAGGGCGCGCTGCACTGTCGGAGGGGCAGTACTGAGGGAGCGCCGCACTGTCAGAGGGGCGGTACTGAGGGAGCACCGCACTGTCGGAGGGGCAGTACTGAGGGAATGCCGCACTGTCGGAGGGGCAGTACTGAGGGAGCGCTGCACTGTCGGAGGGGCAGTACTGAGGGAGCGCCGCACTGTTGGAGGGCTAGTACTGAGGGAGCGCTGCACTGTCAGAGGGGCAGTACTGAGGGATTGCTGCACTGTCGGAGGGTCAGTACTGAGGGAGCGCTGCACTGTCGGAGGGGCAGTACTGAGGGAGCGTTGTCTCGACCTCCAAGTGAGGTCGAACTCCAAAACATTGTCAACACCTTCACCGGAGCCTACGAGAGCATGGGCCTTACACTAAACATCCGTAAGACAAAGGTCCTCTACCAACCTGCCCCCGCCACACAGTACTGCCCCCCGATTATCAAAATCCACAACAAGGCCTTGGACAACGTGGACCACTTTCCATACCTCGGGAGCCTACTGTCAACAAGGGGAGACGTTGAAGATGAAGTCCAACACCACCTTCAGTGTGCCAGTGCAGCCTTCGGTCGCCTGAGGAAGAGAGTGTTTGAAGACCAGGACCTCAAACCCGGCACTAAGCTCATGGTCTACAGAGCAGCAGTGATACCCGCCCTGCTATATGCCTCAGAGACATGGACCATGTACAACAGGCACTTCACAGCATTGGAGAGGTACCACCAACGCTGCCTCCGCAAGATCCTGCATATCTATTGGCCGGATAGGCGCACCAACGTCAGTGTTCTCGCTCAGGCCAACATCCCCAGCATTGAAGCTTTGACCACGCTTGATCAGCTTCGATCGACGGGTCACATCGTCCACATGCCCGATACGAGACTCGCAAAACAAGCGCTCTACTCGGAGCTCCGACACGGCAAGAGAGCCCCAGGTGGGTAGAGGAAACGCTTCAAGGACACCCTCAAAATCTCCTTGAAAAAGTGTAACATCCCCACCGACACCTGGGAATCCCTGGCCCAAGACCGGACAAAGTGGAGGAGAAGCATCTGTGAAGGCGCCGAACACCTCGAGTCTCTTCGCCGGGAGCAAGCGGAAGCCAATCGCAAACAGTGGAAGGAGCACACGTCAACCCAAGCACCCCACCCACCCGCCCCTTCAACCACCGTCTGCCCCACCTGTGACAGAGACTGTAGGTCCCGCATTGGACTCATCAGTCACCCGAGAACTCATTTTTAGTGTGGAAGCAAGTCAGCCTCGGTTCCGAGGGACTGCCTAAGAAGAAGAAGAAGACTGAGGAAGCGCTGCACTGTCGGAGGGGCAGTACTGAGGGAGTGCCGCACTGTTGGAGGGGCAGCACTGAGGGAGCGCCGCACTGTCAGAGGTGCCGTCTTTCGGATGAGACATTAAACTGAGGCCCCGTCTCTTCTCTCAGGTGTTCGTAAAGGTCCCATGGCCAATATTGGAAGAAGAGCAGGGGAGTTCTCCCCAGTGTTCTGGGGTCAATATTTATCCCTCAATCAACATACCAAAAACAGATGATCTGGTCATCATCACATTGCTGTTTGTGGGAGCTTGTTGTGTGCAAATTGGTTGCTGTGTTTCCTACATTACAACAGTGACTACACTTCAAAAAATAAGTATTTCATTGGCTGTAAGGCACTATATAAATGCACAAGCAGCACGGTGGCATAGTGGTTAGCACTGTTGCCTCACAGCGCCAGGGACCTGGGTTCAAATCCGGCCTCGGGTGACTGTCTGTGTGAAGTTTGCACATTCTCCCCGTGTTTGCGTGGGTTTCCTCCGGGTGCTCCGGTTTCCTCCCACAGTCCAAAGATGTGCGGGTTAGGTTGATTGGCCATGATAAAAAAAATTGGCCCTTAGTGTTAGGGGAGATTAAATACGTGGGGTTACGGGGATAGAGCTTGGGTGGGATGGCTGTCGGTGTAGGGACCGAGTGCTAGGGTTTGGATGATCAGCCATGATCTCGTTGAATGGCGGAGCAGGCTCGAAGGGCTGAATGGCCTACTCCTGCTTCTATGTTTCTATGCAAGTCTTTCTTCCTTTTTGATTCATTGAGATGCAAATCAGAAAATGCCAGTTTGGGATCCAGTATCTGAGTCGTTTGAGATGTGACGTGTGGGGAGTGTAGCGAGCTCGGGAGGAACAGGTGACTTTGGACCTTTGGTTCCCCAAGCTCTCCACCACTGGGGGTTTTCCTCGCCTCATGTCTGGGTCTGCTGTAGACTCATGGATAGAGATTGATCGCTGTGATTGGTCAACCACTCCATTATCGTTGGATCATGGGACTGCCAGGATGGTAGAAGGCAAACTAGATGGACCGTGGCTCTTTGTTCGTCCAGCGATTCCTATGAAAAGAAGGTAAATCTATGTTAAGGTGTTTATAGATGAACATTAGATGTATTAAGATGGTGGATCTGGAGGCTGTTGTGGCCGTCGTGGACTCTGATGTGGTGGATATTCCAGTAACATGATGAAATCCCGTGGAGAGAAGTTTAGACCAAACTGGTTGAGATAGAAACAGAGACAGAAAGACAGATGGAGACAGACAAGTAGAGAAAGTAGAGAGAGAGAGAGAGAGACAGAGAGAGAGAGAGAGACAGAGAGAGAGAGAGAGAGACAGAGAGAGAGAGACAGAGACAGAGAGAGAGAGAGAGAGAGACAGAGAGAGAGAGACAGAGAGAGAGAGACAGAGAGAGACAGAGAGAGAGAGACAGAGAGAGAGAGAGAGACAGAGAGAGAGAGAGAGAGACAGAGAGAAATTAAGAATAGTCTTGGGGGAAGGAGACAGACCATATCTTGGTGCCCAATATGTAACAACATGTCACAGCCTGAGGAACAGTGAGTGACTAACGAGCACACCCATAGCATATATACTCTAAAAATGTTTAAATCAATACAGAATGTACCCAACGACTGTTTAAATTAATACTGAATGTACCCAATGAGGGTCAACGACTGTTTAAATTAATACTCTCTGTACACAACGAAGGTCAAAATTGTTTGACACCTACAGAATGTTGGAAACCTGTACTCTTTTGTTATGTAAGCTTTGGCAATATGGTTCCCTGTAAACTTTCATGCCAATAAAGCATTTGAATTTGAATTTGAATTTGAATTTGAATTTGATTTGAGAGACAGAGAGAGAGAGACAGAGAGAGAGAGACACAGAGGGAGAGAGAGAGAGAGAGAGAGAGAGAGACAGAGAGAGAGAGACAGAGAGAGACAGAGAGAGAGAGAGAGAGACAGAGAGAGAGAAAGAGAGAGAGAGACAGCGAGAGAGAGGGAGAGACAGAGAGAGAGAGAGAGACAGAGAGAGAGAGACAGAGAGAGAGAGACACAGAGGGAGAGAGAGAGACCAGTTTCATTTTAGTTAAAGTTAGTTCGGAAAAAGTTTAATTTTATTTAAATTTAGTTCGAAAAAAACCTGAAAAAAGAACAACAAACCCGCGAGGAAAAGGAATAGAAACCCGAGAGAAACGATAAACTACCCGAACCAAGAGCCTGTGAGAGAAAGAGAAAGATAAGCCTTTAAGAGCAACTATATCAAAGATGAACCCCTGAAAAACTCCCAATTTTGGACCTAAAAGTGGGCTAAGGTGGAACACGACACAAAAAAGAGAAAAAAAAAGTTATCTATCTGAGACAAAAAACAAACGACTACAATGAGCAGGGAAATGATATATCCTGAGCAATGCACAAAAAATAATGCAAAGGAAAAATACAAGTACACAACACTAAAAAATAACCCAGAGATCCTCTACGTTGACTATACCACACACAAAGGGACTAAGCTGAAGAACAACCTCATATTCTACACCGAATACGTCACCTCCTGGAAGGAGACTTTACAAAAACACTACACATACGTCTCCAGTGAAGGTATTGGCAGTGGAGGCAGACTGAAAATATGTAAAGATGGAAACCTAGATAAAGATGACCCCCTGCTAACCATAAGCTACTACAACAAAAATAGAAAGATCATGATACAGGGGAATGTGGAAAATCTGGACTCCTTCGAAAAGGAATTCCCCCAGTTGAAAACTAAGGCAGACACAAAGAGGACCAATGGACAGGAAGCAAAAGAGAGTCGAACAGAGGATGATGAGAGCCAAGTGGAGGAAGAAGAAGAGAGACCAGCAGAGGAAAACACCTCCCTGTCCATCTCCACCCCCCCACACCTCTCAACGAAAACAAAATGAATCACAGAATCACAGAAACCCCACAGTGCAGATAGAGGCCATTTCGGCCCATCGAGCCTGCACCGACACATATCCCACCCGATCCCCGTAACCCCACGTATTTAATCCCCCTAACACTAAGGGTCAATTTATCATAGCCAATCAACCTAACCCGCACATCTTTGGACTTTGAAAGAGAATCTGGCCAAACTAGAACTTGATTTCAACGAATACAGAGAAACACTGGCCAAGAATTTGAAGGAGGAATTCAAACAGCTAAAAACGGAACACGAGTCCACCATCCACAAGCTGAGAAAGACCATAGAGGAGCAAAGAAATGAGATCAAAGAACTCCGTACTCAACTAAACAAAACGAAGGAGACCGTAGAAAGGCTCAGCAGGCAACACAAACCTCTTAAGGTCCAAAAACCTGAGGACACAAAAACAACACACACAAGGACACAGAACCCGCCGGATGCCACCCCACACGAAGACACACCGAAAGCCACAAACCCCGCTGCAACCAGCCCTCAGTCGAGTCATGCCCAGACTACTGCTACCCAGTCCTCACACACAGGAACACAAAAACCGTCAGATACCCCCCCAAACGAGGACACACCGAAAGCCCCAAACCCCGCTCCTGCCACACAACATATCCCAGAAACCCAGCCAACAACCAGCCACCAGGCGAGTCCTACCCAGACTACTGTTACCCAGTCTGAAAAACCAGCCCCTCAGGCGGTCCTGCTGACCGACTCCAACGGAAAGTTTCTGGACCCCCAGAGGCTGTTCCCAGACCATCAAGTCCTGAAAAAATGGTGCAGCAACACAGACCAAGCAATGAAGATCCTGAACAAAGAATCCCTTGGAAGCCCCAAATGGATTGTGATCCACACAGGCATGAACGACCTACGCACCCTACAGGAAGGCACTGCTAGGGCGGTGAGCAGGATGGCGGAAAAGGCCAGCAGGGAATTCCCCGAGGCGCGGATCGTGATCTCCACACTACTGCCCAGAAAGGACACCCCAGCCTATATAATCCACAACACCAACAGGGAGATCGACACGAGATGTTCTGTCTTCCCCAACGTCTCCCTGGCCCATCATCCAAACATCAACACAAGGGACCTCTATGACGAAATACATCTACTCAAACAGCGGATGTGGGTCTTCGCAAGAAACCTCATAAACACTGCCAAAAGACGCAGCCCTCCCACCCCCTCTACCACTGGGAGCCCAAACAGGACCACCAATGTCCCCCACCCCCCTATACAAAACCAACAACAGAACCGTGCTTTTATACCTGACCCAAGACCCCCCTCTAGACCACAGACTGTAGACCAAGAACTGAGAAAGATCATGACGATGCTGAACAGTCTGATAGAAAGCCGGAGAAATTATTAATATTGTTATTTATCATTATCATTATTGTTATCTTATCAGTATTATTACTATTATTAGATAGCTATATGTGCATGCCTCATGAAATTTATACTAAATCATCATTTAGCATTATAGAAAATAGTGTTTCCACACTCATCCCACAAAATAGGTCCATTTTATTTCGTTTTTTTGAACTATATAAATGCGTTCTTTCCACATAAGCTGCTGGAACATCCAGGGCCTCCGCTCCTCAACTTTTGGGATGAAGAGTACAGACCCTGAATTCCTAAAAGCTATAAAAGACATTGATATAATTGTGCTAACAGAAACATGGTGCCAAAAGGGCGTGCCGACCCACTGTCCTCCAATGTACCATGAAATCATTGTGCCCTCAGTAAAGAACACTAAAACACGCAAGGGCAGAACCTCCAGGGGAATATTGGTGTGGTATAAGGGAGAACTGGACAAACACATCTCACCGGTAAAACAGGGAAAATCACACGTATGGCTAAAACTAGATAAAAATATAGGAATAGCAAAAAAAGATGTTTACTTATGTGCGATCTACATACCTCCAATAGAATCGCCATATTTCAAAGAGGAGTTATTTGATACTCTCCACATGGAAATCAGCCATTTCCAGGCCCAAGGAAAGGTGATAATATGTGGGGACCTAAATGCAAGGACCGGTTGTGAACCTGACTTCATAGACCCACAGGGAAACAACCATGTGTTTGGCCAGACCCCTTTAGATGTCACACCAGCCATCGCAAATCGGAACAACCTTGATCGTGAAATAAATAAAAGCGGTAGGGAGGTAGTGCAACTCTGCCAAGCCTTAGGCCTGTACATAGTTAACGGTAGGTTCAGAGGGGACTCCCTAGGGAGACTCACATACTCCTCAACTCTTGGGTCTAGTGTGGTGGACTATACAATCACTGACCTGGACCCCTGCGATATCAACTCATTCACTGTCAGGCAGCAAACCCCCCTCTCAGACCATAACCAAATAAATATGTACCTTAAACTTTCTGCCCAAACTACAGACACAAAAAAGGAACCCAGTAAGCTCCATAAAATAAACCAGACATACAGATGGGCCCCAGACAGTGGAGAAAAATTCATCACAGCACTAAAGTCACCTGATCTCACAAGTAAAATATCAAAATTTAAAGAAAACCCATACGAGATCACCAGAGATGGTGTAAACATGGCCATAGAGGATATAAATATGATCTTCCATGAGGCAGCTGTAAAAGCCGACCTTGTGAAACAGAAGAGGAAGCGTCACAAAAGACAAAATAAAAATAAGAAATGGTTTGACCACGAATGCAAAAATGCCAGAAAAGACCTGAGAAAAATATCAAACCAAAAGCATCGCCAACCAAACAATCCGGACCTACGTACTAGATACAATGAAACCCTCAAAAGATATAAACACACCATTAGGAACAAAACACAAAACTATACCCACAAAATACTCGAAGAAATTGAAAACTCCACCAATCCAAAACAATTCTGGGAAATGTGGAATAACCTGAGTACAACACAATTGCAAGCATTACCAATCCAAGATGGCGACATCTGGAGAACACATTTTGAAAACCTCTACAAAGACATCCCAATAAACGAAACAAACCCAAGTCAACATCAGGTCACAGAAAAACTCCACACATTAGAAGCAACAATTAAAGACAACCAAAACCCTCTAGACTCCCCAATCACATGGAAAGAACTGGCCACAAAAACAAAATCTCTCCACCTAAAGAAAGCCTGTGGCCCAGACAACATCAAAAATGAAATGCTCAAGTTCAGCAATATGGAGATGCAGGGTGCGGTACTCAAATTATTCAACATCATATTACGTTCAGGCTGTTTTCCCGATATCTGGTGCCAAGGACTAATCTCCCCCATATATAAAAGTGGAAACAAATCAGACCCAAACAACTACCCCGGCATCTGTGTCAACAGTGGTCTAGGGAAGTTATTCTGCAGTATTCTAAATAGTAGATTACTTGATTTTCTTAACAAACATAATATCCTCAGAAAAAACCAAATAGGCTTTCTTCCAAAACACCGCACCGCCGACCATATCTATACCCTTCACACCCTCATTGAAAAACATATACACCAAACAAAAAATGGGAAAATATTCGCCTGTTTCATCGACTTCAAGAAAGCCTTTGACTCTATATGGCACGAAGGGCTCTATTATAAACTTCTTCAGTGTGGAATAGGGGGCAAAGTCTATGACCTTATTAAATCAATGTATCTGAAAAACAAATGCGGGGTCAAAATTGGAGACAAACGCACCGATTTCTTCACCCAGAGAAGAGGCGTCCGGCAGGGCTGCAATTTGAGCCCGACCCTCTTCAACATATACATAAATGAATTAGCAGACATGCTGGAGCAAAGCGAGTCACCAGGTCTCCGTCTCCTGGATGGAGAAGTGAAATCCCTGTTCTATGCGGACGACCTGGTTCTGCTGTCTCCCACAGAACAGGGATTACAGCAACAACTAGACCTACTCAACAAATACTGCCAAAATTGGGCTCTAACAGTAAATCTAAAGAAAACCAACATCATGATTTTTCAAAAAAGGCCCAGATGTCAGGAAAACAAATACCAGTTTACCCTCAGTGATACCACTATAGGACACACTATGAGCTACACCTACCTTGGTCTAACTATTACAGCATCAGGGAGCTTCAGCATAGCAGTGAATGCACTAAAAGAAAAAGCCCGAAGAGCCTTATATGCAATAAAAAGAAAATTCTACAACATCCAAATCCCAATCAAAATCTGGCTCAAAATATTTGACAGCATAATCCTGCCCATTGCACTGTACGGTAGTGAAGTATGGGGCCCGCTAAATCACCAAAGCTACACTAAATGGGAAAAACACACAATAGAAGCCCTACATGCAGAATTCTGCCGAAGCATCCTTCGCACCCAAAGAAAAACGCCAACAAATGCATGCAGAGCCGAACTAGGCAGATACCCACTGATAATAAACATCCAAAAACGAGCACTAAACTTCCTAAATCACCTCAAATCTAGCTCCCCAGACACCCTTCATTTCAAAGCCTTTCAGACCCAAGAGCTAAACCCAGAAAAGAGTCCCCTGAGTCAGCTGCTACTGAAACTAAGTACTCAGCCAGACCCTGACCAGCCCCAGACCAACACAGCCATCCAAACACCAATCCGAGTGAACCAAATCATTAAACAATGCAAAGAAACCTACCTGGAACATTGGAACAAAATAACCGAAAGCCAAAGCAGATTAGAATGTTACCGGGCCCTAAAAAGAGAATATAAACTGGCAGACTACCTCACGACCATCAGAGACACAAAACAGAGACAGACCCTCACCAGGTACAGACTAAGCGACCACCAACTGGAAATTGAAAAAGGCAGATACAAGAAATCCTGGCAGCCTAGAGAGAATAGAATATGCGATCAATGTCTGGCCGGCGAGGTTGAAACAGAAATGCATTTCCTCCTAAAATGTGAAAAATTCAACACATCAAGAAACATATTATTCAACAAGCTAAGCCAAACAACCCCAGATTTCAAGGAATTGGATGACCTGTCAAAATTGAGATTAGTCCTGGGAGAAGGAGACAGACCATACCTTGGGGCCAAATATGTAACAACATGTCACAACCTGAGGACTGTTTAAAATTAAACCTGTTTAAAATTAATATTGAACGTACCAAATGAAGTACAAAGACTGTTTAAAATTAATATTGTTTAAAAGTAATATTGTATGTACCCAACAAATGTCAAATCGATTGACACCTACAGAATGTTGGAAAACTGTACCTTTTTGCTATGTAAGCTTTGGCAATATGGTTCTCTGTAAACTTTCATGCCAATAAAGCATTTGAATTGGAATAAAGCATTTGAATTGGACAGAGAGAGAGAGAGAGAGAGAGAGACAGCGAGAGAGAGAGAGAGAGAGAGACAGCGAGAGACAGAGAGAGAGAGAGACAGCGAGAGAGAGAGAGAGAATGTACCCAACGAGGGTCAACGACTGTTTAAATTAATATTGTCTGCACCCAACGCAGGTCAAAATTGCTTGACACCTACAGAATGTTGGAAAACTGTACTTTTTGTTATGTAAGCTTTGGCAATATGGTTCCATGTAAACTTTCATGCCAATAAAGCATTTGAATTGAAAAAATTGAATTGAGAGAGAGACAGAGAGAGAGAGAGAGAGAGAGAGAGACAGAGAGAGAGACAGAGAGAGAGACAGAGAGAGAGAGACAGAGAGAGACAGCGAGAGAGAGAGAGAGAGAGAGAGAGATAGAAACTAGTGTTTTCACACTCATCCCACAAAATAGGTCCATTTTATTTCGTTTTTTGAACTGTATAAATGCGTTCTTTCCACATAAGCTGCTGGAATATCCAGGGTCTCCGCTCCTCAACTTTTGGGATGAAGAGTACAGACCCTGAATTCCTAAAAGCTATAAAAGACATTGATATAATTGTGTTAACAGAAACATGGTGCCAAAAGGACGTGCCGACCCACTGTCCTCCAATGTACCATGAAATCATTGTGCCCTCAGTAAAGAACACTAAGACACGCAAGGGCAGAACCTCCGGGGGAATCTTGGTGTGGTATAAAGGAGAACTGGACAAACACATCTCACCAATAAAACAGGGAAAATCACACGTATGGCTAAAATTAGATAAAAATATAGGAATAGCAAAAAAAGATGTTTACTTATGTGCGATCTACATACCCCCAATAGAATCGCCATATTTTGAAGAGGAGTTATTTGATACTCTCCACATGGAAATCAGCCATTTCCAGGCCCAAGGAAAGGTGCTACTATGTGGGGACCTAAATGCAAGGACCGGATGTGAACCTGACTTCATAGACCCACAGGGCAACAACCATGTGTTTGGCCAGACCCCTTTATATGTCACACCAGCCATCGCAAATCGGAACAACCTTGATTGTGAAATAAATAAAAGCGGTAGGGAGGTAGTGCAACTCTGCCGAGCCTTAGGCCTGTACATAGTTAACGGTAGGTTCAGAGGGGACTCCTTAGGGAGACTCACATATTCCTCAACTCTTGGGTCTAGTGTGGTGGATTATACAATCACTGACCTGGACCCCTGCGATATCAACGCATTCACTGTCAGGCAGCAATCCCCCCTCTCAGACCATAACCAAATAAATGTGTACCTTAAACTTTCTGCCCAAACTACAGACACAAAAAAGGAACCCAGTAAGCTCCATAAAATAAACCAGACATACAGATGGGCCCCAGACAGTGGAGATAAATTCATCACAGCACTAAATTCACCTGATCTCACAAGTAAAATATCAAAGTTTAAAGAAAATCTATATGAGATCACCAGAGATGGTGTAAACATGGCCATAGATGATATAAATATGATCTTCCATGAGGCAGCTGTAAAAGCCGACCTTGTGAAACAGAAGAGGAAACGTTACAAAAGACAAAATAAAAATGAGAAATGGTTTGACCACGAATGCAAAAATGCCAGAAAAGACCTGAGAAAAATATCAAACCAAAAGCATTGCCAACCAAACAATCCAGACCTACGTATTAGATACAATGAGACCCTCAAAAGATATAAACACACCATTAAGAACAAAACACAAAATTATACCCACAAAATACTCGAAGAAATTGAAAACTCCATTAATCCAAATCAATTCTGGGATATGTGGAATAACCTGGGTACAACACAATTGCGAGCATTACCAATCCAAGATGGCGACATCTGGAGAACACATTTTGAAAACCTCTACAAAGACATCCCAATAAACGAAACAAACCCAAGTCAACATCAGGTCACAGAAAAACTCCACACATTAGAAGCAACAATTAAAGACAACCAAAACCCTCTAGACTCCCCAATCACATGGCAAGAACTGGCCACAAAAACAAAATCTCTCCACCTAAAGAAAGCCTGTGGTCCAGACAACATCAAAAATGAAATGCTCAAGTTCAGCAATATGGAGATGCAGGGTGCGGTACTCAAGTTATTCAACATCATATTACGTTCAGGCTGTTTTCCCGATATCTGGTGCCAAGGACTCATCTCTCCCATATGTAAAAGTGGAAACAAATCAGACCCAAATAACTACCGCGGCATCTGTGTCAACAGTTGTCTAGGGAAGTTATTCTGCAGTATTCTAAATAGTAGATTACTGGATTTTCTTAACAAACATAATATCCTTAGAAAAAATCAAATAGGCTTTCTTCCAAAACACCGCACCACCGACCATATCTATACCTTCACACTCTCATTGAAAAACATATACACCAAACAAAAAATGGGAAAATATTCGCTTGTTTCATTGACTTCAAGAAAGTCTTTAACTCTATCTGGCACGAAGGGCTCTATTATAAACTTCTTCAGTGTGGAATAGGGGGCAAAGTCTATGACCTTATTAAATCGATGTATCTGAAAAATAAATGCGGTGTCAAAATTGGAGACAAACGCACCGGTTTCTTCAGCCAGAGAAGAGGCGTCCGGCAGGGCTGCAATTTGAGCCCGACCCTGTTCAACATATACATAAATGAATTAGCAGACATGCTGGAGCAAAGCGAGTCACCGGGTCTCTGTCTCCTGGATGGAGAAGTGAAATCCCTGTTCTATGCGGACGACCTGGTTCTGCTGTCTCCCACAGAACAGGGATTACAGCAACAACTAGACCTACTCGACAAATACTGCCAAAATTGGGCCCTAACAGTAAATCTAAAGAAAACCAACATCATGATTTTTCAAAAAAGGCCCAGGTGTCAGGAAAACAAATACCAGTTTACTCTCAGTGATACTATCATAGGACACACTATGAGCTACACTTACCTTGGTCTAACCATTACAGCATCAGGGAGCTTCAGCATAGCAGTGAATGCACTAAAAGAAAAAGCCCGACGAGCCCTATATGCAATAAAAAGAAAATTCTACAACATCCAAATCCCAATCAAAATCTGGCTCAAAATATTTGACAGCATAATCCTGCCCATTGCGCTGTACGGTAGTGAAGTATGGGGCCCGCTCAATCACCATAGCTACACTAAATGGGAAAAACACACAATAGAAGCACTACA